>NC_064287.1:37366560-37483612 GCF_019186545.1 Solanum stenotomum
TTCCTAGATTTTGTGGTATGTCCTCATATGTCGAGGGCAAGACTTTTCTATTCTAGTTTTATGATAAGATTCTTGTAATAGACTTAATAGACTTCTTTTGATTGTAAAGGGCCGTGTCCCTAGTATGTTTTCACGTTTATGTCTAAGATGGCTAAGAGACTTAGTATTCCGCTTGTGTACTTTTGAATGATGTTTGTAAAAGTGACCTTTGAGTCTTATGGGATTTTATTTAAAGAGTTTTGAATTCCGCACTATTTTTCATATCTAATGTGATGAATGCTAAGGGCTTGTATGAGACCTCCGAGAGGTCGAATACGCATGTTACGACTTGGGGGTACTCTCGGGTCGTGACAGTGGTGGAGTGGTGTAAGAAAAATTAAATTAAATTTTTGGAGATATTAATAATTTAATCTTTAATTTTTTAATTAATATTAATAATTTATTATTTAATTTTGTGAAGGTGTAATATTTTATCCATGTGAAATGTCATGTGTCAAGGTTTTTTCAAATAAAAGAGTCATTTCAAATAAAAGAGAGAGTGTATTACACACACTACTGAGGTGTGTTTCTCAAACTAATAAGTGATAGTTTATGTATGAAAGTCACACTCTCAAAAATTTAGGTATAAAACTAAAAAAAAAGAATACATAAGAGAACCCTAGGCCCGCCTAAGTGGCGCCACCACAAATCAGGATTCCCTTTTAATTTATTTATTTCCAAAATAGTCTTCCCCTCCTCTTATAAACCTTAACTGCTTCATAGCCGTCACCACCATCTTACAAATTAAGCCTCAATCAAATCTTCCATATGTATAAATATAAGCCCCCCTTTGAACTTACTTAAAAAACTAATAGCCAGAGAGAAATACTAGGCCAAACTTAAGTTGCTCAGATGTATATATAACAGTTATACCTTGAGAATTTTCTTTTTGATTTTGGAATTGTGAATGCTTCTCCTTTAATCCTATGTATGCATTAGTCTACCGTTTCTCGATAATCTTACTTTACCTTTGGTGATTTGAGTTAATCATTTTTTGTCTAGGGGTGGTACAATATCGATTGAAGGTCAATGTCATTTATTAGAGTTGCGACTTTCATAAAAAGTAGTGACTTTTATGAAAAGTTACGACTTTTATGAGGAATTATGACTTTTATGAAATGTTGTGACTTTTTCAAAGGGTTGTAATTTTTCCAAAGAATTGTGACCTTTCCAATAAGGCACAATAAACATTTGTTCACATTACCCTTTGTTGTCTATAAATATAAAGATCTCCTCTCATATTAAAACAACGAAAATTCTGAACTACTACTTCTTCTTGTTCTTCTTTTTCTACACAATTGAATATTCATGTATTTTGCTCCTGTTGACTGGCTCACTGACACTATTGTTTTTTTATCAATACACTGGTGAATAGAATTGTTCTATCCTGAGAGAATTTATTCCTTTAAACCTTGGGTACTAGATGGAAATAATTTCCTTAAGGGGACACTGTGCATAAGTGCATTTAAAAGGCTCGATTTTTTCTTTATGTTTCTAACTATTGTTACAGATCCTGGTATGTTTTTTAAAGTCATTAATGTATGCTTATGTTATTAATTGTTGTTTTTGCGTACATGCTTAAAACTTTATTGTTTATGTTTCTGCAAAGTTATTGTTATAAAGTAATTGTTAGTACAGATTAAATAACAAACGTTAATTGACTAGTCACGTAAGTTTTTGCTACTGGAGTTGTTGAAGGTACAATTAAAAAATCCCTTAAAGATCTATACTACTATCTCTTGAAGACAAAATTCAAATTTGGTATGCCATTGTAAGCAAGGGCGGAGCTTCAGTAGGCTTAAGGTGTCCAAGCGGAAAATTAGACTGTATATATAAGTAAAATAATCGTTTTAATGGTTAGATAATACATTTTGGACACCCTTGAATCAAAGAAGTGTCTTGGCGCATTGGTTTCAGCTGCCCCGCGAAAGCTTGATGGCCAGTATGCACGTGGGTTCGATTCCCCATTGCTGCACTTTTTATTACACTTGATTTATTAATATAATATTATCTATTAAATTAGAGACTACAACTTAAAAATTTAAGAAAAAATAAAAGTTTAGTAGTCAATTGATTTTTTAATCAATCTGACTTCTGATTTTTTTTCTTTTCATTAAAATTTTTAATAAAATTTAAAAGTAATTATTTAATTTAAAGTTAATAAGTAGATCCTATTTTTTTTTTTATAAAGCTACTAAAAGTGAAAATGGCTCCGTATAGAATTTCTTTTTAAAAGAAAACTCATTCGATTCTACTATTTATTTACCATGTCTCGTTGTTAGTCCTCAGAGATTCGTGAAATCCTGAAGCATAAAAGTGATTTCATTCTAACTGAATTTTTACTTTTTTTTCTTTGTTCGTTCACTTCCTATTATATAAACATGAACGTCAAATCTAATTATCATGTAGTTTGATTTTATAATTTTTGGTATATTTATTAATTAAAATAAATTATCATTAATGTAACATAGTTTGATTTACAAAATTTTAGTACACTCATGCGTTAACTTATTTTTATTCACCTATGCGATTCTTGGACACCCTAAGGGGTCGTTTGATAGAGTGTATTAGGAATATAATGCATGTATTAGATGTGTGTATTAACAATACTTTATTTGGTACACTTTTTCATACCAAGTATAACTAATGCAATTGTGTATTAAGTTGTGTATTACTAATACCAAGGAATTCTAGGTATTAGTAATACATAACATTTTAACACTTGCATTAGATTAAATAATTACAAAACTACCCTTAAAGTCTTTTCATTTTCTTTGTTGTCATAAGTTTTTATTTTTATGTTGATTTATTTTTTAGGGTCTTTTAATTTATTGGTGTCTTAATAGGCTTTATGGCCTCTTAAGTATCTTAAAAAAAATAATCTAATTTCAATATAATTTAATCAAAATTTTTACTATTGTAACGATAAATTTTAAGCAGCCCACTGCCTCACCCCAACTTATTAACTCAAAAAAAAAACTTATTATTTTTTCACATCCGTTATGCTTTTCTTAATTAGTATATTCATCCTTAAAATATGATTAAAAAAATGAAGGTAGAATTTTTTTTGTTGTAAAAGAATCCGATCTTAGTTGATTTATCATAATAGCCAAGTAATAATTAGATGTGAACAAGTAAATTACTATCTTTTTCTTGATTGATTGCATTATTTTCCTGTATTTTATTAGTATTTGATGACAACCTAAATGCCTTATTTTCAATGTAGACAAAAAAATTTCTTTGCCAATTTTTTAAAAAATATTTTAACTCAATAGTATAACTATTTAATATTATTTTTGAAAAAAAGAAAAAGAAGAATGAAGAGTTAATGATGTTTTAGCAAAGAAATATATTTTTGATGTTTTAGCAAATAACTTTGTTACAAAGGAAGTGTACAAATAAATAAAGTGTGAAGGGTATTTTTGTAAACATATATTTTTTAATAGAAATTATGCAAGATTTGTTATTTTTAATACATCAAACCAAACAATGTATAAGAAATAATGCTTGCATAACGAATGCATGCTAATATTACTAATGCAAGCACTACTAATGCAATCATTATTAATGCATCATATTTTGCATTATTCTTATACACTCTACCAAACGACCCACATAAAGACCTTAAAAATCTTATCGTACCTTGATGTGCAAAGTTAAGCAAGTAAAGAAGACAATAATTAATGAACTTTTGACATGGCTTTAATGATGTTGTACCGAATGACCTATAGATGAATATGACTAGGCTGAAACCTCTTTTAATCCCAAGACATAGATAACTACATAATAAATTAATAACTCATATTTAATATGAAGTATGGATATATTTTCAAGTTTAGTGCAAGTTGTAAATACTTTTCTTGAAGTAATAAATGTGTTTCTCGACACTGCTATTGGAATAGAAATATATTTTCAAATTGAACTCTATCACTCTGGTGTGATGATTTTTAAAAAGCACCCAAACAAACTAAATAATTTTGTGTAATATATTTTCATTTCAAGTATATATAATAAGTTGAATTGTTGTCCAATATGATACATTCTCCCTTTAATTTTCCATTTTAATAACTTCTTATGATACATTTAAATGAGGATCTTTAAAATGATATATGTAAAACAAAATAGAGACTTACCTTTCTACATGTTAAAATTAAAATATTTGTTCACATTTTTCAGTCTTTTAAAAATTATTTATCCATTTACCAACGATTATTTATTTATCAGAAAATTTAACATCTCAGGTTGATGTTCATTTGATTCCCCAAAAATATCAAATAGTAACACTTCCTGGAAGCAAAATGATACATTATAAAATTAAATTAAAGATGATTGATCGAAACATAAAAATGTTATAATTATCATTTCTTTTACATTATTAATGTTTGTTACTACATAATTTTGTATGTAAGATAATATAATATTTTAGATTAATAACCAATAAGTTTTAAGTATTATTTTAGAAATTTCGATAATAAATTTGCAATTTTACTAGTTTCTAATTCAAATCCAAACAACCCAGTCTGTGTCACCGTTTTCTTCAGCCAATCACCGCTTATATCTTTAATAACAACACCACGCCGCCATCACCGCTAGCAGTCGCCTCCGCCGTTGGAATCTCCATTTTGAGCCAGGTGTCGCTCTCTCATTGGCTGGATTTCACACAATGTAACTTTTCCCTATTTTTTAATTTATATTCACCTAGTTACCCCTGTAAAAAAAAATAGAATTAGAGGTCTAAAGAGTAGAAGACGAATAGGCGTGGGAATTATAAGTAAACATGAAATTAAGGCTTTATTGCGACGATTCGAAAAAGGAGGAGAGACCATAAAACTCATAGCACTTTATGAAATTCGTGAAAGTGATGGAGATGGAGGTACAAAGCTTCTTATATACGGCCATTTTCATTTGTGAGAATTAGTTAGGGTTTGGGAGTTTGAAGAAATGGGAAGGAAGAAAGTGGAAATAAAGCGAATTGAAGATAAGAGCAGTAGGCAAGCAACTTTCTCCAAACGAAGAAATGGACTCATGAAGAAAGCCAAACAGCTCTCTATTCTCTGCGATGTTGATGTCGCCGTCCTCGTCTTCTCCAGCCGTGGACGCCTCTTTGAATTCTCCAGTACCAACAGGTTCTTCTTTATTTTTATTTTTTTTACTTCAAAATACTGATATGCTTGATTTTTCTATTATAATACTTCCTCCTGTTAGTTTGATTTTTGAATTAGCCTTATAAATATATATGTAATGTTTTAAAAAGCACTAAATCCTTTAATGGAAACTTTTTTTATTATTAAAACATACTTAAAAAAGAAAAATATAACGAACAAAGTATTATAATGATAATACTAATACTTTTTGAGTCCTAGATATTTGCAAAAGCAGTTTTTTTCTATCGGATTAAAGTCAAGCTATATAAGCTAACGCAGACGCCTATGTCATACGCAGTGTCTAAAACATTGTACGTATTTTAATTGGAATACAAGTCTTTATTTCATGCTCTACCTCACACCTCAGAATTCAGAAAAGTCTTCTTTGCCTTTGAGCATGTTTCACATGGGTAGAGAGTTTACTGCATGTCATAATATACTGTTGTGCAGAGGCGAATGAATTTAGCACTCTAGCTGGATTCGAACCCGGTGGTTCTTTGCCTTGTACAAGCAGCACAAGAACACCCCTATGCTCCTCATGGGTGCATTGTTAATTATATTTTTTTGTCAGTTTCTCAAAATAGATATACATATATACACATGATTTTTTTCGAAGTTAACGAGTGCACATGCACCCCACTAGTAAATGTAGGTCCACCTCTGCTATTGTGGACACCAATACTGAAATACCCATTAACCACATCAAAATTGAAATTTTACTACCATAGTACATGAAAATTATGAATGGACTCTTTAATCTGGTTGTTTCTAAAGAGAGCAAAGTTAGGAATAAGGGTGCATCTTTGTTGTAGATTTGGAAGCCCTATAGGGATAGTAGAGCATGTCCAATAAGATATAAAGGATGAAAGGAATTTGATGAATCTACCGTGTAAGTATTCATCACCAACTTAATTAATATATATTTTAAAGAAGAATCTAAAATATTCAAGAGTGTTGAGAATTGAAGAAAAAATCTCTAGCATGAGTATTCTCTGAGTTTAAAAATATTGTAGAAATAAATAGTTGGAGGAACATTCTAGAATAAAATAGTAAACATCCTTAGTAAACATCCTTTAACTAGATTCTTCCATCACCACCTAGAATCTTCCATCACCTATAAATAGAATCTTCCATCACTACATATAAATAGAAGTGGCTCATTTGAGGTGTGTGTGCTCAACAAGGTTTACTCAGTAAAGAGAGAGTGCGTAAATGAGTTGAACTCGAATAAAGATTGAGTGTTCAAGCAAGTAAATAAACAAGAAGTGAGTGATCAAGATAAAAATAAAATAGAGCAACAAAGGAGAGTTGCTTGAGTGTGAGTGCAAGAAAAATACAGGGTAAGAATTGTAAGACCGAACCCTTTGGGGTGGCCCAATGGTTTGGGCTTGGGACTTCCATGTTGAAGGTCTCAAGTTCGAAACCCCTTGCCAGTGAAAGCAAGGGGTTTACCTTCTGGGTCGAGCTCGTCGCATCGGGCTTGCCTAGTGCGGATTACCTCTCCTATGTGGTTTGCGAGCTATTGCATAGGAGTGGGGGTTTTACCCTGTGCGCACCCAAAGGGTAACTGCTGCGGGTTTCCCTTGTCATAAAAAAAAAGAAGAATTGTAAGACCAAAGTGGATCCTTACTTTGCAATGACATAATGAAATTCAAGTTATGAGCCCAACAATTCTCAACAAGTGGTATTAAAGTCGAGTGGGTAAAGAATGAGGTAGCAACTCTGACGACGATCTCATCTGAGAAGAATGATGCGCAATTACAACTTGAAAATGAGTTTTGTCGATCTCACAACGGATGATGAAGATCAAACAATACTTCTCAAAGGTAAAATGTTTATCTAATGAAATATCAAAATTAGATCCAGAGAATACTATCAGAGAGACAAGGATGAGGAGAATCACGGTTCATGTCTAAAATTGGAGTATAGAGACATAATTACGGCCACACGCTGGTTTGGCCAGAGAACCAACTTTATCTGTGTTGGAAAATTTATTGGTAAATGAAGAAGACTTTGGAGAAACCATTATCAAGTGTTCTTATTAAAAAAATGAAGATAAGGCACTCTTCAGCAAAAGGCAATGCTACTGAAAAAGGGGATGAAGAGAAGCTCATGGCCAAGGGAATGGGAATACCGGAAATAAATCAACCGTAAGAGCTTCTCACCTCTCACTCTAACGAAGAAAGGAAGCTAGATCTTGCAACTGTAAATGATAAACTTATTAGTTATGAGCATATGATTGAATCATTAATTTGTGATGCTCCAATCATATGACAAGTGATGTGAAAAGCTTATCGCCTTGAGCGAATATAAAGGTGGTAAGTAGTGGTGACTACAAGTAATTCAAAAATGCCAATAACTTATAATATTGGTAAGACGTGTTTGTGCTTCGTCATAGCCCCAGACAAGTGTAACTTCAAAATATCTTTCATGTCTATGAAGAACTTATATTTGTGTCACAACTAACAAATTCAGGAAGTTATGTCTTGTTTGGGCCAAATGACATAAAGTATATCAAAATTTGGAAGTCACAAGCACGTCAATCATCTAGAGAAGAAGATTAGAGTAAATCTATGGCATACCAGCTGAAATATCTTTTGTGGTATTTGATGAAGCACCAACATGGTGGTACAAATCAGTCGTACCAGATTCAAGATAACTAGAGCAAGAGTTACAATATTAACTTGAAGAAGGTATAGGGAAAATACAAATCACATACAAAAGAGCTATCTTCAAAAGGATAAAATAAGATCCCATGGCAAACTAGAGTACATGAAACCCCACAAGAGTTGTAAGGAGTCTAATAAGCTCTACAACCTCAACTAAGAAGATCGACACGACTGAAATGCCCAAATGACAAATATACATATGCAACAAAAATTAGTTGAGGTGGTCAATATCGAACAGTCTACTACCTTTGAAAAAGCTTTAAAGCATAGGGATCAGGAGTAATCCGGCAGAGATTGAGATTTTGAAAGGGCATAGACATCATGTTGCTTGTAGAGTTTCAGGGATCGCTCATGACGAACACACATAACACATTAAGTTGGCATTGAGGGGTAGTGTTAAGTATTTATCACCAACTTAATTAATATTTAAGATATTTCAAAGAAAAATCTAGATTATTCAATAGTTGTAGAATAATTGAAGAAGGATCTCTAGAATGAGTATTCCTCACAGAAGTCTAGAAATATTATAGAAAGAGTAGTTTTAGAATTAAACAGTTGGAGAAACATTCTAGAATAGAGTAGTAAATAGCCTTAACTAAATTCTTCCATCACCACTTATAAATAGAGGTGGTTCATTTGAGATGTGTGTATGCTCAATAAGGTGTACCCAAATAAAGAGTGTGCGCTCAAATAGGTTGAGCTCAAGTAAGGAATGATCAAGTGAGAAATAAGAGAGAATAACATAGAGAGTTTGCTAGAGTGTGAGTGCATGAAAAATTGAGTGTAAGAATTATAAAATTGAAGAAGTTCTTTACTTTGCTATATAAAATTCAATTGGGAGCAACCAATTGTGTGCCCTACAAATACTCAACATCTTCTTCCTTGGAAGACCCGTTATTGTATGTCTTCCAAAACCCGGGGATAAATTGTTGCTTTATATTACTACCATTGGATGTTAAATAGAGCCGTCAATATGGGCTAGGCCCGTTGTGCCAGTCTGGCCTAACCCGGGATTTGATAGGGCTGGGCTACGATTTTTGGAGTCCATTTAAGAAAAGGGCTTTTTAGCCTGACCTGAATAAGCCTGACGATTTGTGGGAATTGAGAAATATGGATAGGGCCGGCCCCTGGGCCAAATAAAAATTAATTAAAAAATAAAAAATAAAATAGAGTATTAAAATTAACAAGAGTCTAAACTCAAGATCAGTTTAAAGTTTGAAATATTACAATTTAAATACAAATTATGTTTATAAAATACATATTACGTAAAATAAAAATACCCTAAAATTTCTAGGAATCACTACATAGGCCGTAGCCTATGGA
Organism: Solanum stenotomum; assembly: GCF_019186545.1. Classification (NCBI taxonomy): domain Eukaryota; kingdom Viridiplantae; phylum Streptophyta; class Magnoliopsida; order Solanales; family Solanaceae; genus Solanum; species Solanum stenotomum. The sequence goes on from NC_064287.1 coordinate 37,375,736, forward strand.
ATATTGTCATAGTTTTTTGTGTTTTATTATGATAATTGGAAAACAATTAAGTTTATATTTTTATTTAGCTATTTATGCTTTTACTTGAAATCAAACTTAATAAATATTATAAAGATAATTTTATTTGTGGATTTGATTAACAAGTAGTAACACTAACACCATGTAATATTATCTTGTTGATATTTATGATAATATTTTTAAATTATAATTTAATTTAAAAAATTATAAAAAAATATATTTTTACGAAAAGAGGGCTGGCCCGGCAAGCCCGTAGCCCACGTACTTGTGGGCTGGGCCGACCATTTTCTGGCCTCACCAAAAATGGGCTAGCCTAGCCTGGCCTGACCCGTCAAATTTCAAAGCCTGTATGGGTTAGCTCGGATGGGGTGGGCCAGCCCATATTGACAGCTCTAAATGTTAAACTTGGTTTATGAGCATGCGATAGTAGTCTACGAGCTCTAGATCGAGCACACATTTTTGGTTCGAAAAGATCAGGACCTTTGCATAGTCCTTTTAAACCTTAAGTTGTTTCGTTGCCTCACTTAGTCCTTTTTTTCTTTTTCTTCACATGTAATTTCAATTAGTTTGACTCCATTGTTTAATTTGTCTCCACCACTCCTTCCACATTAATAGAGTTCCCATCTATCATTTTATGTTCCTCTTCTTGACATTATCCCCACATTAAAAGAAGTGTATGTTTATGGGATTGGATGCAAATATTTGTGCCTTTCCTTCTTTGTTCTCTTTAATTGGAAAGACGGAGGGAGGGGGTGGATCTATGATGACCTCATTTTGAGCTCTCTTTCTAGCATTAGAGGAACATCTATTTGATTGCCTTCTTTAATCAGAAGTAATATTGGACAAGTAGTTAATCTCTTTCTTTAGTATTTGAATAATCCAAGTGGTTAATTTCATAGAAATGTTCATTTAACTTTTAATTCATTGCATTGAAGTCACAAAGTTAATTTTTGTAATATAAGAATAATTTTGCAATTTTAAGTATGTCTTTTGACGTACACACTACAATTAGATTACTAATAATCATATGTTATTTTAATAAATTATTTCTATTTAGTAATTATGATCTTATATAACCAATTTAGCACTTGAATTGAAACATAGTTTAATCTTGCAATAGTCAACCTTACATCAATGCTCCTAAAGGATATCCCTATGCTTTGGTGGAGATGACTGTATGTCGACATGGAGAAAGGCTTATTATACATCAACAATTGTGAGTAGTTAAAAGAGATAAAGAGGCAATTACAAACTGCAATCGTTTGAGACGCAAATAGGTGCCATTATGTGGAAGTACATTAAGGATTTCATATGCTATGCTCTAAATTTCTAGCATGTTGGAGGAGGAATCCTATTTCATTTTGAAAATAGCTTGTGGTTGGACAAGCTTGAGCTATGACATGCTCCAAGTGTCCAACATGGATGAGACGGTAATGCTAGGAGTCTCTAAGACAACTTGTGAAATTAGAATTTTGTAACCTAAATTTTGAAAAGAAATATAAGTCGTTGTTGGAATCTGGTAAAGACTTATTTGTGTCACTGCAAAATTAGATCTGACAGGCACAAAGTGGTTTGGAAAATTATATGAGTATGGTCGGAATGATGGATGACCTACTGGAAAAAGAAATCTGATAGATAAGTGGCCAAAAGATTTCTCACACGCAAGTGTAGGACCTTCGAGAAGCGCATGAGATCACATGGGGGATTGTTTTCTTGGAGCGACAAACTAGGGTTTTCTCGACTGAACGTGATCTATGCTGTGGTAGTGTCGGATTTTGCACAACACTACTAGATAAAGATTGTGATGTGAGCACTGAGCAAGCCACCGGAAAAATTATGCATGGTGGTGATTTTTCTCCTGGAACTTCGCTAGAATATTGCACTACATATTAATTCTCACTGATGCTTTGATACCATGTGAGAACCAAGTAGGATTCTATATTCTATTCTTATTCATATTCCTATTCTAACAACTATATTTTTCTTTTTCAAATTTTACCCTCAATTTTTTATTTTTGTAAACATGACCCCATTAAAATTAATATTTGATGTATTTTTATGAAAAGGATATTCAACCAACCAAATATTGTTTTCGTAAACTATAACCAAACAAAACTCCATCTTCAACTCATCTATGCTCTTACTCGAGTTGCTTATAGAAAAGGTCATAGTAGCAGATCATTGACCATGAAACTCCAACTTGTGTTCTTGGCACCTAGCATCATTGTAGGCTTTTACATTCTTGCATTTGAAGGTCAGCTCCACCTCCTAGTTCTCTGAAAGGAACTCGTGGTGTGTTCTTTCATTAGCATTTATTACCCTGTTATCACTGTCTGGCACAAAGGCAAGGCTTCTTATTTCCCCAAAAGAACAGACTCTTCCAACGAATCTTCAATTGATAGAAAACCAACTTTTGGGTAATCAGCTCAAATAGCCAACTAATATATTCAGTGGCTTTAATAACCTGCATTTTTATCAAGGTCTGACATTATTTTACCTGGATCCTTACAATTTTCAAATCATCTTAGATTAATTAACTTGTAGAAAAATTTTATGGTGGTTGAGGCACAACCAACAATAGTTGTGTGAGGGCACCATTTCCTTTTGACATGTGTTTTCTGTGGGTCCCTCTTATTGTCACACTTTCTCCCCCTCACTTCCATTTTCTCAAAATTTACCCTTTTCTTTACCAATATTTTTACCGCTTTTTTTTTTTTTTTTTTTTTTTGTAGTCCTACCTTTAGTGAAAATAAATATATTCATGCAATTATTTATTTTGTGCTTTATCAAATTCATTTGGTTGACTCTTTTTTCTATTAATTTTCGTAACCCACAAGAAAAAATTGAATCTATAAAAGTTTCATTTCACATTTTAAGATACTAAACATAAAAAAAAATCTTTAACGAGAAACACAAAATCAATATTGGTGGAAAATTTAACAAATCTGGAAAAGAAAAGATAATTGAGTGTTTGATATCATTAATACATTATTATTAATATTAAGCATAAACAAAAATAAAAAAAAACATATTTGATAACTAAGAATTGAGTGATTAAAATTGAAATCTCAAAAAAAAAAGAGACTAAAATTTAAATAATTAAAATTAAATTATATATTTAAGTGTAATAAATAATGCCGATTGAATTTTAGTAGTTCAATTGGTTGATTACATGAATTTTTACTTTATTGAAGAAATTTCAATTTTTTTTTAAATTTCACTATCCTCAATTTTCTTGAATTCATCCAAAAATAAATAAATTTAATTTTTTCGACATATTACTTTAATTTCCCCTCAAATAAGTAGTAATAGATTTATAAAATATATAATAGATACCATGGGTGAGTTTCAAAGTTTCTTTATTAAAACAAAAAATAAAAAATAAAATTTACACTAAGAATTAACAAATAAAAAAGAAATGCTGGTAAGAAAGAAAAAGTAAAAGAAAAGATTAAAATTGGAAAGAAAAAGTAAGGAAATAAGTACATTATGGGTCCCATAGTATACATGTGGCAGCCAAAAGAGGTCTCACACAACTGACAGTATGTGTGCCTCGCCTAGAATAAATTTTTTCTAACTTTTTAGCTAATGACTGAAGAGACTGAAAGCTCTTATCCTTATTTACACTGTTTGCAATGGTTAAGTTTTGCTGCCCTCGGGTATCTGCATCTAGTATGTTTTCTAGTTCTTATTGAGGATGCTCTGATGAGACTCTCACTTATGAATCTTCTAAATAAATATTATAGACTCATAAAACATCTAAAATATTTAACTGAATTTATTCATGCTAAGCTACCTGGAGAACCCATGCTCTACTATAGACACTCTTAAAGCATCTGGAATTTTAAATGAACCTAGTCATACTAAGCTACCTGGGGATCCTGGAGACCATAAAGAAGCCTTGAAGAGCAGCTTCATGTTTAACTTTTATGTATGCAGATAATACATAGTTAATATGGACTATGCTTCTTGTAAAGTGTGATCTAATGTCATATTTATACAGCTATTTCTTATCATTGTACAATTAGACTATTTTTTATCCTGCCTTTATTTCTCAGTCCTGCTAGTTGATGCTTCTGAAATAAGGATTTTCTTCTTACAAGTGTGTGCTTCTAGTGATTCTGTCGGGCTTTAGGTTATTTTCTTGCTCATGTTCAGGATTTTTATCTCCTATGGATCATATCAGTTGTTACTGGGTGGCAAAGTCTTTTTTACTGGCAGTCACCTTACACAGTAAGAGTACCAAATCAATCAGTGACACTACTAAGCTAGGTTATTCAACTGTTAAGTGGTGAAGTTTTGACCACTTCCATACAACCACTGGTTCCAGAAGAGCATTCACAAAGTTATGGATGGAAATCACTAGAACACTTGTCAAATTGACTGAAATGGTCTTAGGGGAATTTCAACGTTTTCTTAGCTATATTTAGAATGAAGAACGGGGGTGACATGTTGAACTTATGTCTAATGATTTTTACAAATTCTTATCCATATCCTCTTTTTGGATTTGGGAAACGGCAGGCAATGGTCCTATTTTTACCCTTTCTTTCTTTACTGTGAGAAATATAAGGGAAGAATATTATTGAATTGTTGTTGTGTCTACATTATTACATTGAGATCCTATTTATAGACACTAGAATACAATCTTTTACCAAGTAGGATACTATTTACTATTCCTATTCCTATTTGTATTCTTATTCCTATTCTAAATAGGATTGTATAAACCTATTCCTATTCTAATAGGATTGTATAAACCTATTCCTATTCTAATAGGATTGTATAAACCTATTCATGTTCTAACACTCCCCCTCAAGCTAGTGCATACAATTCATGTACGTAGCTTGTTACAAATGTAATTAATACGAGGACCAATGAAGAGCTTGGTGAGATATCTGCAAGTTGATCAGCCGACTTCACAAATGTGATTGTCAATCTCAATGTGCTTGTCTTCTCATTAAATATTGGATTTAATGCATAATGTCAGTCAATCTCAATGTGCTTAATCTTCTCATGAAATACTGAATTTGATGCATAATGTCAATAAAACACAGAGTGATAAAATTACAGTGTTGAACTTCCTAAACCAAACTTGCAAAGACTGTTTCAGACCATAGAGCGACTCACATAATCGACATACAAGGCACTAAACTCCCCCGAGCAACAAAGTGCTCAAAATCTAGTATAAAGTAAAGTGTATAGATCGTGTTGGAATCAATAGATGAGTATATTAAACAAGAAAGTCACCGAAAATTGGCCGAAACATGCTCATACGCCGAAGTATTAGATTTGATGGCTGAAAGTGGTCATAATCTAAGAAATAAAATTATATGGGTAGGGTCGGAATAATGGCACGACCCAACTAGAAAATAGAAATTATTTAGGAAAGGTCGGATTGATGGCACGACCCTATTGAAAAAGAGAAATAATATGGGTAGGGTCGGAATGATGGCACAACCCTACGCAAATCAGATTTGAAGAGTCACCAGAAAGACGAATGGAACTATGCAAATCAAATAAATCAAATCTTAGGAGTCACCGAAAAGACACACGGTGCTATGCAACTTAGATGTGAGAAAGTAGTTCGGAAAAATCCACGGTACTACGCAAATTAAATATGAAAAGTAGTCCAGAGAGATGCACGGTGCTACACAAATCAAATATGCAAAAAAAGGTAGTCACCAGAAAGATGGAACGGTGCTACACAAATTAAATATGAAAAAGTAGTCACCGAAAAGATGGCACGGTGCTACACAAATACCGACGGATATGGGGTGGACACAAAACAGTCCTAGAAAATCACCGGAAATTGACGCACGGTGACCTGTTTAACTGAGTTTTCTTCCCTTGAATATGTTCATGCATATATCATTGATCTTACTTTTGTTAACATAATCATTGGCCAGACGGACAACATATATGGGTAATAGCCACCCGCCGGCTGCGAAAGCTCTTTGATTCTCTACCAAGATCGTAGAGGCTCTGATACCATGTGAGAAATATAAGAGAAGAATATTATTGAATTGTTGTTGTGTCTACATTATTACATTGAGATCCTATTTATAGACAGTAGAATACAAACCTTTACCTACTAATACTATTTACTATTCCTATTCCTATTCTAAATAGGATTGTATAAACCTATTTCTATTCTAATAGGATTGTATAAACCTATTCATGTTCTAACATTTATGATGAGACACCTACTTTAATCAAGAAGATGATTAAATTATCAATTTTCCATTGGTTAGAATGGACAACGTGTGTGACATGTTGAACTTTTGTCTTATGAATTGAAAATGTGAATTCAATGTTGATTAGGCCAAACACATGTGTTGTGAAAATTCCATGTAATTCACATGGCATTGAGAATAACTTGTACATTACTCAAAGAGAACAATGATATAAATACATGGAGAGAATAAGCCAACTATGGTAACGAAATATTCAAATCCCTAAAATCAACTATATTATCTATATTCATTATTATACAGATTTTGTAGCACTCCCCCTCAAGCTGGAACATAGATATTGATCATGCCCAGCTTGTTACAAAGGTAATCAACTCGAGTTCTATTCAACGCTTTTGTAAACAAATCAGTTAGTTGGTCTCTTGTCTTCACATAGCCAAAGGAAATCAAATTCTCCTGAATCTTCTCACGAATAAAACAACAATCAACTTCAATATGTTTAGTTCTTTCGTGATACATTGGATTTGAGGTAATATGAAGAGAACCTTGATTATCACACTAGAGTTATGCTAGGGTATGATGCTTCAACCCAATTTCAGATAAAAGATGATGTATCCACATATAGACTGTAACATAGCTCTATACTCAGATTGTGCATTGGATCGAGATACAATACCTTAATTCTTACTCCTTTATGATACTAGGTTCCCTCCAACAAAAATACAATAGCCTGTAGTAGATCTTCTATCAATTTTGGATCCAGCCCAGTCAACATCTGCAAAACACTCCACACGAGTATTACCGTGATTGCTATACAATAAGCCAAGTCCAGCATCTCTAAAACACTCCACACGAGTATGATCGTGATTGCTATACAATATGACAAGTCTAGGAGCTCCTTTTAAGTAACATATGATCTGTTCCAAAGCTTCCCAATGTTTGATCGTAGGTGCAAACATGAACTGGCTAACAACACTTACCGCAAAAGCAATATTTGGACGAGTCACAATAAGGTAGTTTAACTTCCCAACTAACCTTCTATATCTCTCGAGATCATCAAAAGAATCACCATCTTTCATAAAATGCACATTGGGAACCATTGGAGTACTGCAGGGTTTGGCTGCTAACTTTCCGATATCTGCAAGTAGGTCAAGGATATACTTCTCTAAGACAGAAGAATTCTCTTCTTGCTTCCGTTTACTTCTACTCTCAAAAAGTATTTCAACGAACCCAAGCCATTTGTATGAAACCTAGAATGCAAGAAAGATTTGAGGGAAGAGATTCCCACATAATCACTTACTGAGATGACAATGTCATCAACATATGCAACAAGGAGGATAGTGCCAGATGTTGGTTGTTGGTAACAGATCGAGTGATTACATTCGCTCATTTTCATCCCAAAATTCTGAACTACCTTATTGAACTTTCCAAACCAAGCTCGAGGACTCTGCTTCAATCCATACAAGGACTTCTTCATATGACAGACTCCCCATACTCCCCCCAAGCAATAAAACCATGTGGTTTAGCTCCATATACACATCTTCTCGAAGACCACCATGAAAGAATGCATTCTTAATATCTAACTTATGGCCCCCAAGGCCTAGCTCAAGTGGCAAAAGGTGGAGGATTTGTGGCTTGGGTCACAGGTTCAAGCCCCACACCATGCAAAACGAAGCCTGATATTTAAGTGGAGAAGGGTAGAGGGGCGGGTCCATTATCCATCGAGTTTAGAAGACTGTGATTGATCCAAAGGGCGGGTCACAGATGGATATCTCGGTTATCGAAAATAAAAAATAAAAAAATCTAACTTATGTAAAGGCCAATTCTCGAAAGCAGCTAGAGAAATGAATAAGTGGACATAAATGAGCTTGGCAACTGGGGAGAATGTGTGTGAATAATCTTCCCCATTATGTTTGAGCATACCCTTCAGCTACAAGTCTAACTTTAAGTCTTGCTATAGTTCCATCTTAACTTTCAATGTGAAGACCCAATTACATCCCACTAATTTCTTTCCCTTGGGTTAATCCACTAAATCCCACATGTTATTTTCTTCTAAGGCATGTATTTCATCAAGCATTGCATCAGACCATCCAGAATGATTCAAGGCCTTTTGGGTATAGAAATAGAGTCTAGAGAAGCAATCAATCAAAGATCTAGACATAGAGGATAAGTGGCCATAGGAAACAAATTACTAATGGAATACGAGGATTTGAAACTACGTGTACCTTTGCGAAGAGCAATAGGGAGGTCAAGATCTCGTGGAGGATCAGATGAATGAGGATTTGATGACAAAGGAATTGGTGCAAGACATGTATCATCAGCCCCTCGCCTCTTCGAGTAAACTTGAACAATTGGTGGTCTTGCCACATCAAATGGAGAAGGAGCTTCTGAAACAATAGTCGATTGGTCCTTAATAGAAAATTTGAGAGATGGAGGGACAACATCTGATTCTTCTGTCAAAACACTGGTGACCTGATAGACTAACCACTCATTTTTCTCTCCTTGACTTGTAGAAAAAGGAGGTGCATAGAAGAACGGTGTAGTCTCTGAAAATACCACATTAGTTGACACCAAATATTTGCCAAGTTTGGTAGAATAACATCAATACCCCTTTTGAAGGTGAGAATAGCCCAGAAAAACACACTTCAATGCTTTTGCATTCAACTTGGTAACAGATGGTCGAACATCTCGAACATAACATGTGTTTCCAAACACAATAGATTGCATGCACTTAATCAAAAAACAAGTTGGAGAGATCACATCTACCCAAAATTGTTTAGGAACCTTCATTTGGAACAAAAGTGCTCAAGTTGTCTCAAGTAAGTGCCTATTCTTTCTCTTAGCAACTCCATTTTGAGAAGGTGTATCGACGTATGAAGACTGATGGAGAATACCTGTTGTCTCATATGAATTGTCACTCCTTAGAATATGTACCAAAGCATTGAATTGTATTTTGACTTCAACACAGAAGGCACAAAAGTGAATAAACACTTTCGAGCAGATCTGCATAGAAGAAATCCAAGTCATCCACAAAAGTAACAACATACTTATGCCCAAATTTGGAAATGGCAGGACATGGTCCCCAAACATTAGAATGAACTAACTCAAAAGCTGACCTGCTTATTAACCCTTGGACTTAATGAGTTGCGATGATGTTTTGCAAATCGACATGACTCACATTCTTTTTATTTTTGATAACCTAGAAATCCGTCTGTGACCCGCTCTTTGGACCAATCACAACCTTCTAAACTCGGGGGATAATGGGCCCGCCCTCTACCTTTCTCCACTTAAATACCGGGCTTCGCTTTGCATGGTGTGGGACTTGAACCTGCGATCTAAGCCACAAATTCTCCACCTTTTGCCACTTGAGCTAGGCCTTGGGGGCGATATGACTCACATTCTAATGAAGAAGTATTATGAAATTGAGGACATTACTTCTTTAATAGAGGTAGAGAAAGATGTCTCAACCGATAATGTGCTTCATATAGAGACACAACAGTAGAGCAGGCAACAAATCTAGGCTCCCATTCATCAAGGATGTAGAGATTGTTAAATACATGCCCTTTACTAATAACCTGATTCGTCTTATGATCGCGAAACAAACAATGATTGGGAAAGAATGAAATATAACAATTAAAGTCTCCAGTAACTTAGTAACTTGGCTAACAAAAATAAATTAAAGGCCAACTTTGGTAGACTTAATACAGATGATAGAGTAATAGAAAAGATTAGTCTAACCGTCCCATATCCAACACTGTTGCAAGTTGATCCATCAACTTTGGTAATCAGAGAGGGTGCTCTATGTGCTTGAAAGCAAGAAAAATATTATGATTACCTGTCATGTGATTTGTGGCACCCGAATCAAAATCCCGTTTATTTGAAGAGGTGATAAGATATGTTTCATTTGATTCAACAAAGGAATTAACTTAAGTGGATCCTTCGAGAATTTATGGTATTGAGAGAATTTAGCAAACTCCTCTGCCGAAATTAGGACCATTTTGTTAGATAATGGACTACAAGCACCAACAACTTTAGACCTTTGAATTCTCTAATTACAGTCGGTCATTTTCCCAACAAAAATACTTACTATACCAAAATGAATTGATGGAGAAACCAACTAGTCCAACCAGATTATATCTTAAAATTAGACAATACCCAAGATAGACAGTAACCTATTTTGGATCAATAATCAAAGTAACAGTTCTTCCCCACACCAATTCCACTCAAGGCTAGCTATCCAACAAATCAGAGACCCAAAAATAGCTCCTGATAAATCAGAAAATCATCAAATAAATAGCCAAGTAGAAGTGTTGATTGAAGAGCAAAACCTGATGATGCTATAACAAAATCCCAATGCTAGTAAAAATTGTACGACATGAGTGAACTCGAAACATCAAATATTAGCAGAAATCCCTAGGAAAAAAATGTCAAAATACTACCAGGAGTTGCCCGACACAGAGAGACCACCAGATTATTGGTCAGAAACAAGCAACTCTCTCAAATCGTAGTGGTCTGTTGAACAAACAACCACCAAATCTGATGCAACACCACTACTGCAGTCTCACCGGAAAGGGTAATAGTGGAGCGTGACTCTCACACGAGTGACTTCCAACTGCCGAGATCTAGGAGTTTAAGATGGTGGGAAGTAGCCAAGTGGGTGGTGACAGAGATTTTGGAAATCTCAATCACTTCCGGTGAAGCCACAGTGGATTCTGGCGAAGTCATAGTGACTTCTGGCAAAGTCATAGTGACTTCTGGCAAAGAAAAAATACCAACTCAGACATTGGCTCTGATACCATGTAATTCATAAGATATTGAGAATAATTTGTATATTACTCAAAGAGAACAATGATATTAATACATGGAGAGTCTAAGCTAACTGTGGTACTAAATATTCAAATCCCTAAGAATTGGCTATATTATCTGTGAGAAATATATGGGAAAAATAATATTGAATTGTATATCTAAATTGTTACATTGAGACCTTATTTATAGACAATACATTGAAATCCTTTTCTAACTAGGATTCCTATTTCTATTCTTCTTCCTATTCTAAGTAGGAATATATATACATATTTCTATTCTAATACTTTCCCTCAAGTTGGTGCATACAATCATATGTACCTAGCTTGTTACAGATGTAAATAATACGAGGACATGTGAGGGACTTGGTGAAGATATCTGCAAGCTGATCATTTGACTTCACAAATTTCGTAACAATATCTCCTGAGAGTATCTTTTCTCTGACAAAGTGACAGTCAATCTCAATGTGCTTAGTCCTTTCATGAAACACTGGATTTGATGCGATATAAAGAGCTGCTTGATTGTCACACACAAGTTCCATCTGATCAATTTCGCCAAATTTTAGTTCTCCCAGCAACTGTTTGATCCAAACTAGCTCACAAGTTGCTGCAACCATTGCTCGATATTTTGATTCTGCACTAGATTGAGCAACCACACTTTGTTTCTTACTCTTCCACGACACCAAATTACCACCTACTAAAACACAATATCCGGATGTCGAATGTCTATCAGAGGGTGATCCTGCCCAATTAGCGTCTGTATATCCAATGATATGCTCATGGCCTTGATCCTCATAGAGTAGTCCTTTACCAGGAACTGACTTTATATATCGCAGGATACGAACAACTGCATCCCAATGACTATTACAAAGGGAAGTCATAAACTGACTTACAACACTCACAGGAAAAGAGATGTCAGGTCTAGTTACTGTGAGATAATTCAATTTTCCAACGAGTCGTCTATACCTTTCAGGATTATTAAGTTGCTCCCCCTGTCCTGGAAGGAGTTTAACATTCGGATCCATAGGAGTGTCAATAGGTCTACATCCCATCATTCCTGTCTCCTCAAGAATGTCTAAGGCATACTTGCGTTGAGAAATAACAATACCTGATCTAGACTGAGCAACCTCAATACCTAGAAAATACTTAAATCTGCCAAGGTCTTTAGTCTGGAAGTGCTTAAAGAGATGTTGCTTCAATTTGGTGATACCATCTTGATCATTACCGGTAATAACAATATCATCAACGTACACAACCAAATAGATACAACGATTTGGTGCAGAATGCCGATAAAACACAGAGTGATCAGCTCCACTACGAGTCATGCCAAATTGTTGAATAACTGTGCTGAACTTCCCAAACCAAGCTCTAGGAGACTGCTTCAGACCATAAAGTGACCTACGCAATCGACATACAAGACTACTAGACTCCCCCAGAGCAACAAAACCAGGTGGTTGCTCCATATAGACTTCCTCCTCAAGATCACCATGCAAAAAAACATTCTTAATGCCCAACTGATGAAGAGGCCAATGACGAACGACAACCATAGATAGAACAAGACGGACAAATGCTATTTTAGCAACAGGGGCGAAAGTGTCACTATAATCTAGCCCAAATATCTGAGTATACCCTTTGGCAACAAGGCGAGCCTTGAGCCGATCAACCTGACCGTCTGGATCAATTTTGACGGCATAAACCCAACGACAACCAACGGTAGATTTACTTGTAGGAAGAGAGACAAGCTCCCAAGTACCACTCTTATGCAAAACAGACATCTCATCAACCATAGCCTGCCTCCATCCAGAATGAGAAAGTGCTTCACCTGTAGTCTTAAAAATGGAGATAAGAGGACAAAGACGATACAAAGGCATAATGGGGTGATGATAGACAATGATAACTGAAAGTTTAGATACTGCAAAAGTATATTTTATTCATAGTGTTTGTACAATATTTATAAGAGAACAATAAAGACCAATTAAACTAATCAATCCCTAATTCTTAGGAAATCCTTGAATCAAGGGATTTCCTCTGAACTATTTTTCCTACAATAATATATTCTAATCCCATATTCACAGGAGCAGATTCTAATCAAATCTGCCAGCTTTATTTGTGGAGCAGATTATAATCAAATCTGCCAGCTCAATGGTGGAGCAGATTATGACTAAATCTGCCTACTTATTCAACACTCCCCCTCAAGTTGGCATGTAAATATCAAACATGCCTAACTTGCTCACAAAGGACTCAAAAGTAGTTCTGAAAAGACCTTTTGTGAAAATATCTGCAACTTGTTCTGTTGTTGGCACAAAAGGAATGCACACACTTCCATCTTCAATCTTCTCTTTAATGGAGTGTCTGTCCACTTCAACATGCTTTGTTCTATCATGTTGAACTGGATTATGAGCAATGCTTATGGCAGCCTTATTGTCACAATACAACTTCATTGGAAAACTCACAGGTCTTCTTAGTTCTTCCAAAATTCTCTTGAGCCACAATATTTCACAAATTCTGTGTGCCATGGATCGATACTCAGCCTCAGCACTACTTCGAGCCACCACATTTTGCTTCTTACTTCTCCATGTCACCAAATTTCCCCAAACAAATGTACAATATCCAGATGTAGACCTCCTATCAATAGATGAACCAGCCCAGTCTGCATTCGTATAAGCCTCAACACTTCTTTGCTCGTTCTTCTTGAAGAACAACCCTTAGGATTCGATACACAACTTCTTGATGTTCTTCTCGTGGAGAATGCATGAACTGGCTGACTAGGCTCACAACAAAGGAAATATCAGGTCTAGTATGTGACAAGTAAATCAACTTGCCTACCAATCTCTGATATTGGCCCTTATCAATCAATTTTCCTTCCTTTACAAACTTCAGATTTGGATCAATTGGAGTTTCAATTGGTCTACAACCACTCATTCCTCATTCCTGTTTCTTTTAACAGATCAAGAACATACTTCCTTTGTGACACTATAATTCCTTTCTTCGATCGTGCAACCTCCATGCCAAGAAAGTACTTTAGCGGGCCTAAGTCCTTTATCTCAAATTCTGAGCCAAGGCGTTCCCTTAGATTTTTTATCTCAACCACATCATCTCTTGTGAGGATAATATCATCAACATACACTATAAGAACAGTTGTTTTTCCTTCCAGTGAATGTCGAGTAAACATTGTGTGATCTGCTTGTCCCTGCACATACCCTTGCTTTTTCACAAATTGAGTAAACCTTTCGAACCAAGCCCTTGGAGATTGTTTTAGACCATAAAGAGATCTTCTAAGCCTGCATATCTTTGACTTGTACTTCCCTTCAAAACCTAGTGGGGGATCCATATAGACTTCTTCCTCTAAGTGCTCATTCAAGAAAACATTCTTCACATCCAACTGCTGAAGAGACCAGTCGAGATTTACTGCGATTGTCAACAGAACTCTAATTGAGTTTAGCTTAGCTACTGGAGCAAATGTCTCGAGATAGTCAATGCCATATGTCTGCGTGAATCCCTTAGCTACTAGGCGGGCCTTATACCTTTCCAAGGATCCGTCTGATTTGAATTTGGTGGTGAACACCCATTTACAACCCACTGGTTTCTTTCCCTCGGGTAAATCCACTAACTCCCATTTCTCATTTTTTTCAAGAGCTCGCAATTCCTCCAAAATAGCCTCCTTCCACTCGGGAACTTGTAGAGCATCCTGCACATTTGTTGGAATCTCCACACTAGAGAGTTGTGAAGTAAAGGCTGAATAACTAGGAGACAACTTTTTGTAGGACACAAACATAGGCATAGGATATTTAGAAATAAATCTAACACCTTTGCGTTTTGCAATAGGTAGATCTAGATCTAAGGAATTAGAAATAGAATTTGTTGGAAGAGTACCTTGAATTACAGTAAGGTCTTGTGGGACTGATTTTTGGCTGTGTGAGAATCTTCGGTCTTTTTTTCTTGAGTTCAGTTCCTTCTCGAATACACCTGCATTTCTGTTTTTTGTTCTCTATTCCCATTTTTATTTTTGTCATTTGAAGGCGCTACAGGTTCAAGTTCAATTTCTGAGTTTTTATCATTTAAGTCACTTTGGTCCTTATCATCTCTTGGATCACACTTATTCATATCTTCTCCTACATCTCTCACATCAGTATTTATTGTAATATTAGGCTCTTCATTTGCTTGATATCTAGTTTACTCAATATCACAAAAAAAGGAATCTTCACCTACATGATACTCCCCCTGAAGATGAGTAGTAAAATAGAGTTGCGACTCAAAGAAAGTTAAGTCCATTGTGACAATTATCTTCCTAGCATGTGGATCATAACACTTATATCCCTTTTGACTTGGGGTATATCCTACAAAAATACACTTCTTAGCCGCGGTTCAAGTTTACTACGATTATGGACATGAACAAATGTTGTACAACCAAAAACACTCAGAGGCAGATCTGTAGTTAACCTAGAACTAGGAAAACTTTCTTTGAAAACTTTAAAAGGTGTCTTAAATTTAAGAGGGCGAGATGGCATCCTATTAATAAGGTAAGTGGCAGGCAAGAGAGCCTCTCCCCAAAGGTGTTGTGGAGCTTTACTAGTAAACATTAAAGCCCTCGTTACCTCTAAAAGGTGTCTATTCTTTCTTTCGGCGATACCATTTTGTTGAGTTGTATCTGGACAAGAGCTTTGGTGTACTACCCCAGTTTTTCTAAAAAAACTTCCTAATTGTTCATTAAAAAATTCACGGCCATTGTCACTCCGAAAAATCTTGATTTTCTCATTGAACTGTGTTTCCACCATGACATAGAAAGTCTCAAACATATTTTTAACCTCAGATTTGTCCTTCAATAAAAAAACCCAACTCAATCTAGTATGATCGTCAATAAAAGATACAAACCACCGTTTCCCAAAAATTGTTGAGATTCTAGACGGACCCCAAACATCACTATGAATCATTGTAAAAGGTTTTGAAGCTTGATATCTTTGAGAAGGAAAAGAAGATTGGTGATGCTTAGCCATTTCACAAAATTCACATTGGAATAAGGATGGATTTTTATCTAAATAACTAAGGTAACAAATGTCTTAAATAATAAAAACTTGGATGTTCAAGCCTATAGTGCCAAAGCATGACTTTATTCAAAACAAAAGTAGAGTTCAAACAAATAGGATTTAGTTGTAGTGAGTTATTCCCGTTGTCAAGAAAATAAAGACCTCTTGATTCTCTAGCACTGCCAATCATCTTCCCCGAGACCTTTTCCTGAAATTCACACAAATCGGAATAAAAAATAGCACGACAATTAAGAGAACGCGTTAATTTACTGACAAAAACTAGATTACAAGAAAGCTTTGGAACATGAAGAGTATCATGAAGTATAAGAGATGGTGATAGCTTAATAGTTCCTTTTCCAGCTGTGAGAAATATATGAGAAAAATATTATTGAATTGTGTATCTAAATTGTTACATTGAGACCCTATTTATAGACACTACATTGGAATCCTTTTCCAACTAGGATTCCTATTCTTATTCCTATTCTAAGTAGGAAATACTTATTTCTATTCTAACACTCCCCCTCAAGCTGGTGCATACAAATCATATGTACCTAGCTTGTTACAGATGTAATTAATACGAGGACATGTGAGGGACTTGGTGAAGATATCTGCAAGTTGATCATTTGACTTCACAAATTTCGTAACAATATCTCCCGAGAGTATCTTTTCTCTGACAAAGTGACAGTCAATCTCAATATGCTTAGTCCTTTCATGAAACACTGGATTTGATGCGATATGAAGAGCCGCTTGATTATCACACACAAGTTCCATCTGATCAATTTTGCCAAATTTTAGTTCTCCCAACAACTGTTTGATCCAAACTAGCTCACAAGTTACTGTCGCCATTGCTCAATATTCTGATTCCGCACTAGATCAAGCAACCACATTCTGTTTCTTACTCTTCCACGACACCAAATTACCTCCTACTAAAACACAATATCCGGATGTCGAACGTCTGTCAGAGGGTGATCCTGCCCAATCAGCGTCTGTATATCCAATGATATGCTCATGGCCTTGATCCTCAAAGAGTAGTCCTTTACCGGGAGCTGAATTCATATATCGCAGAATACGAACCACTGCTTCCCAATGACTATCACAAGGGGAAGTCATAAACTGACTTACAACACTCACAGGAAAATATATGTCAGGAAAAGATATGTCAAGTCTAGTCACTGTGAGATAATTCAACTTTCCAACAAGCCGTCTATACCTTTCAGGATTACTAAGTGGCTCCCCCTGTCCTGGAAGGAGTTTAACATTCGGATCCATAGGAGTGTCAATAGGTCTGCATCCCATCATTCCTGTCTCCTTAAGAATGTCTAAGGCATACTTGCGTTGAGAAATAACAATACCTGATCTAGACTGAGCAACCTCAATACCTAGAAAATACTTCAATTTGCCAAGGTCTTTAGTCTGGAAGTGCTTAAAGAGATGTTGAACTTCCCAATAAAAGTTCTGAAGTGCTTATAGGGCTAGAACTTCCAATCTCCATATTTTTAGAACCAAAAACATCACACCCAAAAGACATTATGCTAAATTTGTCTTGGAAACAACAAAAAAACAGCCTGGAAATAGCCGGAAAATTCAACTCTCGAAGAAAAAGGTCGTCAAAAACCGCCTGGAAATAGTCGGAACCCTAATTTCAGTGATCGGATCTAGTCAAAAACAGTATGGGCCTGGTCGAAATGGCTGGACGACCCCAACTGTCAAAAAAATTCTCAAAAAATATGATCAGAAAAGCCCTCACGCGCCGGCGCGTGAGCCAGATCTCACCGGGAATTACCACCTCCGATAGGCGCGTGGGGTGATGTTTTCCGGTGGTTTTGGCTGGGGTTTGGTCGCGGGAGCTTTTTGAGCCTCGTGGTGGTGTTGTTTTTCGCACAACACCTACAGAAAGAAAAAAGAATAACAAAATCAGACCCAATAGTCACCGGAAATTGACATAGACATACGGTGACTTGTTTGTTCTCACCAATGCTCTGATACCATGTGAGAAATATATGAGAAAAATATTATTGAATTGTGTATCTAAATTGTTACATTGAGACCCTATTTATAGACACTACATTGGAATCCTTTTCCAACTAGGATTCCTATTCTTATTCCTATTCCTATTCCTATTCTAAGTAGGAAATACTTATTTCTATTCTAACACTAGCAATTGCAGAGAAGGAACCATCAGCTATCTTGATTTTATTATTCCTTGCACAAGGAGTGTAAGTAGAGAAAAAACGGGAATTTCCAGTCATGTGGTCACTAGCTCCTGAATCTATGATCCAAGAATCTATTTGATTGGAATTGGTACTAAGAGCAGACGATACAGTACCTATTTGAGCAAAAGAACAGGAAGGATTAGAAGAATTTTGTGCATTTGCACGAAATTGTGGAGATTGAAGGAGTTTGTGCAGAATTTCCAATTGTTCCCTTGTAAATGGAGACGTTTCTGGAGAAGGTTGCTGCCCCTGATCAAAATAAGTTGTTTGGAGGGCCTGACCATTTTGAGATTGAAAGCCACGATCATCAACTCCCTTTTTCTTCCAGTTTTGTGGTTTCCCATGAATCATCCAATATGTTTCACGGGTGTGCCAATATTTTTTGCAATGATCACCATGGCCTTTTGTTTTTGTCCTCTCCATTCTTCATTGTTACAAGAGCTGAAGAGTCTATAACAGGTTTTAGTTCAACATTTAAATTAGGTTTTAACATAACTTTCCTCCTAGTTTCCTCTCTCCTAACTTCAGAAAATGTTTCACGAAGTGAGGGCATAGGATTTTTTCCTAGGATTCGCGACCTGACCTCGTCAAACTCTCAGTTTAATCCTGCTAAAAAAAGGTAAATCTCTCATTTTCTTCCTTTTTTTTTTGCTTTTACACTAGCCACAGAACACTCCCATTCATCATTGTAACACTGGTCTAACTCTTGCCACAAGGACACCATTTCATTATAATAAGTAGTGACTTCATCTCACCCTGCTTAGCTTGCCATAGTTTAATTTTTAACTCAAAAATTTGAGAGGCATTTTCTACATCTGAATATGTCTCCCTAACGGCTTCCCACACATCCTTAGCAGTGGGCAAAAAGAGATAAGATTTACCTATGACTGGTTCCATGAAATTTATTAACCAAGCAATCACGAGTGAATTCTCTAATCTCCAAGAGTTCATCTTTGGGTCTCCAACTCCAGACTTTTTTGTCTTTCCGGTCAGATGTCCCAGCTTTCCACGGCCATCGATTGCAAGCTTTAATTCCAGATAGTTCTTCCTATTTAATCAATGAGAAGTTAACTGGAAGGTCATATGAGAAGCATTGCCTACTTGTGTCATCAGATTTTCTGCAGGAGCTTCCAGAGAAGAACTTTTGTCTTTTGTTGATGTTTTAGAAAGATGCTCTCCGTGAAAGGCTGTTTTACCCATATGATATTTGGGGAAAAAGTCCCGCTCTGATACCATGGAAGTTTAGATACTGCAAAAGTATATTTTATTCATAGTGTTTGTACAATATTTATAAGAGAACAAGTAAAGACCAAATAAACTAATCAATCCCTAATTCTTAGGAAATCCTTGAATCAAGGGATTTCCTCTAAACTATTTTCCTAGAATAATATATTCTAATCCCATATTTACAAGAGCAGATTCTAATCAAATCTGCTAGCTTTATTTGTGGAGCAGATTATAATCAAATTTGCCAGTTCAATGGTGGAGCAGATTATGACTAAATCTGCCTACTCATTCAACAATAACTCAAGAAGGTATAATGAGGGTTAGTATTTCGAGTGGATCGTATACCTTTTTGAAGTGCAAGCGGTTGGCTAAGAGGAGGCAAGTCCGCAGTACGAGCAGGGTCTGGCGCATGACATGAATCATCTGGGACTAACGCTGGACGCGGACGACAATGATAAGTTAGGAGTGGTGGCACTACAACTGGAGATGTAGAAGTAACCGTAGATTCCTCAAAAGTTGGTATAGGTAAAACCTGAGGTATGGGTAAGACCATAGATACATCAAGATGATCAGAAGACGTATAGTAAGGTTGAGACTCAAAGAATGTAACATCAGCGGACATAAGGTAATGATGAAGATCATGTGAATAACAACGATACCCTTTTTGAACTCGAGAGTAACCAAGAAAGACACATTTGAGGGCACGAGGGGCTAATTTATCTTTCCCTGGGGCAAAGTTATGAACAAAGCATGTGCTCCCAAAGACACGAGGGGGAATAGGATAGAGATGTGACTCAGGAAACAGTATGGAATGTGGAACCTGATTCTGAAGAGAAGATGAGGGCATTCTATTTATTAAATAACAAGACGTAAGAACTGCATCTCCCCAAAAACGCAGCGGAACATGGGATTCAAGGAGAAGAGTACGAGCAGTCTCAATAAGATGCCTATTTTTCCCTTCTGCTACACCGTTCTGTTGAGGGGTGTATAGACAAGTAGTCTGGTGAATAATGCCTTGGTGAGTCATAAACTCCTGAAATTGGGAGGATAAGTATTCTAAGGCATTATCACTACGAAAAGTACGAATAGAAATACCAAATTGATTTTGTATTTTCAGCAAAGAAACTTTTGAATATAGAAAATAACTCAGAATGATCTTTCATTGAGAAAACCCAAGTACATCTTGAATAATCATCAATAAAACTAACAAAATAACGAAATCCTAAGGTGGAATTGACTCTACTAGGACCCCAAATATCATAATGAACTAATGAAAAAATAGACTCTGAACGACCCTCAGTATTACGTGAAAATGTAGCACGAGTGTGTTTCCCAAGTTGACACGACTCACAATCTAATTTGGATAAACTAGACAAACTAGGCACCATCTTTTTGCAGTTTGGATAGACTGGGATATCCCAAACGTTTGTGAATTAGATCTGGGGAATCTGTAACGTTGCATGCTTTCAAGAAATTTGAAGAGGCAAGGTAGTAAAGGCCTTGTGATTCATGTCCTGTTCCAATCGTCTGCCCCGTACTGCGGTCCTGCATGAGAAAAAAGCCATCAAAAAAAGTTATGCTACAATGTAGATCCTTCGTCAAACGACTAACAGATGCTAGATTAAAAGGAGAACCAGAGACATAAAGAACAGAGTCTAGGGTGACAGAAGATAGGGGTTTGGCTTTTCCAACCCCTTTTGGTTTTGTTTGGATCCCATTGACTAAAGTAATAGTTGGAAGAGATTGTGAATAAACAATATCGGACAAAAGTGATTTATTACCAGAGATATGATCAGAAGCCCTTGAGTCCATGACCCATGATCCAAGAGTACTAGACTGTGACACGCAAGCAAAAGAATTACCCGCAACAAAAACATCAGGTTGTTCAACCGAAACTACTTGTGGAGACGTTTGTCATATTCTGTCTGAGCAATATGAGCATTATTGGATGGTTGATTAGGTTGAGCACCATATGCTACTGGTGGAGATGTCTGTTTACTTGCACGATTTCGAAGGAACTCATTATATTCCTTAAGAACAATAGGATCATAACTAGGTGGTAGACCATGTAAAATATAACATATATCACGAGTGTGTCCAGGTTTATGACAATGACTACACTTGGATCGAGGTTTCCCAAAACACCCTCCCCCTCGCTGATTCTCCATAGACTGGTATGCATGCTTTTCTGTGGTTTGAGATGCGAGAATAGAGGAGTCAACAATGGGTGATGAAACTTCTTTGTGACTGGGAGGTGCAGCAAGACGAAGCAGACGAGAGAATAATTCATCAATTGAGGGAACTGTAGGACTGGCTAGAATCTGGTCACGCACAGAGTTATGGTCAATAGGAAGTCCAGCAAGTGTAAGAACTAGAAACAATGTCTGCCTTTGCTCTTATTGCTTTTCCACGTTTGTAGTGATAGGCATCAACGTTTCAAATTCCTCCATGACTGCCTGTACTTGTCCCAAGTAAGTAGACATATCGGATTCTTGTTTCTTTAAGTTGGTCATCCGAGATATCACATCATAGAATCGAGATATGTCATTAGTGTATAAAGCACGTGCCTTTTCCCAAACTAAATAACATGTCTGGAATGGGCGAAACAAGGTCATCAACTTAGAATCAATAGAGCGCCAAAGGAGACTACATAATTGGGCATCCACTTTCTCCCATTGTGCTTTGGCTTTTGCACCTTCGTCACTAGACTTTGTCTTTTCGCCAAAGTGATCTTGAACACCTTGACCCTTGCACCCAACTCAACTGAAGAAGCCCATGCTAAATAGTTTGAACTTCCCATTAATGGTTCTGAAGTGATTGTAAGGCTTGAACTTCCAATCCCCGTATTTTTGTAGCCAAAAACTATCACACCCGAAAGACATTTTTCGAAATTTGACTTGAAAAGAGTAAGAAGCTCACTGGAAACTGCCGGAATCTACCCACAGTGGCCTGAAAATTTTGATTTCGCTGGGAACTTGCCGGAAACTGCTTGAAAATCACCGGAACCCTAATTCCGGTGATCGGATCTAGAGAAAATTGAATGAGTTCTAGTTGGAAATACTGGGCGACCCCAACAGAAGAAAACAGCTCGAAAAAAATGACCGGAGCAGCACTCACGCGTGAACAGATCTCGCCGGAAAACTTCCACCTCCGAATGACGCGTGGGGGGTTGTTTTTCGGTGGATCTGCTTGGGGTTCGGTCGCCTGAGCTTCTCGAGCCTCGTGATGGTGTTGTCTTTCACACAACACCTTCAGAATGAAAGATGACACAAATCAGTCCCAACCAACGTCGCCGGAATTTGACACGGTGACTTGAAGTTTCTCACCAATGCTCTGATACCATGTGAGAATTATATGGGAAAAATAATATTGAATTGTGTATCTAAATTGTTACATTGAGACTCTATTTATAGACAATACATTGAAATCCTTTTCTAACTAGGATTCCTATTCCTATTCTTCTTCCTATTCTAAGTAGGAATATATATACATATTTCTATTCTAACATTATCTATATACATTATTATATAGATTCTGTAACATTCCAAAATGTGAATCTAATGTTGAATATGTGATTTATAAATTTGTGGCCAATATTGCAAACGGTAACAATTGATAGAGAGTGCAAGCAACACAAGTTAAGATTATGGAGATTATATCACGAGGGTTCTAGATCTCTGGAATCAATAGACACTCAGTTAAGAACATAATATGATAGAAGTGAAGGATCCATCCAAATGATACCCAATTAGTTGAGATTGACTTGTTAATGGTCTCATTCTTCAAATATTGATCCTCAAACATTAGATTGATACAAATGGAGCGGCATGCTCAAGGAAGATGTAAGAAATATAGAAGAAAAATATTATTGAATTGTGTATCTACATTATTACATTGAGACCCTATTTATTGACACTGCAGTGGAATCCTTTTCCAACTAGGATTCCTATTTTTATTCCTATTCCTATTTCTTTTCCTATTCTAATTAGGATTGTATATACTTATTTCTATTCTAACACAACCCCCTTAAGCTGGTCTATATAAATCATATGTACCTAGCTTGTTACAGATATAATAAATACGAGGACCGGTGAGGGACTTGGTGAAGATCAAGCTGATCATTTGACTTCATGAATTTCGTAACAATATCTCTTGAGAGTATCTTTTCTCTGACAAAGTTTGTCAGTCAATCTTAATGTTCTTAGTCTTTTCATGAAATATTGAATTTGATGTGATATGAAGAGCCGCTTGATTATCACACACATGTTCCATCTGACTGATTTCACCAAATTTTAGCTCTCCCAACAATTGTTTGATCCAAACTAGCTCATAAGTTGCTGCCGCCATTGCTCGATATTCTGATTCTGCAATAGATCGAGCAATCACACTCTGTTTCTTATCTTCCACGACACGAAATTGCCTCCTACTAAAACACAATATCCGGATGTTGAACGTCTATCAGAGGGTGATCCTGCCCAATCAACGTCTGTATATCCAGTGATATGCTCATGGCCTTGATCCTCAAAGAGTAGTCCTTTACCGGGAGCTGACTTTATATATCTCAGAATACGAACAACTGCTTCCCAATGACTATCACAAGGGGAAGTCATAAACTGACTTACAACACTCACAGGAAAAGAGATGTCAGGTCAAGTCACTGTGAGATAGTTTAACTTACCAACCAGCCGTCTATACCTTTCAAGATTACTAAGTGGCTCCCTTTGTTCTGGAAGGAGTTTAACATTCGGATCCATAGGAGTGTCAATGGGTCTACATCCAACATTCCTGTCTCCTCAAGAATGTCTAAGGCATACTTGCATTGAGAAATAACAATACCTGATCTAGACTGCGCAACCTCAATACCTAAAAAATACTTCAGTCTGCCAAGGTCTAGGTCTTGAGTCTGAAAATGATTAAAGAGATGTTGCTTCAAATTAGTGATATCATCTTGATCATTGCCAGTGATAATAATATTATCAACATAAACAACCAAATAAATACACTGATTTGGTGCAGAATGTCGATAAAACACAGAGTGATCAGCTCCAGTACGAGTCATGCCGAACTCTTGAATTACTCTGCTAAACTTTCCAAACCAAGCTCAAGGAGACTGTTTTAAACCATAGAGTGACTTACGCAATCGACATACAAGGTTACTAGACTCCCCATGAGCAACAAAACCATGTGGTTGCTCCATATAGACTTCTTCCGCAAGATCACCATGTAGAAAAACATTTTTAATGTCCAACTGATGAAGAGGCCAATGACGAACTGCAGCCATGGACAGAAAAAGACGAATAGATGCTACTTTAGCTAAGGGAGCGAAAGTATCACTATAATCGAGTCCAAATATTTGAGTATACCCTTTGGCAACAAGACGAGCCTTAAGCTGATCAACCTGACCGTTTGGATCAAATTTGACTGCATAAACCCAACGGCAACCAATAGTAGATTTACCACATCCGTGCTACATATTCCCGTAGTACTGAGGGTCGTTCAGAGTCTATTTTTTCATTAGTCCATTCTGATATTTGAGGTCCTAGTAGAGTCAGTTCACCCTTAGGTTTTCGTTATTTTGTTAGTTTCATTGATGATTATTCAAGATGCACTTGGGTTTTCTTAATGAAAGATCGTTTTGAGTTATTTTCTATATTCAAAAAATATCAATCCTGAACGACATTGTGAAATTAGAATATTCTCACAAAAAATAAAAATAATTAGATCTGACTGTTGGAAATAAAATAAAAATTTGGGGCCAAAATCTGACTGCTGAAAATAGATCTGACTGCCGGAAAAAAAAAAGAAATCTGGTCGGAATCAGGAAAATAAATTATATGGTCAGCCTCGGAATCAAGAGGCAACCCCACTGGAAAAAAAATGGCCGGAATAATTGCTGATTTTTTTTCTTTTTTTTTCTGGGACAGCAATTTAGGTCACCGGAAAATTGCACAGTGACGGCTGATTTAATTTTCTCACCATTGCTCTAATACCATGTGAGAAATATAGGAGAAAAATATTATTAAATTGTGTGATACATTATTACATTGAGACCCTATTTATAGACACTACATTGGAATCCTTTTCCAACTAGGATTCCTATTCTTATTCCTATTCCTATTCCCATTCCTATTCTAATTAGGATTGTATATACTTATTTCTATTCTAACGGAGGATTTGTTCAACTCTTCCTAACTAACTAGTTAACTCTAAAGGATATGGGTGAGCTTTTGGCAAACTCGATCTAGTATCTGAATGAAATGGAGTTCAATAGTGCGGAATGAATATAGAGGATTCATGTAATCTTTTCTACTTATTTTCATTGAGGGGTATTCGATTGGTTGATGATTGATTGTTAAATCTATTTGGTTACCATGTAGACTATTGTAGTCTAAATCCCCCAGTTATTGAAAGGCAACAAGATGGTTTTGGCCAAGTTGGTGTGTCTGGATTCCTATGAACATTTTCTTGAACCATCATGTTCCTCTCTTGCCCAAGTAGTCTGACCTATAGCTTTTCTTATCTATTCATTTTCTTATTAAGTGGTGGAGACCCTACAATTTCTTGAAATTGGAACGTAGCTATAGTTTCTTTTACGGCTAAGTGAGTTATCACTGTTCTAGTTGTTTCCAACAGTTCTTGCTTTTTAGTGATCAAACCAGTGTGGTTGTAAATATTCCAAATTTACTGTCTAGTGTAATTGTGTTTTGATACTGCAGTCCCTAATGCAAGGCTGAAATTTAAGAGAAACCACAAATTTGTGGAGAATTTGTTTGATGCATTGTGTTTTTGAACTACACACATTACTCTTTCTTCCTCAAGTATGAACTTAATATTGTGGAGTCCATTTCCTGTTTGAGTAGATTGGCTAACAAACTGATGACGA
The DNA here is from genome assembly GCF_019186545.1 of Solanum stenotomum. Classification (NCBI taxonomy): domain Eukaryota; kingdom Viridiplantae; phylum Streptophyta; class Magnoliopsida; order Solanales; family Solanaceae; genus Solanum; species Solanum stenotomum. The sequence goes on from NC_064287.1 coordinate 37,402,091, forward strand.
CCACATGATATATGTGTTTCAGTCTGACAGGAGTTATTCACCGATATAACACCCACATGAAAGCAGAAGATAAGGTCTCTGCAGAAGTCGATGACACAGAGGTATATATCTAGTTAACTTCACTGTCCTCTTATCTCTTGACAGAGGTACTGTATAATGAATAAATATAACGAGTACACTAAATGTTTTTATGGTTCTTCGGGAACTAGAAAGCAACTCATTGCCTGTGAAGTTGAAAAGTTTAATCACCATGTCAAATTATTAATGTTTGTATAGTTTTTTGATTTCCCAAAAGCAAATCCATAGATGTTAAGTTAATACAAATCTTTGCAGGTGACTTGGTGGCTTGTAATGCATCTTTATCTATTGTGAGTAGATCCTAGGACACTAAATCTATATGTGAAGTTATATGTTCTCAGCTTTTGTCCTGCTCTAGTTAGAAGCTCCAATTTAGTATGTGGTAATTAAGGATGGTCATTTTACATCATAAATGAATCTTATTCAATATATTGCTGTTTGTTTTTCTAGAATGCGTTGTTTTAAACATAAGTTGTACATCGTCAAAACCAGGAAAGTGGCGCGACAGTTGTTCAGTCACATACATCATGCAAATAATGAGTATTAGCTATAGTCATTCCATTGAGAGTTAATCCAATATGCCTGGAGTAACTATATACAATTTCAGTTGCTGAAATTATTCTATCGTTGTATGGGAACAGGAATCAAAATATGCAAGTTTCATGAGAATGGAAGAACTGCTACAGACGGTAGAAAAGTACTGACCTTTTGCTGCTCTTTTTTCTTTTTGAGCTTCCCTTGGAAAGCATGGTATTGATCCACAATTTGACAGGCAACTCAAGGAGCCTGATGTTGATGATCTCAGCATTACTGATCTTGTCCATTTGGAAAACCAAGTCGAGACTGCTCTGACACAAACCAGATTTAGAAAGGTTTTGGATTTTCCACATTCCTCTGTACCTTTACTCATACACGGACTTGTTCCAGCTGCTCTATAGAAACAACTTACCTTTTTATGGCCTAGAACTTACATAAGTGGGATGCCTAAAGCTGAATCAGTCTTGTTGGTGGTGTTACATCAGTTGTATTTCTAAGACATTGCAACCGTACAAAGAGTTCCATAGTAGTGTGATCATTTTAATCCAATGCCACACCCATGCGTGCTAATTTTATCTTTTGCCTTCTTTTTAAATTATCTGCAATTCTTTTACTGTTCGACTGCTTTAGTTCCCTATTTCTTTTGGGAGTGATATGAAGTGAAGCTAACTAGTTTTGTTTTATGCAGACACACTTGTTGATTGAATCAATTAAGAATCTTCATGACAAGGTAGGTCTCCATTTTTCCTGAGCAGAATTGCTTAGTTTCCCAAAGAGCATGCAGGGCGCCTTCTATAGTTGATGTAAATATTGACATAGCTGGCCTGGTTCTTCTTTCACGAGCGTGCATTGTTCTGATGTGAAGCGCTTATAAACTGATTGAGAGGATATGAGAACAATGAGAAGGTAAAGATAAGTTGGAAGATATGATGAGTTGAAGAGCCTTATCATTCTAGTTGTAGCAATAGCTAGACCTTAAAATTCATCAAGCGTCCCCCACTATACTTGGTATTATCTGTCTCCATCATTGAATCAATGGAAGTTATGGTGTCCTACTCCTTGTCACTTTTATCCTTTGATTCTCAACTCTCTGTTTTAAGTGTATCAATATAGGCCAGCTAATATTCTGTTTCATCAGCATAAAATGAAAACCTGAAACTTCATCTCCCCACGAGATGTAAGATCCCTTGGTACCTTGAATGCTATACTCATCCTTAGTTTCAACTTTCAAGTAAAGAGTATCGTTGCATGCCAATGTCATAATTAAACAGAGCCTGCTGCCTTGATGAAATCCACATGAGAGTTTTGGATTTTGCTAGGTCCAGAGATGACTCTTGCTGCTAGACTAAACAAATAGAATGATATTCTTGAGTCCAGACCACTGTAGAATTTGAGAGACAACAACATACCCAGTGAAATCTCACCAAGTGGGGTCTGGGGAGAGCAATTTTTGGAAGTTCTAATTTGCTGTATAGTGAGGTGCCATCTTGCTGTCAAAGAGAATTCTTTTTCCAACGGCAACAAAGGTTTTCGCTGTATGTGGGCTTTTTAGAGTGTGTTATTGTTGAGCACCCAAGGGTGTGGCCTAGTGGTCAATGAAGTGGTTAAGAACCATGAGGTCTCAGGTTCAAATTCCAGCGGAGACAAAAACACCACGGGATTTCTTCCCCTAGCCTTGGTGGATAGAATTACGTGGTGCCTATTACTGGTGGAAGGTGGCAATTATACCGTGGAATTAGTTGAGGTGTGCGCAAGCTGGCCCGGACACCACGGTTATAATAAAAAGTGTTTAATTGTTGAGCACAGTCATGATATTTTTCCAATCTACCTGTCTATTCAGCAAATAATAACAGTTCTTTTTATCACTATGTATGGGTGAGGTGCCATCTGGCCGTCAAAAACTGCTTCAGCAGAGTGTTTTAAAAACAATTTCCTGGTGTCAAGAAAGGGTATAAGATGCAGGGCATCAACTTTTCTGGAAGTGAGCTAAGCCAGATACTTAATCATTAGGACAAGGATCAAATATTTTCTATCATTTGATCGTCTACCAAACTCCTCACTCCTGGCTGAATGTTTTCCCTGACAATTGCATTTGCACCTCTTAACGCTGGACTTGTTATGGAATTGAGAAAATCATGGAGCTAGTTTGGCTCTTCAAGTTCACTAGCATACTGGCATCATGCTGTTTACAGTTATTTTTAGCTCTATAGATTTTTTTAAGGAATCCTATTATCAACTGAAGTTTATGCAATATTAGTATGCCATATATCAGCATTTTCTGGACACAGGTTTATGGTGTTACATTGGGATTTTGTTTAGCGTGCTAGACTTGACTGGAAACTATTTATCTGCAGGAAAAGCAGCTGATAGAAGAAAACAAAGTTCTGGAGGATGAGGTAAGTGCTGCAATTCTGCTAAACAAATATTAGGGTGATTTGTGTGGATGTTTGGTACATGTGTGTGAATGACTAGTATGTTTACAGATAGGTACCATAAAGAACAGAGAAGAAAATGAGATGGCAATGAATTTAAATAACATTGCACCAACCCATATGGATTGTGGACAACAGAGGGTGACCCTGAATTTTCTCTAGAGTCTAAACACACTGAAGGCATCACATATCAGATAGAAGCTCAAGATATAAATAACAGCCTTCCCAAAATATAGCAGAGCAGCCACTCCTCTTGCCGTGGGATATGTCCTGCCGAGGTTATATCTGCTGCATCTAATTAGGGTGTGCTACTATGTAGTCTTCTCTTGTATGTTGTCTTGGTATGGTTGAAACACTGAAAAACTGTATAAGGATAAATAAAGAGATGCTGCTGCAGCGTCTCGATAACTTGTATGTAATGCAATGACTATGTAAATTAGAGGTTATATCAAAAGTAAGGGTGACAATTAGTCCATAAAATTATGACCCGTCTAATCCGTTTATGTTTGATAGTCCATATCAGTCTAATTCATTTCCGTCCATTAAAATTTTGGGACAAATGTGGCTATACCGAAGGACTACTGCATCAGCAAAATGACTTGAAGATACATATAACCTAAATTCTAAATATCTTTCCTCTTCTTCATTTTTCTGCTCACCCCGATTTTGTACATTAGATACAAGATACATATAACCTTATAGAGGTTTTTTAGAGCTATAGTTAGAAATAATGTTCTTAAATTTTAGGGTGAATATTTACGTTATTTTATCAATTAGATTGTAGTGTCTGTCACTTTTGATATAGGTTGTAGTCCTAATAAAAATGATTATTTAATATTTACATATCACTAAAAATAACAACATACCAAGTAAAATTTTGTAAGTGCGATCTGAGGAGGGTAGAATGTATGCAAACCTTATCACTACCTCATGGAGATAGAGAGGTTTCCAAAAGACTATATGAAGTGCAACAAATTCAAGTACAAAGGAGACAATGAAGAAAATATAACAAGTAACAAGGAGATAATGTAAAGTCTACCAGAAGAGAGCAAAACAACAATATAATGTGATAATCAAAACACAATACACATCATACTAGGATACATTATTGAAAACAAGAGCTACAATACACCAACTAGTTCTATGTCAACCACCAACCACCCTAAGCAAGCCAACTACAATACCTCCTAACCTTCAACCCTAATACGAGTCCTCCACACCTTCCTATCTAAGGTCATGTCATTGGTAACCTGCAAGTGCATCATAGGTCTACCTCTGTCTCTCCATGAACCCTTGATAACCAACCTCTCACACCTCCTACTGGTGCATCTACGCATCTCCTCTTCACATATCCAAATCATCTCAGTCTTGCTTCCCTCTACTTGTCCATCACATATGTCACTCCCACCTTCATTTAAATATCCTCATTTCTAATCTTATTGCTTCCAGTATGACCACACATCCACATCAACATCCTCATCTCTACAAGATACATCTTCTGGACATAGGAGCTTTTGACTGGCTAACACTCCATGCCATACAATGCCGGTCTAACCATCAATCTATAAAACTTACCTTTAAGTTTCAGTGGTCCTTTTTTATCACACAAGACTCCAAAGGCAAACCTCCACTTAATCCACGTCGCACCAATACGATGTGTGATATCATCATCGATATCCACACTCTCCTAAATTATAGACCCAAGATATGTGTGTCAAGCCTCACTTCCACATCATTGGCATACCCCTAAATTGATCGTAAATGAAATTTGCACAAGTATTATTGTACAATATTTTGGTCTTGTTAACAGAATTTCAACTGTCATAATATTTTTACTGATCTCACTGCAAGACTATGCTTTAAAAGTTTGTGCCTACTTATTGGCCGTTGTTTCCATCTTAGATGTGGGTATTATAATTTAAATTTGGTTGTAAAAGATGGTTGTGATTTATTTACCTCTTCTTTTGCTGAAATTTGATATGCTTGAGGCTACATTAAGTTTTGGAAAAATTACCTAACTATACCTCCTTTTTTATCCTAGTTTTTATTACTCCCTATCATTCTAAAAAATTACAAAAATCCCTCTTTTCCATAATTTCTCTAACTTTTTCGGATACATCATTATATACTATCACCCAAAGATTTTTTTTCCTTTTTCCACGCCTAAAATCACTCAATGATATCACCAATTATCTCCATCACTCTATTTTTGAATTTCAAATCTTTTCTTTGATTTACCAATTGCAAGTTATTGAAGTGGTGGTTCTTCATCTTCTTCTTCATCCATTTTTTTCTTTCCACTTCATCCGGTATCAATCTTTTTTATATTTCTTTAGTTTTTCATCTACAAATTTAGTCGAAGAAGGATGCATCTTCAACATTAAAATCGATTGTGGAAAAAACGCCCAAAAAAGAAGAAAAAGTCGAGTTGTTGGTGGCACCGGTAAGGGCTTTGGATCGAGATCCATGGGTGACGTCATTGTTGAAAGTGAAAAAAGGTTACGAGAGTTGATACAGAGCAAAAGACAAAGTGTAGAAGGATTTCTTCATCTTTTTTTTTGGCTTTCAATAGATTGTTGACTTTTTTCAGATTTTTTGTTGTTCATCTTTTTTCTGATACATTTGAGTTCAGTTTTCTTAATGATTCTATTTTTCTTTCTGTTTCTTAAATTAATGTATAATGCATTTGTTTCAATATTATGATACATTACAATTTTATCAAGAGTGGTTGGTGGCTCCGATAATGTTTTGGGTCGAGATCCATGGTGACTACAAGAGTTGATTCAGAGCAAAGGAGAAAGTGTGGAAGAATTTCTTTATCATTTTTTATTTTTTATTGCTTTTAGCAAATCAAATTGTTGATTTTTTTTGTTACTTTCAGCAGACCTTTTAATGTATCTCGTTGATTTTGATTTTTAAATTAATGTATATTTTGTTACAATAGTGGCTTATACATATCTTTTTTTATTGGAACAAGGGTCAAATATGCCCCTAAACTATACAAAAATGTCTAGATATACCCTCTGTTTGAAGTTTGGCTCATATGTGCCCTCGCCGTCCAACTTTTCGCCCATATATGCCCTTGTAGACGTTAGTTGTTTTGCTGGAAATAACCAATTCATTTTCCCTTTCTTTAAATACCAAATGGAATCGCAACATCCCCTTTTAATTACCACGTGGAATTTATTTATATTTTAAAAATGAATACACATCTTTTAAATAGGATATTCGACCCGTAAATCATATCCGACCCAAGGTGACCGGAGTTTCAATTCCTCCGACCAGATCTAAAATGAGATAACATTTGACATCTGAAATACAACTATTTTGGGGTCATTTGCTAGCTGTCTTGCCAGACCAGTGGGGTGTGTGGGTTGGTGTTTTGTCGGCTACCTTGGGGGTGGTGTTCTGGAGCTCGTGGTGGTCGGAGCTATTTGGTGATTGTTTGTCTGAGGTTATGTGAATCAGTGAGCTCATTGGAGCTCTATTGTTTGCTCATGGTTAGAGCTAGAAGCTCACCTTTAATGGTGTTTTTCTTTTAGGAGAAAACGATGAGTTTGGTTGGAGATGGCGTTTCTCCGACCAAATGTATTTTGGTCATATATGATTTATCAGCTTATGTGAAATAACCACCAAAGAAATTTGGATCGGATAGGATTTACGGGTCGGATATTCTATTTAAAAGAGGTGTATTCATTTTTTAATATAAATAAATGACATGTGGTAATTAAAAGGGGATGTGGCAATTTCATTTGTTATTTAAAGAAAAGAAAAATGAGTTGGTTATTTCCAGCAAAGCATCTAACGTCTACAAGGGCATTTATGGGTGAAAAGTTGGACGGCAAGGACACAAATGAGCTAAACTTCAAACGGAGGGTATATCTAGATATTTTCGCATAGTTTAGGGGCATATTTGACCCTTTTCCCCTTTTTATTTAACGAAAGTGAAAAATAAAATTATTCTTTTAAAAAATCATGTAGGGATATATATAATCTTTTTCACACATGATATATTTTTTGACTTCTTCGATTATCATTATTTGAGTTTCTTATTCTTATTTTAATATTTTTCGTTCATTCTTTAGTGTAATAATATGAGAATTAGAAAAGAAGAAGAGTGAATGGAAAAGAGAAAATAATAAGAAAAAAATTTAAAAATTCCGAATATATTATAATTTATTTCTTGTATATGTAAAAAAAATAAAATTGGGGCATATATGATAAAAAAAAATCAAGAAAGTTAGTGACAATAAATTTGACCATCAAAATAGTAAATTCAAATTAGTCATTGAATCAAAGAAGTAAAAAAAAAAAAATATGCGTGAGAATTCGAAGGATCAAATATACTACATGATTTTTTTTTTTAAAAAAAAATTAAAAAATTAATTCAAATTAATTTTTTCACTTCCATTTGTGTAATAATAGGAGTATATATGAACTACTTTTATAACAAAGGATATATTAACTATATTCCTCCAAATGACAAAGTCGATGGGTATATCAAACCATTTTCCCAAATTAAAATTCTAAATCATCTCTAATATACACACACTTAACGATGGTTTTAACTTAATTATTCAATTATTAGTCACTAATAACATATCAATCATTAAGTTCATTTATTTTTTAGGTTTGAATCTTAATCATTCAAATTATAATCATTAAGTGTGTTTGTTATTTTAATGGTATAGTTACCTAATGAGTCTGAATAGACGTGAATGATTAATTAGTTTTACAATAAAGAAGACCTAATTCGTTTTCATTAAAATTAAAACGTCTGAATCTGATTAAACATTTGGATATTAAAATGTAGATTATAATTTAGATGTATGAATCTAAATACATATATGAATTACTAAGATGCTATATTAAGATCTGAATACTATATAATTAAAGTTATTTGTTTTTCTAACACTTCTATATATAAAATTTGTCTTCATTTTGAAATTAAGAAATATAAAATTAAATAAAATACTAAATTAATTGAATACCCTGTAAATATCAACAAAAAAATATTTTTTTAAGGTGATCGATGGTAATGATGAATAGTAGTAATGTTTGTGGATATCTAGTGGGGATGATTGTAGGGTGGTAACATATAGTTATTCTAATGGTGATGAGGATTAACAATAGAGATTTATGGCGGTAGTAGCTAATAGAGATAGTAAATAAAGACGGTGGTTGGTTATATATAAGTAGTGACGGAAGGTGATAATTTACAGTTATTGTGATGATGATTGTAAATAGTGGTTAGTGATAGTGACTGATCACAAGAATGATGATTTTGAATTTTGATGCTAATAATGGTAGATGATAATGATAAAGGATGACAATAACACGATTCAGTTACTATTAAATTATCTAAATATATAATTAATGTTAATTATTTGTTATCAAGGATTTTAAGGAATTATATTTAATTGAACATAAAATAAAATCACAATTTTTTTTGGTTAATTTTAAAAGTTGTTAGCTTTACTTTGTTATCGCGGCCTCTTCAAAACTTGTCCAATCATCGTGCGTCTATGACTGTGAAGTGTCAATAAAAGTCTAGTCTCAAGCTTAGTAATTAGCATAAATGCATAATCATCCCCATGAGTCACAACCACATCATCATATTTTCTTAGTTTTGTTTAATTTTTTTTTATTTCTCATTCGGTGTTCGGAGTTTATGTTGAAGCCCCGACTAAATTCGGATCGCGCACTACAGGCCCCATTTGAGGGTGGCGCTCCCAACAAAAAAAAATTCCATACCCAAGGCTCGACTCCAAAACCTTTGATTAAGAGTGAAACAGTCTCATCACTTCACTACAACCCATAGTTTTAGTTTAATCCTATATATATATATATTTTAACTAAATAAATGAAGCAAAAAGAATAGCAAATTATGTGTTGTAACCTCAAGGGTTTGCGTACGTCAATATTTCATTATCTATTCTGATCAAGTAATAATAGATGAGGTGCAATATACATGTAATAAAATAAAATCTTTAAATAGTAATAAATGGTATTTACCTTTTAATGAAGAAATATGGTGTCGATACTTGATAACAAGCTAAGCTGATGGGCAGATCGAAAGAAGAAAAACAGAGATGGAAGAGCTTTAGTTTGTTTCGATTCGAAGGCGTCCGGGGCTGGAGGGAGCAGCTAATAAATAGAGACAAATATGCAAAACAAGGATTAGCGAAGTTGGCACTTCTCTTGGCTTGAAAACCTCCAACACAGCCAAGTGTGTGTGCCAACTATGCAAATCCTTACCTGTTTTAATTCTTGGCTTACAACCTTCCACATGTAAAGTCATTTTCTATCAGAAACTTTATTTTAATTTCAATTTTCTTGTTGTATTTTGTTAAATTTACTTTTCTACATTCTTTGACACCTTCGTGGGTCGTTTGGCAAAGGAAATGGAATAAGTAAGAATATCACATGTAATTATTTTATACCACTTTTTATATGCGATAACATTTCTATTATTTTAGTATATATATGAGATAAAATAATTCGACAATTAGCTAGTATTTCAAATCAAATATGAAATAAATTTAATTTTTAAATTTTATCTTGAAATTATTATTTTTATCATAGTTACCAAATCATTTTAGTCAAGTTTCATTGGCACTATAAAGTAGTTGCTATCTTTATATTTTCTAGGAAACAACAATGTAGAAAGTAGATACTACTATTATTTGATTCCTTTTATGTGGTCAGCAAAGCTCTAACGAGAGTTCTTGTATACTCTTTCATCCCTATTCACTACTACTCTTTTGTTGATTTATTTGATGACCCCCCATCCCCATGTTCATGCATCATCATGACCAACCTATAATGTTAAGGATTTTTGGTCCACTTATTACTTATGTGGGATTATAATGGAAAAATTATTTAGGCACTATACATTTATAAACCTTAAATTTATCATTAAATTTTATTTAGATACTTAAATTATAATATGTTTTAATTGAACACCTGAATGCATAATTATAAAAAACAATTGGCTCAAATTTTGAGAAAAAAAAATTATGTATACATTCTCAAACATTTAATAGGTAGATAATGTCATTGAATTTAAACTTATAAAATGGTTTGGATTATATTTGATTGACCTAAGTGAGCTATAAGATTAGTCTTCTAGGATGATTTGCTTCTAAATACCCATTAATTAATGATTTGTTAATTTCAGAAATGACAAATCTTTATCAACCTCAACTCCTTTCAATATGAATAACAATTCAACCAATTTAATAGACTATAACTAACATATAACAAGTATGGAACACACAAATAACAAAGAAATATTCTTTTGGTATGTTGACAACATCAAAACAAAAAGAGAAGTTTTTTAGTAAATCATTATTTTCTCACGATTGGGTGGATGTGAAGTCTACTGGTATGGTAGAAGGACCATTATCTTTTTGATATCGGGATCCTCGTACTATGAGGACAAATGAGTTGTTTGCTTCAACACAAAGAAAAATTGAAAAGCTCACTCAATTAGTCACTGAGATGGAACTCGACGAATTGGAAAGACTATTAAAGGTTACTACTCGTTGTGATGAGAATCTAATGAGTTGCACAATCAAAGTGACGACACTTTGTGTTATGAGTACAAGGTAACAATGTTAATTCTTCCACTTCCTTAAACTTGTAAATTCATTGTGTGGTAGCCAATTGAGTATAAGTGATAGCTTGTTTTCATGTGAGATTAATGATTCCGTACCATAGAGTGATAATGTATTTGTTAAGAGTGTTCATACACTAGTTGATCTTATTGATGACCGAATTATTTCTTCCCATAAGATCAATTTGTGTCCACCTAGTGTTAACACTTGTGTCTTGAATGATAATACATTTTCATGTGGTTCTTTGCCATGTTTTGATAATGTGCATGTTGAGAATGTGAATACACTAGTTAATCCTATTGATGACCACATTGATTCTTCTAGTAATATTAATTTGTGTCCACCAAGTGTTGATACACGTGCTTTGAATGAATCCTTAGACCTTAATACCATTTCTTGTTTTTCTCATGAAAATCTTGAGGTGGGATGTGTGTTTAGGGATAACATCTTATTTGATGATGACATGACTATTGAGGGTGTGCATAGTGGAATGTCTTGTAATGATGGGGTAGCCACTCTTAAAGGTTACAATTTATTTAGTAATCCACTATAGTTTGATGACACACTTTTCGATGATGAAAATCTCTTCTTAGAAGATGATAGCATGTCCATTGGGAAGGATGGTGTTCTAAAGAAAGCTGGTGTATGTTCTCCAATGACCCCTTCATTCTTGTGTGGCCTCATTCTTAATCATGCCCTTAATGCTCTTGGATCAAAGGTTGATTCTATATGTGGGAACGCCTTGGATGAAGTTCATTTATGTAGCACCTTTATTTATTACTTGTTTGCATATGATGATTCTTTTGTCAAATGTAATTTTAAGGTTGTGCATCCCAAGAAAAATATGTCATTGCTTATTTTTGGAGTTTCCTTTATACTTGCGTACTTGTTTGACACAATTGTGCTAAGTTGTGTGAACCCCAATTAGTGGGTGCTAAATTATTTATTTATTTTTAGGAGAGTCCAAAAATAAGGACTCTTTGTCACCTTCATAGGATTGGACAAGCTAAATTTTCAAGTGCGATTCTCTGAAGCATGATTGATACTCTTGGAAATATGCTTAGCACCTTTCTTTACTACCTCTTTGTTTATGATGATACCTATGTTGGTACGAGAATTATTTACTATAGAGGTATAGGTATATGGGTCTTGCACTTCTTTTATCCGGATGAGTCTTTAAGGGTAATTGCACCACTTTTGGTGAGGTCTTATTGTGAGGCGATGAAATAATTGTGGCTTATGACTCCTAAAGTATATGTGATATCATCTCTTGGGATTCCTTGTCTCATGATGTTGCTAATTACCATTTCCTTTGTATATATGATGAATAGATCTTCTTCAACATAACAGATTGTTGGTTATATTTCAAATGTGGGCCTCTGATAAGTCGGGGATTTTATACTCATTTGAGGTTTCTAGTTCACCAAATCATGTTTGCAATGCTTGTTTATGTTAATTTATGATGTTAACTATTTGAATTTCAGTTATGAGAGCTCAAAGACAACATGAGGATAAATAATAACAAAAAAGAAGTGAAGTGCTTGAAGAAGTAAAGAAACTGGAGAAGTTGAAGCTCTCTAAACACACTAGGCGACTCACCAAATGGACCTCAACTCTACAAAAAATTCAGATAGATGTGCTCAAAATTCCAAGTCCATTTGGCCAGTGAAAGAAGAAAATGACTCGTCGATCCATTCGGTGAGCTCAATTAGCTCGCCCAAAATTTCATAAAACTCTGCTCATAAACTCATCCCAACTCAGTGAGAGACGTGATCAAACGACGACTCGCTGATTAGGTCGGTGGACTCCATCGCGCTCTCCAAAACATGATCAAAACTTGAAGGCATGGAGTAAAGCTAAAAAATAATTGGGTAATGAAGAGGAGCATTCGAAGACTTGTCAAGTTGTTCAGCGAGTCCGATTAATTTTGCCGAAGTGGATTTTGAATTGAATTTTTTGCCAATTTTTGAAAAAGTATAAATTAATATTCAGGAGAGAGAAACACGTCTTTTATGTTATGATAATTCTGTACTTGGAAGCTTCTAAAGCTTTTGGATATTTTTCTAGCTAAGACTTGGGAATTTGGGGTATTGATTTGGGTTAATTCAAATTGAGGATTGAAACATTTCTAGCTTGATGGAGAATAGTTTCTTTGGTAAAATTCTTTTAATTTTTAGATGCTTGGATAAAACCCTATAGTCTTAGGGGTGTGATATGTAATTGAATGCCTAATTAGTTTGTGGATTTTTTTATTGCTTAATTAAATGTTGGTTTGAAATGGGTTCATCTATTTCTTCATGCTTTTATTTATGATTTGAGGTTGCACTTATCTAGCTTAAGTTCTCTGCCTAGAATGGAAGAACTAGTTGATAATTGATTGATTAGCTTTATATATGAGCCTTGATATATAAAGAGGGTTGAGTTAAGGTGTTGGACTAGTTTTGAATACATGTCAGGGTTTGATAAAGTTTGCATGAGATATGTTAGTTGATTGATAAATAATTATCATGCATATTAATCTAGCCTACTCATTGATAATCAACTGTTTTGAGCAATACATTTACCCACAATACGAAATTGGTATTCAATTATGCACACTACTAAGATTTCCTTCTTACTTGTTGAATCTCTTTGTTCTACGCTTGTGTCAACAACTTGTTAAATAACTCCTTATTCATAATCTAAATTTCTTGAACTTACTTTCATGCCTAAATTTATTAAACAAATATGCAAAATTTTAGTACTTGAGTTCACTTCATGAGTTGAATTCTTGCTTAACATTCTTTGTGGGATTCAACCACAACTCCTCATTCGATTTATATTGCTAATGACCACTTACACATTGAATTGTAAGATGTGTAGTTGAGCGTTATCAGCCTGCTTGATGAGTTGGTATGGTTAATAACCCATGATCTAACTCTCATGCTATGAGTATATATTTATTGTTTGTCATTTTTGTGGTTTTCCAAGGTATAGATTTAAAGACGAATCTTTTTCAAGAAAGGGATGATGATAACGGCATGGATAGTTAAGCAAATGAGCTCCAAAACTTACAACTCGAGAGAGTGAATCCTAAACCCTCTCCCACACATTCAGCTCGAGAGAGTGAATAGACTAAGGCGAAGACTGTGCTTCATTGCCGCTTATTGGTGTTCGAGAGAAACTGATTTGATTCGGGGTAAATTGTTTGAGAGAAAGTTTACCCCCACTAGTCTAGCTTAGTTTCCAATTTACAGCAATTTACTATCAATAGCAATTACCCGGTTGTTTACCTTAGCCCATAATTCTATCACATCCCAAGAATCCCGTCTCCATATTTGTATATTTATTTTTAGTTGTCGTTTTAGTTGATAATTGATTACACAACCCCCTTTTGATACTTGACACTTGTGTCATCCTTTAATTTATCATGTTTTTCTTCGTAAATGTTTATAGCTATAATTGACTTGAACATATTTATGCTTTTCTATTGATTCTCAATTACGAACCGCTCCCTTGGGACTCGACCCCAACTCACTAGTTGGGTTATATTATTACTCACGATTATTGACACTTGAACTGGAAGTAGTGTCATGATACGTGAAGTCAAAATGGCGCCGCTGTCGGGGAGTGGTGTTACTTGAGAATTGTTAGTTAAGTTAAATTTTGCTCTTGTTAGTTATAGTAAAACTTACTTAATTTGTAGTTTTGTTTTGCTTGTTTGTGTGTTGAAAACAGGAAGAATGAGTGTAATTGATGATTGTGAACAAATGGATCACCTTCCGATAGAAGTGATGAGGTTCAGGGATAACATTTTGACCTTCAAGCAGCTAGAAGGGGAGCTTTTTCATGAGTCGTGGCTGAGGTTTAAAGCACTGTTGATACAATGCTTAGCTCATAAAATTCCTGATCTAGTTATACTAGAATGCTTCTATAAGAGTCTTAATTTCGAGAGCAAAGGATTAATCGATCAACTTATCCCGGGTGGTCTTATGGGGCACTCCTATGAGACCGCAACCAAACTTCTTGATCTTGTGGCCAACACCAACAAGGAGGCTGAGAAGGACCAGCACTTGGTCATTTTGCTGGGTCAGATGGATACCTTAGCCCAAAAGGTCGATGAACTGGAGGTGCTATCCAAAAAGAAAGGCATATACATACCCCCTCATGAACGGAGAAAGTCTACGGACAATGAGAGTAAACGTATCGAGGATACACTATTAATCATTCTCCAAAAGCTCAATGAGCAAGATAGAGTTCTAGAGGAGATGAGGGAAAATGTTCTAGTGCTAAATCAGATGGTTGGCTCTCACACTAGATCTATCAAGCTAATTGAAAACCTCATGGGTCTTGTATTGCCTCATCTCTACCCAAATAGACAAGGGGGGTTACCTAGTAACACTAGGGCCAAACCCACAAATGGAGTTTGAGTAAGGACTTGCGTCGTGCCACGACATTAACTAAGGCGCTTCTTGGGAGGCAACCCAAGGTTTTATTGCTTAATTCTTGTTTTAGAAATAATGGTGTGTTAATTGTGCAGGTTAAAGTGTGGGAAATGTTTGAAAGGTGTAGATTGACGAGCTAAAGTCCAGTCGGCGAAACACCAAAGAGATCAGCGACCCCGACCTAGACCGCCGTTGGACTCAAGACAACTTTAAGGTAGAGTTTGTAAAACTCGGTGAGCCCAGGAAATTATTGGTAATTCACCGATCAGGTCGGCGATCGTGATCCATACCGCCGTTTGGACCCCCACATCAATTGAGGGTCCTGTAAAACTCGGCTAGGTAAGTGACCACTCGGCGCGTCACCGAGTGGGTCCACGATCACGACTAACATCGCCGAATGGGCGAGAACTGGACGGTTTATTAAATGACCAAAGGTTTAAATTTCAAATTCTTTCATTTTCCCTCATTTTTCATCTTCCCAAACTTGCACCTATTTAGTATTTTCGATATTTTTGCATTTTTAAGAGTATTTTAGTCATCGGAGTTGTGTTCAGAATGGATTACATTGCTACCTAGCTTTTCAGTAATTATTATTCAGCATTTAAGGTTGGTTTTCCGAATCCCACATTTATTTTTAGTAATTTGTACTTTTATGCAAGAATTAGTATGTTGTTGATGTGTGATGGGCCTCTTTGATATGATTAGAATGTTTGAATGCCTATTTGTAATTCAATAGTCCTGCCCTTAGTGCTTTGAATGTTAAATTCTCGTATTTTTTGTGCTTTAAAATGAAGTAAATTTTATGGGGTTGTGCTTGCATGTTGTTTAGTTTAGTTGGGTGAAGTCTGAGTAGCCTGCATTTGTGCCAAACAACGTAATTTGCCTAATGATAGAGCAGGTGACTTCGTTTGTAAGGGAAAAGATCGTCAATTGGCCAAATTTGGCAAAGCCGGAAGAAGTCTGAGTATTCTAGGGAAATGGGTGTTATGGGTCTCATTTGAATTTGAGTTTTGCATGTTTTGATTTTCTTTTCGAAGGTTGCGAGATTGAATTCGAGAAGTTGGGTTGAAAATAGACACGTTGGGTTATTTGGCGAGCTGGGTCGAGCTCACCGAACCACTCCGCGGTTCGCGTAATGTCCCCATCTCGCCTTTAATTTCATGCTTTATGTGTTGTTGGATTCTGTAACTTTCGGCGATAAGCCTGAGGTCGCCGAGGGTACTCGGTGACTCGCTGAAAGATTTCTCGATCTCCCTTTGTCTGCACCCCAAACCCCTTTTTCCACTGTAACTCTCGACGAGCTAGTTCATGCTTGCCGAAAGCTATTAGCGATTCGCCGACAAACCTTTCCTTCGCCAACTTGCTAAGAATTTTGAGCCAATCCTTTCGGCGAGCCCAGCCTAGCTTGCCAAAGCGAGTCGGCTAGTCTGTTTGCAACTATGTTTCTGTGATTTTAATTGAAATGTTTCTAACTTTTTCCCGATGTTTTGCAGACATGGCTAGATCTAAAGTTGCATGAAGAAACATGCCACCCCGAGGGAAAGCAAAAGGGATTACACTCAATGAGGATGCAACTGCATCCAAGGGAAAGGCCACAAAACTCACCATAACTGGTGGGAAAGGCAAGGGTAAAGGCAAAGCACCTGTGTCACCGAAGGCAAGCTCCGATAGTGACGGTATCTATGACACTTACCTCACCATATCTGAGAGTAAGGGTGAGCATCAGGAGCCTCAAACTATAGCGTCTGATGATGATGAGTTGGTAGTAGCACGGAGGGCAGAGCTACGTTAAAAAAGAATTAATGATTTGTCTAGGATTCGAACTCCTCCGGCTACCACTCCTCCTCCAGTCCCAGAATAAGCAGTGGTGTTGGCACCCCCGTACAGGTCCCTCCTCCAAAGTTGATGAATAAATTAAACATTGAGGGGCTGAGGACAAGTATTGAGGAAAAACGTATGTCTACGGATGGAGTTATTGATAGGTATCCATAGATTATGAGTTGCCTCAAGTATCATGATTTCCAGATCTTCACCAAGCCCCGTGGCCCATACATTCCAAATTGGGTTCGGGAGTTCTATGCTTCTTATGGGACCTTGATACCACAGAGGAAGAAACAAACAACAACATTCAAACGGGTTGACTATGTAGTCATTCGGGGAAAGAAGGTTAAGTGTGACCATGCCATTATTGATGCTATGTCCTGATAACATTGATGATGACTGCCAATGCATGATTAGGACTAAAACGCTAGACAACATGAAGAAGTGGTTAGCTCCGTTGATCTCAGACGACACTCCCAAGTGGCTTGAGGTTGGTGCTGTTATTAAAAAGAAGGACCTCAACGTGGCAATTCAGTATTGGTTTGGTTTCATTAGCAGTACGATCATGCCATCCTAAAACGAGTCTATTCTCCGACATGCCACAACAACCTGTCTAGGTTGCATTATTGATAAAACTCAGCTAAATTTAGGGATGATCATGGCTTCAGAGATTCTCATGTGTGCAAAACAATGCTAGACCTCACTTTCCTTTCCGGTATTGATCACCGAGTTGTGCAGACGGGCTCGGGTACCCAGAGATGCAAAAAAGGATCTGGAAGTGATTCCCACATCCTCCACTGATATCCAGAGGATCAAAGTTGAATATCTTAATGATCAAGCAGAGAAGGGGCAGAAAGCAGCCCCAATGGACCCTTTCCCGATTGTGGATACAAACTCCATACCTGCAAAGGCATCTTTGTCTACTCCGGCCCATGGGCCTTCAGGTACCTCTACTGCTACTCCTTCTTATGTTCCTAGTTCTTCTGATGCTACACTGCCCCCTAGACCTGCTGTTGTTGTTGTATCCCAGACTCCGATCACCTAAGCTTCATTACTCTGAATGGGGCAACTTGCCTATTCTGTTGATCGTCAAGCTGCCAGACTCGAGGCCTCCATTTTAGGCATGATTCAAACTGCCCTGGCTGATGTTGTGACACCATTGAGCACTGCCATTAATGCCCTTGCGTCAAGGATAGCGGTGTGTAAGTGTGGACAAGAAGCCACCGAGGAGGTGACAACCTTAAAGGCTGCTATAGCTGTGTTGCGGAGCAATGTGGATCAGCTGAAGTCCACCGATATGTCCATGGTCTTCGGGATGGTGGAGATCCCAGATATGCAAGAGATGCCTCCGGCTACCACCGGAGATGAGGGTAAAGTTGAGGAAGCAGCTGATCCTGAGTCTGAGGCGGAGACTGATGATGAGATGCTCGAGATGGCTGAAGAAGCTTCATATGAGGGCCTTACTGAGACTGAAGAAGCCATGGTAGATACTGTTGTGCATGCTTCCTTAGCAGATACTCCTTTGGCTGCTCCTAGTGCTGCTGTTGTTCCTTCTGAGGTGACCCCGGGTACTGAGGCTCGAACCAGACTGATGTACCTGGCACTGATGCCCAGACAGATGGAGCGACTGCGTAGACAGGACCCCTTTTTTACTTCCCTCTCTGTCTTACTTTTATTTTAATTTTTTGATATTATTAGCTTGTTTGCATTTGAGGACAAATGCTTTTATTTGTGGTGGGGTGAGGTGTCACGCCCCGAGCCTACACCCTGGACGTGGCCGGCACTCGAAGACCATTGCTGGCCCCAAGAGAACCCTTGGCCTGACTTTCTTAACTCAGCGAAAACCTAACTCAACAGAATAACTCCATGCAATGCAAGGACATAAAACAACTTAACTGATGAAATCTGGCCCAAATAGGCAACTCGAGTCTCAAAATAGAATATTTACATATATACACATATGAGAGACTCAATACTAACTGACTGACTGTCTATGAAACCTTTATAACACTGAGATGGATGCTTGGATAGACCCCGCAACATCCTAATAAAACAAAACTAAGAACACAAAATAACCGAGTCCTCTGGAATGCAAAGAGGCTCACCACTGACTCTGAAGTGCTCAGTTGGATCAACGGCGTACTGGATGATGATCCTGGGTACCTGTGTCTGCATCGTCATAAGACTGCCAGGCCAACTGGCATCAGTACATTGAATGTACGAGTATGCGAGCTGGAAACTAAGCAACATAGGCTAGAAAGAAATCTGGAAGAAACTGAAAAGCTTACCTGGCTCAACTCAACTCAACCTGACTGACTTCTTTCAATATAAGGCAATTTAAAACAAGTGTGATATAAAGAAAGGCTGTTTAAAACATGCTATAAACTCTGTGTGTATACAAAGATACAATAAGCCTGAGATGTATATAGAAATACAAATGAACTGATGTATATAAAAATACAATAACTTCTGTGGGAGTTTCTCTAACTGACAACCATCACATAAGAGCTATAGTGATGATACAATGATCAACCTCACGCTGCCAGAGCATTCTATACTCGGCCAAAGGTATAGGACCTGAACTGCCTAATGGATCCACTAGTCTAATCTGAAAAGGATTCATCTAAAAAGTATGAACCTCTTCTACCCATGATGGCTACATGGTTCTATGGGGGCTGTAGGTTCTTTGAACGCTCCCCTAATTAGGTGCTCGATACTACTCCCAAAAATGTACTGGCTCTTATGTTTTTAAAACATATGTCTTCCTGCTGATTTGAGATAATTACTCAAAAACTTAGCTCAAAGGCTATCTTGAAAATCTCAGTTTCCTCTCTTGCTTCATTTAGAAAGCGAATACGCTCTTTTGGAAAACTAGCCAGAAGGCTCTTAGGAAATCTCAGTTTCCAATCTTGTTTAAATGTGAAAACATTTCTTTAAAACTTCTTTGGGAATACATAGTTCCCTAATAACTTTTGAGAATTGAACTCAACTTTGTACTCTTGACTTAACTTGAAACTCGATACTCTTTACTTAACTTGAAACTCTACACTCTTTGCTTGACTTGAAACTTGATCCTTAAAATGAAGTTAAAACGTCCAATAAAGACTCTTGAACAACTTTAAAGACTTGCTTTGACTTACTTCTTAACTTCTAGACTTGACTTTGATCCAAACATACCTCGAATTGGATTATGAATTCAAGGGTAATGATCTCATGTTTATGGATGAGTCCTTGACGTTTAGACGTACCTTGGAGTGTTGAAAACAACTATAAAACATAGGTACATTACCAAGGAACATGTATGAAAAAGTGGGGAATGAATGGGAAGATTTAACGTCCTTGGCGCTCTGAGAGGCGCCGGGCGCCAGCCTCCAGACTTCAGAAGGCCTGCTGGGCGCCTGCTAGGCGTGCCGCCCTAAGGGCTGGGCTTCAGAGCCCCTTTGGGGCGCGCTGGCTGGCGCGATGCCCCAGCCCTTTTCCCAAAAAATTCGACTTTTCTCCTTCAGTTTTCCAACTCTAAACCTCCTTAACTTCAATGGTTCCAGCCCCAAACACTAAGAATCATAAAACCCCTCAACATACAATAGATTTCAACTCACATACACAACCGGAAACATGTCCCAAATTAACAAGAAACTTCAACAACAAAACCACAACTTCAACAACCACAACCAACAACTTTAACAAACACAACCAAATCTTTTCTCGGAAATTAAAACGAGTTTGCCGTGTGGGGGAAAGAACCAACCCAACACTATGATCTCACATACCTTAATAGGGATCACCCCCGACGAAATCCATGACGATCTCTATGAAGTTTGCTTCTTCTTCTCCTTTCTCCTCTACTCTCCTTTTCTATCAAGAACCCTAACCCTCACTTTAAAAAGGAAAAACTGATTTAAAATCAATCTAAAACCTTAATATATATCCAAAAGAAAAGGCTAGGGAAAAGACCAAAATACCCTTACAAAAAATCGGGTTAACTGCCCTGCCAACAACCCAACTTCCAAAGGGCATAACTCCCTCATACGAACTTGGAATCGGTCAAACTCGGCGGCGTTGAAAAGATCATTCCACGAAATTTGCAAACATAACTGAAACTATACCTAACTCAGCCTGAACTAGGAGTTATAACAGTTCAAAGTTTGCCATAAACTCACTTTTTCCCATAGTTAAGCAAATATTTTCCAGATTTTTAATTCCTTCCAAAAATGACTATTTCCAATTCTAAGCCTCTTCATAGTTATTTCAAATTGCCGGATGTTACATGAGGCCCACCTTTTGTGTGACATTCGTAATTCTTGTTTTGTTTATATATTTGGGCTTTGAGCTAAATTTGTGTTATACACTGCTTTTTATGGATGTTTGAGCTTGTGGCTCCTTGTTTTTAATTATAAATGATTTTTTACCCTTCCAAAAAAATTTTGCCACCTCTTGTTTGTATTGAATGTGGTTGTTCTTGTGCAAATTTGAGTATCAGTTTTGATCAATATCGATGACTTGAATAGTGCTCATAATTGAACAAAAATGAATGTGCGGCTACGATGAGGCCAAATGAAGTTGCATAGCCAATATGTGAACTCTTTGCATCTCGTTGTGACTAGCCAAGTGTCGAATTGAGTATCTTGTGATGAACATTGCACACTAGCGAAAGTGTGGAGTCTTGTTTGACTTTGGTGTCAATGCCTTGTGTGATGAGCTTACTATGAACCATGTGTGATGTCACCTAGAATATATCCCGTTGGTCCGGTTGACTAAGTGATGTGAACTCTTGATATGATCTTAGGCAACTTTATTGAGTGTGAAACAATTTCCTCTTTTTGTGGCCTACCTTGTGAGTGTGTGAAACCCTTTTGAGCACCCTTTGAGCCTTGACATTTTCTTGGAAGAAACTTGACAACATTGTGACCTTTGATTGATCCATTACCCATAATCCTCATGATTTGTGGTTTATTTAAATAGCCAACTTAGGCAAAAAGCCTAAGTTAGGGGTGTGGTGAAAAGAGAAGGTAAATCAAGAGGTGCAAGAAAGTCCCCTTTTACCCATGTTTTGAGAAAAATGGAACCCCCTCCATAGAAAAAAAATAGAAGAACAGAATGAAAAATTTGTGGAATAAAGTTGTGAAAATACAAAAAAGAAATGGGGTTTCCAGCAGTCCATGTAAAGTGAATAATGTGATGACTTGTAAGCACAAATGAAAAATGATGAAGAAGAGGAAAGAAAGTGTTGTTCACACCATGTTTCAGGAAGACTGTAGCCAATGAGCCTAAATGATCATACCTTTGCACTCAGCCCCGTTACAAGCCTTGAAAAAACCTTTTTGATCTTGAGTGAGCTAAAACAAATGTTGGTTGGAAAATACGAGCAAACCTATGGGTGAAATCATACATTGTGTTCATCTTTGTGAGTGTGAGCATTGCATTTGATTCCGAAACTTTAAATTGTTGAACCGTTGTGTGTGAACATGGAATCATTCTTTGTGTGAGGGGATTTGATTTCCTTTGTTGAGCTTGAACTTGCATTTGAAGCAAATATTGTGAGCTTGAGATTCTTTGATAAGGGTGAGTCACAATTGGAAACTTTGAGTGCACATTTGATCCTTGCATGAGTAAGTTGAGTCTTTTTGTGTGCATTCATGATTGAGTCTTGTGTAGCACTGTTTGAGACATCCTTTTTGAACTGCTGAACTTGAGTTTTACTTGAGGACAAGCAAAAGTTTAAGTTGGGGGTGTTAATGAGTCCGCGATTTAGACTCATTTAGGGCTTAGTTTTTATAGATTTAGTGTCCTTGAATGCATATTTTGTCTCAATAACTGATATAAATCTTTGAATTTCAGGTATTTGAACTTAGGGACAAATCATGGATACTATTGAGTAAAAAAGAACAAGGTAGCTGAAAGAATGAAGAAAAGAAGGCAAGAGGATTGCCTAAACCATTGGGCGAGTCGCCGAATGGCCTTGGTCTCGCCTAATGTTCCAATGTGCCAAACCCTGAAGGAGAAAATCAAGCCGGTGATAGAAAGGAGCAGTCAGCGAGTCGCCGATCAATTCCGCGATGCATTGCTATATCACCTAAAGTTACAGAACTCGAATTTGCTGAAGGCCAATGCAGAAAGGCGATGAACCAGATCAAAGGGCAGATCACCGAGTGGATCGGCGATCCCGACTAACTGCGTCAAGTGGACTTTCGCAGCACACTTTTTGACAACTATAAATACTTGTTTGAATTTTTAGTTTAGTATACAACAAGTTTATGAAATTTTAGATTTACTCAGTTTTAGAATTTAGTTTTTGGAGACATTTTCCCTTAGCTTTGGAGATTTTGAAAATCCCCATTTTGAAGAAATTGGAAGTGGGTATTGAAGTTTTTTCTTCTTAGACGTGTGTAAAGACCGTATCAATCGTACCCACTTGATGGAAACACTTTCCGATATCGATTTCTATCTCTTTACTATGTCTAGCCAAAACCCCAATTCTTGGGGTGTGATTATGTGAATATGGGTTGAATTTACTGCTGGGTATTGCTAATTGATAGTTCATTTACTGTAAAAAGGTGATTTCGTTCAGTGGTTGTTTTTGAATTTAATGGGATTATAGTTGCAAATACAATTTTAACTTCGTGTTTTTGGCTTGCTCGAGAGAGAGATTTTAAAACCAAAACTACTGAATCGATGGTCTGTGGTTATTGGGTTGTCGTGGGTTCAGCTCGAGAGAGTGAATCCTAAACCCTCTCCCACACATTCAGCTCGAGAGAGTGAATGGACTAAGGCGAAGGCTATGTTTCATTGCCGCTTATTAGTGTTCGAGAGAAACCAATTTGATTCGGGGTAAATTATTCGAGAGAAAGTTTACCCCCACTATAGTCTAGCTTAGTTACCAATTTACAACAATTTACTATCAGTAGCAATTACCCGGTTGTTTACTTTAGCCCATAATCCTATCACATCCTAAGAATCCTGTCTTCATATTTGTATTTTCGTTTTTAGTTGTCGTTCTTGTTGATAATTGATTACAAAACCCCCTTTTGATACTTGACACTTATGTCATCCTTTAATTTATCATGTTTTTCTTCGTAAATGTTTATACCTATAATTGACTTGAACATATTATGCTTTTCTAATGATTCTCAATTACGAATCGCTCCCTTGGGACTCGACCCCAACTCACTAGTTGGGTTTTATTACTACTCACGATCGTTGACACTTGAACTGAAAGTAGTGTCCTGATACGTGATGTCAAGGAGTTTGAAGGATGCCAAAAGAAGACATACAATGTGTGGAAGGACAATCAAAGAAAAAGGATGGAGAAAAGAGGTTACTTGTGCAAGTGACCATCTCTTAAATTCAAGAATTCACTAAATAAGGCAACCAAACAAGGTCCTTATCTCATTAAGGGTAAAATTTTTATAAAGAAAGTGTCTTCTTTATTTCCTTAGTATAAATTGTAATCTTTTGCCATTTTGGAAGACTTAGATTATATTGAATTTTGAATGTTGAGTACTCTTAAATGGGTAATATCTAGTTTTAGTGATTAGTGTAATTCCATTAAGGAATTAGTGAGTGATTAATAGTGATCTCTTAATTGTCAGTTAATTTTTTTTCTTGATTAATCAAAGTGTCTCCCATTTGTGGTCATCTCTTGGTTTCCTTTGATTCTTGAATAGGGTTAATTTAAGTTGTTGAAATCAATGTGGAAGTGAGAGTCTAGTCCTTTGTAGCCCATAATCTCAATTTATTAATCTTAATCTTCATATGTTTTCTTATTTCTTTCAATTTTTCCTTTGATTCTTATCACTGTTCCAATTGCTATTCTAGAATTTGAGAGGCCAACTAGTTATTTCTATCATCTACAGCCAGGGTCTCCTTCTCCAATTTAACCTAGGGTCTCTATCAAAGTATGTGGGAACTTCATCAATGGGTCATTCTCCACCCATTGAGTCCCAAAGAAATTTTAATTTCTCAATTTATGATTCTTCCCCAATTCTACGATTTCATGATCTTTTATGGGTTTTTATTAAATTTAAGTTTATTCTTCATGAGTAATCTTAGTATGCAAGATTTGATCATAATTCATTATTTTCAAATGATATTTTCTTAAAAGCATGTTATGCAAGTATTTTATGATCCTGACTGAGCTATTTCTCTATGCATGTGTTATGAAGATTTTTATGAATCAAGGATGCTTTCAGATAAAGTATCAATCAATTTATATGAATATCATGATTTAGATGCTTAAGATAAGTGTCTCAAGGAACATGTTATGAAATCATGATTTTTAAGGAGCTATTATTATGATTATCACATTTATCATGAATGATTCAGTATTACCAATTTCTTATTGTTTCTATGAATATTAATATGCACATTTTCCGGTGGGAGATTACATAGCACCGAGTTGGGCTAGTGACGATTACCCGAGTCCCAAAACTACGTGTCTTGTAGGACTGTTATATTCTAGGTGTTTTGATGATCCTCACAAATTCAGGGACCTGGTCCTTGGAAGAGTACCTCCGTCCAAACTCAAAGTGGTGCATAGTTGTAAAGCTATCTTTACAGTTGTCTTGTCAGGTTGGTTGTTGAGATGTGCATCGTTCTTCACCAATATGAAGGGCGGCTGTTTTATTTAAAATATTAATTAGACTGGTTTAGAGTCGCCACTTAATTTTTAAGAAAAAATCAAGAAAACTATCCATTTTCACAAGACTAAAACAGAAAATCTAATGAAAATATTTAAAGGGGGTTCGAGGTTCTTATTAACATTCTAGGAAGGTTTTAAAAGCACCTAGAATATCCACTAATGTGGTTATCCAACAATTAAATTATTTGACTAAAATATTTTAACTTATCTTGAATTGCAAAAGTGAACTACTTTATAGTTGAGACCTATTTTAGTAGAAAAATAATGAAACATTATCTATGTGAAGTATTTCATAAGCTTATTTATTTATTTTTTAAGTCAAGTGAAAGACGAGTAATTTAGTTAAGTAATTAATTTGAAATGGGTGTCTTTCGGGGATTTGAATATTTTCGATCTTAAGATTAACGACAAATATTAACAAGTAAATAAACATAATAAAAATGAATAAGGGAAGAGACTTGGGCCCAAGTATGGTTTTTCTGTCCGCCTGGACCAGTACTTGGGCCTAATTTTGTTTTGGGCCAAAGGCCCCAATTCCACCTGACCTACAAACTAACGAGGTAATAATAAAAATAGAAGGGGGCTTAGGCCCAATAACAGGGGGGGGGGGGGGGGGGGGGGGGGGGGGCTCTAGGCCCATTTTTTGTATACATTAGATGTATACTAGTGTATGCAATCTTGTATATCCGCTCGGAACACCTGTACATCATTTTCGATACTCTCTTGAACACCGAAGGGCTGACTCGATACTTGAAAATGCAAGGAGGCAATGGAAAGAGTCGAAATAGACTCGGGCATTACAAGTAAAGAAAAAAGTAGAAAAAATAATAATAAGCAAATTAATATACTCAAATGCCTTCTATAAATAATAAAGTAAAGCTACAGGAAATATAACTCAATGCACATGCTAAACATAATAAAATGAACTTAAAAGAAATCATCTTCCAATTGGCTCCCAAAAAGACAAAGTAAGATCATTCCAAAAAAAGTGGAAATAATGACAATATTAACAAACCATACGCAGGAAACATATACAAATAAACTTTGATGCCTACTTCCTAGCATGCTTAGACTTTAACTAAAATTATTTGAATATTTACATTGATATGACATCCTAAGGAACAATAGCTTTGATAAGGGAAATGGATTTAAATTCGGAAATCTAAAATAGTGACATTATACATGGTTGAATAAATTTCAAGAATGCAATTAAATTAGCTCACGTAACCAACTAGTGTACCACAATTAACACAAAAGGTAAAATAACCAAGTAAAGCAAGCACATTTCATTATTTCTTAAGAATGGAGTAAGATTCACATCGATTTGGGTTTACGAAAAGGCAAACACGCTAATCATAAAATCGGCACATCACGAGGGTATTTTACTGTCAAAAGGGGGCCAATATCTGAAACTTAAATACTAAAAAAATAATCAATGTCTATGACTAAACAACAAGTAATCAACTGGGAATTAAAGAAGATGAAAAAACAGTAGCTAAACATATATTCAATGACAAAACAAAAACAAAACTGAGATGGACAGAGAGGACGGATCAGTAGTTATCCAAATAACTCTAGAAACCATATAATATTCTAATAGACGCGAGAGCATGTTGATACATTAACACTTTTATGCTCATAATTGAAGGACACATAAGCTAACTATTCGTCAGGCGAATGCTAATTTGATGCAAAACATGACCACATTAATGAACGAATCTTCTTCTTAGAACAATAGGCTGCGAATTAAGACGTAATAAAATATCAAATAATACTAGCAATTGGGAAGGAAACAAGAACTAGAAGTAAAGCGAAAATTGGGAAGAAGCAACATTCCACTTTTTTATAAACTTAAACTACAAGTAGTGAATATTTTCGACTAAAATTTAGACAAAAATGGAGATGCAGACATGGTTCACATACGACCTGTTGGACAACAAGAATGATCAGGGGATTTGAAAACGAAGAAGACGAGCTACTACCTCAATAAGCACTAGATAAAACGACAGACAACTTTCACTTTAGCTAATTTAAGATCTGCCCCTATTTTTACAAATAAAACACCATCAACTGTTGCCAAACGAATGATGTTTAATGTGATGATAAAGATAGAATGGATTCGACAACATTCAAATAGCGAATTCAAGGAGATGAAGAATGAAACAAACTCAAATAAAGAGGCAGAGAAACCCAATACTAAACTTAAAACTATGAAGTTTCAACTTGAATAAGACATGAAGCTATTTGAGGACACATATATAGCATATTAAAGTCGCTAATTCTCAATGACACATAATAGCCATACAACAGCAAAGCAGAGACGAAGAGAAGATTACGGAGGAAGCATTACCTTTCTCCGGCAGCGAACTAGAGACGAGATGAGCAGAAGACGACTTCACCACTAATGTGATCTTTGAGAAATCCCAATCAAGGAGCAAAACGAATAAAACTAGGAGCAATATGGTCCCTCTCTGTTTGGATTCTGTCTCTTATGTCTTTATATATATATATATTTTTATATCTTACTTGACTGTTTCGTTCAACGCCACTCTCAGTGAAGAACAACCTAATTTTTTTCCCTTAATTGTAAACTATTAACTCAAAAATATAAGTGTTAACTAACTAAACCAATTAACCAACTAATTAAGTAAAATAAAAATCTTTTTGACGCGATTTTTGAAATGTTTATAAAATATACTAATTGTATATAAAATTATATAAAACACAAATGTTACTTAAAAATTATAAAAATGATAAAATTAAGTAATTTGAAAAATATTTTGAACTTTATAAAAACTAATTATTTCAAATCGTTTGAAATTTAAGAAGCTCGATGATTAATTTGTATTGTGGAGGTCCAAAATTGGGTGTCAACAACTGTCCCTCGTTTGACTTGGATGGATGAAAGAGATCCGAGACAAATGAAATTGACAAATCCAATTTTGGCCGACCACATATTCATCCTTCAGAAAAAAAGCTTTTGGTACGGACTTTAGGAATTATGGCTGAACCTTGAAAATGGATTTCCTACATATCTCAGGCTATGTGAGAGTTCAGGCCACTTGTAGTTTGACACGCTCGATTTGACGCACGATTTTGAAAGAATTGAAAAGTTATCTCGACACCGAATTATAAAAAAATCAAAATGCTCGAGAATAAGATTTAAGAGAGAATGTTGGAAATACAGCCGAGTTTTCAATACTGGTCCCGCCTACATATCCCTCAACGTAGGGAATCAGGCTGCTTGTAGTTCGAATCGATCGATTGAAAAGGAAATCTATTATGCTAGATAACCTTATGTTCTGGAGGACTGACAAATAAGTCGAGTGTGAAAAGGGGCTTGCAACCTCTGCCATGAATGTGGAGCTCTTCATATCCATAAGTAAGAACTTACATGGACATAATTTTCAAATCTCTTGGTGCATTGTAACTCAGATTGGAAAGTTACTTTCGATGAAAATTAAAATTTTCCAGATGTGAAACTGGAGCCGACAAACCTAAACAAAAACCCACACGCCTTTTGATGGGTGTGGTTTGATTGTGGTGGAAGTCGTTCCTCAGCTCGCGCCCTAAGAGTTTGGCACTCATCTTCGAACTATGTCCCAATTCGCTGCTAAGAAAAAGTTCCACGTTGTGCTGCATCCTTGTTGATGTCATCCACACCTGTGGTTTGACTTGAGAATTCATCCTCTTGGATGCTCTCGACAAAGACTGAGACAAAACTCATTAGCATAAAATGTAATTCAAATGGAGAGATAGCGTCTTTTACTATGTTGACACATAGTAGCTCTCCTTGAACATTTAACGTCAGTTCCTTTAGCTTGGCGTTAGGATAATAAAACTTGTATCTCATATTTGCAATATAATTCTTCGAATGTACTCTTCTTTTGATATCGAAATAAAAAAAATATAGACTGATGTAATATGTTGATGGCTCTCTTGATGACGTTCTTGCAAATGAAAATAATGATGATGATTCTTTATTGGTAAGATGATGATAATAATAGGATGATGTTGCTTAATTGATAGGATAATGATGATGCTAGGATGATGTTGATGCTCCATTAGTAGGATAATGATGCTTCATTGATATATAATGATGATGATAGAATAATGTTGTTCCATCGATAGGATGACAATACTGTTCCATCGATATGATGTTGATGTTGATGCTCCATTGGTGGTAAGATAATGATGCTTAATTGATAGGATGACGATGATCCATTGGTAGAGTGATGTTGATCCATTGGTATGATGATGATGCTACTTCATTAATAAGATGATAATGCTCAATCGATAAAATGATAATTGACAATGATCCATTGATAGGATAATACTGATGAAGATCCATTGATATAATGATGATAACAAAGATCCGTCGGTAGGATTATGATGATGATGAAGATCCGTCGGTAGGATGATGATGATGATGATGATCCGTCGGTAGGACAATATTGATCCATTGGAAGGATAATGTTGATGATCCATTGGTAGGCTAATAATGATGATCCATTGGTAGGATAATATTGATGATCCATTGGTAGGATAATGATAATGAAGATCTGTCGGTAGAATGATGTTGATCTATTGATAGGATGATCTTAATGATCCATTGGTAGGATAATGCTGATCCATTGGTAGGATAACATTGATGATCCATTGGTAGAATAATGTTAATCCATTGGTAGGATAATGTCGATGATCCATTGGTGGGATAATGATAATGAAAATCCTTCGGTAGGATGATGTTAATGAAAATGAAGATCCGTTGGTAGGATGAGGATATTTTATTGATAAAATGATGATGATGTCCCTCTGAGTGGTGGTATTATCTCATTTGATAATACTTCTAGGAATGTCCATCCAGGTGGTAAAGACGGTGTCCCTCATGGTAGTTCATATTACTGCGTCTGATATCAACGAGATTCGTGAATAGTCTTCAAACACTCTTTATGCTGAAAAGTGTAATCTCATTTCATCGAAAATGCTTGTATATGTTGAGAGTGATGCTTTCACTTGTTCCCATTTTGAACACTTTATTTTCGTTGTGACTTATGCTTTGCTGGGAATTTAAACGAGGGGTTGTTGCTCGCATTCTAAACTCTTTCTTTTTCTTTTGAAAAACTTAAATGACATTCTTACATCCCTAGAAAAGTTGTCAATTTTGGGGAGCTCCTTGCCCTTTTGACTTCTCTATATTCGTTTAATGGAGAAATATAACAAACTTGAGGCAATCTCATAGACCTGCATTCGCAGAAAAATTGTTAGTTTTTAAAACAAACTGATATGTGTTGACTTCTTCAATCGCTTGCTCCTTGTCTTGCTATCTTCAGTTGATCGCTCTGATCTCTTGCTTCTCGATAGAAAAGACAAAAATTTTTATCCAAAAACAATTGAAATATAGATAAAATCTTTAAGAAAAAGGTTTTCAAAAAGCTGTAATTGAAAGAGTCACTGCTAAGTGTCATGTCACGTCAAGCTTAAATGAACATAATTGGTTTGAAATTTTGGTGTGTTCGATAGCTTCTTCTGGAGAATTCAAAAATCCTTAAAGCCAACTTTAAACTTCTAATATGCTCAAAATATTCAAAATTTACTACAAACTTCTAGTGATGCTTGAATGAATTCTTGAGGCCATCCTAAAAATTTATGTCCAGTTAGATGTCTTGGGGTATCTCGAACTGTTGATATATGACTTGTAGAATTTTTGAAACCCTCTCAAAAATTCTGTCCCAGTTGCAAGTCGCAATGTATCTTCAATATTGACTTGTTGGAGAAAATATCTTACTCTTTAGAATTTTTGAGTCCCTCTAAAAATTTCTGTCCCAGTTTCTATTGCAAAGAAAAATAGAAATCTTATAGGAGATATGACCGAGCCGTTGCGGCGCCTACGTATCCCGTTGAGGCAGGAATCAAGTCAAACGTAGTTCCCCCTCTCGAGGATTAATAAAATAAGAAATTTTAACAAGTAAATGACCGAGGCCGACACAGGCCGCCTACGTATCTCATTGTTGAGAATTCAGGTCGAACGTAGTTCAAGTACAAAAGGAAGAATTAAAAAGGGATAAAGGCATGACCGAGGCTGACATAGGCTGCCTACGTATCTCATTCTTGAGAATTCAGGTCAGACGTAGTTCATTACAAAGGGATAAATTCTAAACATAAACGATTACAAGCAAATGAAAGCGATTGCAAGGAAAAGATAGAAATCGAGTCTTCAAACATTCTATCTTTTTACAACATTTAAGTAGATTGGTGACTTGTGAGATCCAATGTTCATGCTCAACCAGGTAACATCATCAAACAAATGTATTGATGTGTTTTCTAAGCAAACTGATGAGTTCACTTTCTTGTGTTTTTGTCATATAGACACCAATTTTGATTTCTTTGATGCATTAATTATTTCCTTGATTCACTACTCCGATCTCTTCTAAATTCGGCTCTTCGTGAATTTCAAACTGTCTGAACTCCTCAACCGTGTGTTTGGGTACCGTGATCTTCTCATTGTAGTCCTCAAATTCCTCCGCATGTACCCCATTTTGTTCATTCGGCTTGTGACATGACATGATATTGACAGATTTGATAATATTTTCACTGAAATCATAGATAGATATTGTTAGGTAGTAAATATAAAGCAAGAAAAACAAAATTTTTGCAATAAAGAAGTTTTTCATTTGAAATAAGAAACTAAGAATTTTGGCCATGACGATAAATCATTTTGCTTTTTTTTTTCCAAAATATAAGGAGGGAGATTAAAACATAGTGAAGCAAAAATAGAGTAAATGATGGGTCTTGAGCCTCATTCGGAACACCATCAATTTTAGAAATAACATAAAAAATGTCTATGTCTACCAAGACGAGGTAGGAGTCAAGAGCGAAGGTGACGTCCAATTAAGCATTTGCTCCTTTGACTCGTTGTCTAGTATGACTGGTGTCTCGATCATCTCTTTAAGCACTATATCACCTTCTTTGAACCAATTTTTTATTCCTTCCCCTAGACCATTTTGCATTGGAAAAGGCTGATATAAGTGAGGCAATGATTTTGGAAAAGCTTGATCGAACTTCTGCTTGTTCTGACCCTCCTTCAGCACTAAAGAAAAAGCTTGATGAGGTGCCATGATCACAAATTTGGATTTCTCTCTTTTGGTTGGAGAGGCTACAACTTTCTCAAGCTTTTCAAGGTTGGCTGAGATAATAACTTTCTTCGCATTCAAATCTTCTTCGACTTCAACCATATTAATAGTTACCCCTTCATGATTCGGCATGGGGTTACTATTGACATTAGGAGTGACAGTCTGAAGAATGACGACCTTTTGATCTATCAAGTCTTGAATTTTATGCTTCAAGTTGATACAATCCTCGGTAATATGCCCAGCACCTCTTGAATGGTAAGCACAGTGAAGATCGGATCTATAAAGCTTGGAGTTGACATTGATATTATTCGGATCAATTGTTTGTATCAGGCCAGCTGATTTCAATCTCTCAAAAAGTTGTGTTCGACTCTCAACCAAAGGAGTGAATACTCTAGAAGGTTTCTTCTTAAGATTTCGGCGAGGAGGATAGTAATTATTTCCTGCATGTGAAGGTACTTGACGGTAGTTTGGAGGATTTTGGTGAGTTGGTGCATGCGTTTGGAAATTTGGGTATTGTGGAGCTCAGTAACTAAGAGGGGTGTTTTGGTAATGCGGATGTGGAGTTTGA
The DNA here is from genome assembly GCF_019186545.1 of Solanum stenotomum. Classification (NCBI taxonomy): domain Eukaryota; kingdom Viridiplantae; phylum Streptophyta; class Magnoliopsida; order Solanales; family Solanaceae; genus Solanum; species Solanum stenotomum. The sequence continues at coordinate 37,435,341 of NC_064287.1, forward strand.
TAACTTGATTGGATATTTGAACAATTAACTGATGGAGATGGGTAATATGGATGGGTATTTTGGTAATGTGGAGGTGGAGTTTGGTAAACAAGAGGTGAAATTTGATAACTCGGTAGTGGAATTTGGTAGTTAGAAGGTAAAATTTGGTAACTCAATGGTGGAGTTTAGTAACCTGATTGGGTATAACAAGCTGCATATGAATTTTGAGGAGCTTGAGGATAACCTTTGTAAGGTGAAGATTTTCTAAAGTATCCTTTTCCATCAGATGCGCAGGAAATAGAAGACACATCGTCTCTCTTCTTTTTCAACAATCCTGAAGATTCGGTTGGGGCGGCAACGCAAGAAATCTTTCCAGTTTTAATCCCTTCTTCGATAGCCTCACCTACCTTGACTATCTCCGCAAATTTTGCTCCAATAAGCAACATTATCTTGTCATAATACTCTGGCTCTTGAATGCGTATGAACATTTCAATGATCTCTTTCTCAGACATAGGAGGTCGAACCAGGGCGGCCTCTTTCCTCCACCTATAAGCATATTCATGATAGCTTTCAGGGGATTTCCGTTTAATTCTCTCCAGAGAATAGCGATCAGGAACGATCTCCACATTATAGGCGAACCATTCGACGAAATCTTTAGCTAGTGCATTCCAGCTAGACCAGTGTTTTGTCTCATAGGAGGTAAACCATTCTAACGCTTCTCCATTCAAACTTCGGCTAAAAAGCCGCATTAATAAAGCTTCATTCCTTCCAACTCCCACGAGCTGGTCACAGTAGGCCCTCAGGTGTGCCAAGGGATTCCCTGTTCCTCCGAAAGTGTCGAATCTTGGCACTTTAAACCCTTCCGGGAGGTCCAGATCCGGATGGATGCACAAATCCTCATAACTCAACCCATCGACTTCAGGAATACAATGCAACTCCTTCATGGCTTTCCTGATCTCTTCTTTTATATTCAGCTTGACTGCCTCTTCCTTTGACCTCTATTCTCTCTCTCGTTCCTCATACTGATCAATCTCGAAACAGTTGGCGTAGGGTTCATTTGGAATTGGAATTTGAAAAGTAGTCTTTTAAGGTAATGGCGGAGCAATGGAGGGATTCTGGGTATTTTGAGTGGCTTGGTAATTTTGGGGGAAAATTTGGGGGTTGGTATGTTGATTTTGGTGATGGGGGAAGGTTTGCGGATTGTTGACATTATGATTTTGATAAGGAGGGCAAACTTGCGGGTTGACATTTTGATGAAGAGGGAGAGTTTAAGGGTTGGTACCTTGAGGAGGAGGTGACTCATGGTAAGAGACAGAGGCATGATGTGGATTTGGGGCAGTTAGGTCGATGATTAGGAGATTTTGAGCAGGGTTAGAGGGTGGATTCTGAACCTGTTCCGTACTTGGAGGAGAAAAGTGAAGTGGAGGTCTTCCATCTCCTGGAGGGTTGAAAGCGAAAATTGGATTAGGCAAATCTTGCATTCTTTGCATTTCGACCCTCATTTCTGCAATTTGTTGCATTAACTGTAAAACTAATTCATTTTGATCAACGGTAGCGGGCTGAGCCACGACAGCATCAGTCAAGCCAACCTCGTCATTGTTATCACCCATTACTGCCTTTTCTTTGTGCAAACTTTGATCGGGGAAGGAATCTTTGGGGGCCTTAGATCTTGTGAAATAAGGATGACCAGCCAGCTTATCAACACAGATCAGTTCTAAGTTCCTGACAAAGAAAAATAACTCAAAAGATAAATGTGTTAGTCTATGTAGATGACAAATTATACGAAATATCACACATATGACGACAAACACATAAAAGTTGCTCCACTTGAAGATAAACTAACCCACATATTTAGAGAAATGACTAAATAGATAGAAATTTGTATATTTGATTTGAGCTTGGTGAGTTAGAAAAGTCAGTTGAGTTGAGACAAAGTCGATTGTATCTTTCATTGACATACTTCTCATTTTAATTGAAAAATCTAATTCTTTGTAAGAATTTCTCAAAAATAGGGACCGTGCCTTAGAAGGCTGCCTACGTATCTCACGAAGGAGAATTCAGGTCCTACGTAGTTTGACCTTTCTTTTTGACTTGAGTAAATCGACCTTTTCTGAGATATGAGAGTATGAATTTGAAAGTAAAGTTCAAATTTTGTTAGGAAACTAAAGACTCGAAGAGTATTTGGACGCACTTTTGATAGTGACTTGATATTTGTGCTTAGGGATTCTAAAAACAATTCGAAGAGGAGTAAGCTAGAATATCTCTAAATAAAGCAACATATTCATACAAGCAGTTAATCACATAGGACACAAACAAAATATTATGCATTTTTAAACAAATATGTGACCCTTTTATGCCAAAGGTAGGCCTAACGATTCAAAGGATGTATAACGTCATCTGAAATATTTCATTGCCCCTAAAAACCCAAATTATACAGATTTTATGAATAAGTCGAATAGGGATACACAATGGGGAATATAAGATACAAATAATCAGTCCCGCGCAGGGGTACAACCCTAAACTATGCATCCATGGAAGGTCCTTTGATCGTGAACTTCTTTCCATCTCCGAATGTCCATCCCTTTTGGATAGTAGCTTGCGTAAATCCTTTTTAGACTGGAAAAAGCTATTAAAATCTACTCCCAACCCCGAGGGACAATGACTTTTCAAATAACGTATACATCCTTCAAATTTAACACATAAGTATGATCGTCCGTTTAGGCCATGGGCCGTTTTGGACTCAAGGTGGTCTTTCTAATGGGCTCAACACGCCTTGGGTGTTGGGTGATCTTAGTTCAATGTGCTAAAAGGAATTTAGTTTCGCTCTATACTAGTTTTGACTAAGAGTGGGCTTTGTTTATAGTGGATATGTGACCCAAGTGGACAACTTGGGCTGGGACAGTTAACGACTGTTGACTATCCAGTAGCCAACTACATTCGTCAGGGTGCTCCGAGAACAATTTGGTTAACGAACGACTGCGGCTCGCATAATCGTCCTTTAAATGGAAATTAAAATAATTGTCGTTTGACGGAGTATGTCATGCCATGAATGCAACAATTCAATATATACGATAAATAAAACAAGTAGACAGCTAAATCACATAGCCAAATAAATTAATCTTAAGGTTAGAAGCATTCAAATCCCCATCAGAGTCGCCATTCTGTTTTATTTAAAATATTAATTAGACTGGTTTAGAGTCGCCACTTAATTTTTAAGAAAAAATCAAGAAAACTATTCATTTTCACAAGACTAAAACAGAAAATCTAATGAAAATATTTAAAGGGGGTTCGAGGTTCTTATTAACATTCTAGGAAGGTTTTAAAAGCACCTAGAATATCCACTAATGTGGTTATCCAACAATTAAATTATTTGACTAAAATATTTTAACTTATCTTGAATTGCAAAAGTGAACTACTTTATAGTTGAGACCTATTTTAGTAGAAAAATAATGAACATTATCTAAGTGAAGTATTTCATAAGCTTATTTATTTATTTTTTAAGTCAAGTGAAAGACGAGTAATTTAGTTAAGTAATTAATTCGAAATGGGTGTCTTTCGGGGATTTGAATATTTTCGACCTTAAGATTAACGACAAATATTAACAAGTAAATAAACATAGTAAAAATGAATAAGGGAAGAGACTTGGGCCCAAGTATGGTTTTTCTGTCCGCCTAGACCAGTACTTGGGCCTAATTTTGTTTTGGGCCAAAGGCCCCAATTCCACCTGTCCTACAAACTAACGAGGTAATAATAAAAATAGAAGGGGGCTTAGGCCCAATAACAACAAAATAAAAAGCTGAAATTAANGGGGGGGGGGGGGGGGCTCTAGGCCCATTTTTTGTATACATTAGATGTATACTAGTGTATACAATCTTGTATATCAGCTCGGAATACCTGTACATCATTTTCGATACTCTCTTGAACACCGAAGGGCTGACTCGATACTCGAAAATGCAAGGAGGCAATGGAAAGAGTTGAAATAGACTCGGGCATTACATGTAAAAAAAAAGTAGAAAAATTAATAATAAGCAAATTAATATACTCAAATGCCTTCTATAAATAATAAAGTAAAGCTACAGGAAATATAACTCAATGCACATGCTAAACATAATAAAATGAACTTAAAAGAAATCATCTTCCAATTGGCTCCCAAAAAGACAAAGTAAGCTCATTCCAAAAAAACGTGGAAATAATGACAATATTAACAAACCATACGCAGGAAACATATACAAATAAACTTTGATGCCTACTTCCTAGCATGCTTAGACTTTAACTAAAATTATTTGAATATTTACATTGATATGAAATCCTAAGGAACAATAGCTTTGATAAGGGAAATGAATTTAAATTCGGAAATCTAAAATAGTGACATTATACATGGTTGAATAAATTTCAAGAATGCAATTAAATTAGCTCACGTAACCAACTAGTGTACCACAATTAACACAAACGGTAAAATAACCAACTAAAGCAAGCACATTTCATTATTTCTTAAGAATGGAGTAAGATTCACATCGATTTGGATTTACGAAAAGGCAAACACGCTAATCATAAAATAGGCACATCATGAGGGTATTTTACTGTCAAAAGGGGGCCAATATCTGAGACTTAAATACTAAACAAATAATCAATGTCTATGACTTAACAACAAGTAATCAACTGGGAATTAAAGAAGATGACAAAACAGTAGCTAAACATATATTCAATAACAAAACAAAAACAAAACTGAGATGGACAGAGAGGACGGACCAGTAGTTATCCAAAGAACTCTAGAAACCATATAATATTCTAATAGACGCGAGAGCATGTTGATACATTAACACTTTTATGCTCATAATTGAAGGACACATAAGCTAACTATTCGTCAGGCGAATGCTAATTTGATGCAAAACATGACCACATTAATGAACGAATCTTCTTCTTAGAACAATAGGCTGCGAATTAAGACGTAATAAAATACCAAATAATACTAGCAATTGGGAAGGAAACAAGAACTAGAAGTAAAGCGAAAATTGGGAAGAAGCAACATTCCACTTTTTTATAAACTTAAACTACAAGTAGTGAATATTTTCGACTAAAATTTAGACAAAATGGAGATGCAGACATGGTTCACATACGACCTATTGGACAACAAGAAAGATCAGGGGATTTGGAAACGAAGAAGACGAGCTACTACCTCAATAAGCAATAGATAAAACGACAGGCAACTTTCACTTTAGCTAATTTAAGATCTGCCCCTATTTTTGCAAATAAAACACCATCAACTGTTGCCAAACGAATGATGTTTAATGTGATGATAAAGATAGAATGGATTCGATAACATTCAAATAGCGAATTCAAGGAGATGAATAACGAAACAAACTCAAATAAAGAGGCAGAGAAACCCAATACTAAACTTAAAACTATGAAGTTTCAACTTGAATAAGACATGAAGCTATTTGAGGACACATATATAGCATATTAAAGTCGCTAATTCTCAATGACACATAATAGCCACACAACAGCAAAGCAGCGACGAGGAGAAGATTACGGAGGAAACATTACCTTTCTCCGGCAGCGAACTAGAGACGAGATGAGCAGAAGACGACTTCACCACTAATGTGATCCTTGAGAAATCCCAATCAAGGAGCAAAACGAATAAAACTAGGAGCAATATGGTCCCTCTCTGTTTGGATTTTGTCTCTTATGTCTTTATATATATATATTTTTTTATATCTTACTCGACTATTTCGTTCAACGCCACTCTCAGTGAAGAACAACCTAATTTTTTTCCCCTATCTGGAGTTAAATTTTTTATTTTATTTTTTTTGGCGATGAAGAAGAACCAGCTATTTATAGAAGAGGACTAGGGTAGAATTTTTGGGGGAAATCGAGAGGGAGAATGGGTGGATCCCTAAATTCGAAATTCAAAATCCCCTAAGATATAAGGTTGAAAGTTGTCCATAGTACGAACTCTCAACGGAATTGAAAGGCTGGCCGCTTGATTAGAAGTCAAGGACGAACGAGCGAGGAGATGGGGACACGTTGGATGACTCTCCAACGTTCTTGTACAAGATGGACACGCGCGAGTGAGATGAGCTGCTGGGCTGTTTTTCTCAGCAGCTGGGCTCGATTTTTGCTGGAGTTTTCTGGGGTTTCCTCGCATCTAGATTTACTGCTGGAAGAAGAAGAATGAAGACGCGTAGGGGGTCGGTGAGTGTCACAACTGTATTGTTGTTGTATTTGCTGGAAAGATAAAAAAGGCTGAAACGTATGTTGGAATTGGGCCAATTTGGGGCGGGAAATGGGTGTTGCTAGAAATTGCATATAACAAGCCCAAAGTAGATCTTGCAAAGAATTTAAGATAGGGTAAGGAAAAGGTTAAAATTGTAATTACAAAAATGGCTATTGGATTACTATTGTAGCCAATTTAAGTTAAAACTTAGCCAAATTGAGGTTAGTTGGTGAATTCGGCTAACAACTAAAAAAGATGAATTAATATAAATTAATTAATGAGCTTCTTAATCTTAACGAGATAAAATAATTAACTTAATTGTAAACTAATAACTCAAAAATATAAGTGCTAACTAAACCAATTAACCAACTAATTAAGTAAAAAAAAAAATCTTTTTGACGCGATTTTTGAAATGTTTATAAAATATACTAATTATATATAAAATTATATAAAACACATATGTTACTTAAAAATTATAAAAATGATAAAATTAAGTAATTTGAAAAATATTTTGAACTTTATAAAAACTAATTATTTCAAATCGTTTGAAATTTAAGAAGCTCGATGATTAATTTGTATTGTGGAGGTCCAAAATTGGGTGTCAACAGCGGCTGGAGTTGTTTGTTTAAGTGGTTAAAACTCGTGTTGGTAACTGATATATACCACAATAAACAAACAACATTATCCATTCAAGAAGAGAGAAAGCTAGCAAGCCTTTTCAACAGCTCACAAAGAAGTTTGCAAGGGACCTGGTCCCTGCAAGACTGCGATTTGAAAAGGTGACAAGACAGTCCGTCAGAAAAAGCTGCTGGTAGGTGCACAACTTTTCACACCGGCAGGCTCTCAGCCAATAGGATTGTCTCAACGAGTTTGTGTTGATTTATATCATCTCTTTCCAAAATACACAAACTCAAGATTTTGGCAAACAAAAACACACAAGCTTAAAAAGAAAAAAGTCATCTTCAAGATAGAACAATACTCACACTCAACAAAAGGATCTGATAAAGTATTGAAGCATCTTTGTTGAGTTTGAGTTTTGTGTCTATCATTTTATAAGTTTTTGCAACTTGAAAATTCTCAAGAACTCTTGCAAAGGCTAACAAAAGGTGAAGAACAATCCTCAAGAGCAACAAGGACCTGATAGAGCTGAAGTTGTCTAGTTGTCTTAGGATTATATCTTCTGTACTTTCATTGTAAATCTGTTCCTAATCTATAAAGGATTCAAATCTTGTGTTCGTTGTAAAAGTCTAAATCAGTTGAGTCTAACTGATTTAGTGGGCAACATTGATTGTTGCTTGGTCAAATTCTAAGTCATTTGGAGCGTGGTGGTTTAGTGGGCAACATGCGTGTTGCTTAGTCAAATCCTAAGTTGTCTAGTGGTGATAGCTTAGTGGGCAGTGTATTATCTGCTTAGGCTCATTAAGTAATAGAGTTATTACTTAGTTATGAGATTAATAACTTCTTCTCACGTTGGCTGTAACTGGGTTTCACTTTTGCTTGAAAAGATTAGTGGAAACAGTTGAAAATCCTGTGAGACAAGTCGTGGTTTTACTCCCTTGAGCAAGGAGGTTTCCACGTAAACTGCTTGTGTTGTGTTCTTGTTATTGTTTACTCTTCATTACTGTTCTTGTTGCGTCAAGGGACCAGGTCCATTGACTGACAGTGGACGCACGCATTCTATCAAGGACTTTGTCTCAGATAGACATTAGCTAGTGGATCCACCTTAGCTTATGATTATGGTCCTTACCTTGGCAAGTAGAACACTCTCTTTTCAATGTGATAGCAGTACACTGAACTCCACATTATAGCTCACATGATTTTGTCGGTTAACACTATCTCCCACATATGATATGATTTTTAGACTAATGCATGTCCTTATACTATGTATTCAAAATTATATTATCAATTTTTAAATTATTTTTACATGATTATTTCATTATCATGATTTTAGACTTATCATATTTTTATGTCATGTTTATGCAATTCCCCATATTCAGTACATTCCGAATATCAACCGCATATTTTTCTGTCTTTATTACTTCATAATATAGGTTCTGAGGCACATCCTCTCAGTCGTTGTTAGTACATGATTCTATCATCTTAGCACTACATTGGTGAGTCCTCATGGTTTGAGGATATAAAACTTATGAGTTCTTATGACCACTTCAGACTTTACTTTTCAGTTTCAGATTGTTATTACAAGTCATACAAAGTTGACGAGTCTGATTTCCTAATTTGTTTAGGATATGATTTGTGATGTTTATAAATACTTTTATAGGTTTTATTGTTACATTACGATCTTTATTTTGAGAATGTGATTTTGGAAATTTCTTATAACATACTACAATTGACTTATAAAGCAATTCTACACTTTGCTTTTTGATTATTGATTTTGTATTGATAATTTATGTTTTCAGATTTGACTATTCTTCTTGTAAGTTCATAATTATGTATTCACCCACACATTCTGAATGTGTTCTTGAGAATATGATATCTAAATTTAATAACTAGGGTTGTGAAAACCATTATGAATTAGTGAAGTAAGTTAATATAAAAAATGATTCTTGAACGGTGTGCATGCATGTATTGTTATTCTCTTTAGAATGATTGCTTTGTGACGGTTGTATACATTATGAATATTCTTAATTCTTCACTTGCTTGATAAAAGAAGTATATAATAGGAAAAGAGATTAACGACATAGATTTGAGCCTACAAATCATTGTCTAAGAACTTGAGTTGTGAAAGGTAGAGTTAATCTAAAATAAGGGTAAAAGTTTGAATTCAAACACTCAAAGTTCAGAAGGTATTTAGAGTGACAATCATCTAAATAGGATTGAAATCATTTTGTATGTTAAGCACCGCAATAGATCACCACTATAATATACTTGTTGAGAAATGCAATCATGGTCTTAGTCCATTCTCATTATTAATTCAAACCAATATTTGATAAACTATTGATTGTTATTACAAAAAACCCTTTGGAAATAATTGACTAAAAGATTGAATAACTACATTGACCCAGTTTCTAGCCATATTCCCTGTGGGATCAACTCCAACCTAGTCCCATGATATTTTATTGTGAGGTGTAATTTAAACTTATAATTTTTTGGTATCATTGCTAGGGAATGTGTTTTAGGAATAACGTCAATTGTGATTATTTCACTCATAGTCCTTATTTTCTAATTTTCTTTTAGTTTGTTGTTTCTATTTTAAAAGAATACATGTTAGTATAAACCAAACACCCGCAGTAAGGGCAAACAACAAATATCTTCCCTTTCTAAAATCGAGAAATCTATTTAGAGAGTCATGAATGGACAAAAGTGTGAGGCAACTCAGACTTGATAGCTTGCTGAATCTCAACCCAAGGGAAACACCCATGCACAATGAACTCAATAATTAGGCTGATGATGTTATTAGAGATAAGGTGGATGATGTTGCCATTGCAAATTATTGTCTACCCCAAAGAGATAGAGGACAACAAAGACTTGTTTCTCTTTTTTATATTGATGAGGATGATGAGGCAGACTTAGATGGAGTTGGTGCCACTGAAGCTATTGTCCCCCCACCTTGACTCCATGAGTAATGTTCAATATTACAAGTACCATGATCCAATTTCTAAACTTGAAGAGATTATTCAGAGGAGTAGCTGGAGGTGATCTGAATATATATGCACTTAATGAACTTTGTTGGTACTTGAAAGTCTTTCGAGATATTCGGAGTTAGTAAATCTGCCATTGATCTAAGATTGTTCCCACTATCACTTTATGGGAAAGCAACAATGTGGTTGAATGAGTTGTCACATGATTCTATCATTACTTGGAGAGAGTTGAATGATGTATTCTTTGAGATATTCTTTCCTCTATCTAAGATGTTGTAGGTGAGGGACAAGATTAACAATTTTATGTAATTACCTACTGAGCCCTTTTATAAGGCATGGTTTCGATTTAACAAGAAGTTGAAGCATTATCCCAACCATAAATTATCTGATGATCACTTGATAGAGACTTTTTACAGGACTCTAAACTCTATACCAAACCAATTATTGATACAATGTCTAGAGGATCTTTTATAGTGCATACTTATATCGATGCAATAGTTGTACTAGATAGAGTTACAAAAACCAACAGAGCTTGGTACACTAGGAACTCTGAAGTCTCAGGTACCATTGATGTAGTGGGGTTATCTATAGAACCATGAAGAAGGAAATAAGAGCGTGATTAGGATATGACACACCTAACAACTATGATATAATCACCAAACATTTGATAGGGGCTGGCTAGGGGTGAAAATTGGGTGGGTTGGGTTAAGTTTTGGTAATAAACGGGTCAAGATCCAACCCAATTCAAATTTATTTGGGTCAAAACGGGTTTGTAACGGGTCATAATCCAACCCGTCCAATTTTTACTACGTTTTAATAGCTTTATTTGTTATTTTATAAGTCTTTAGTACCTAATAATTTTTTTTCTTTATTATAACATATAAAATCAAAATGTTAGGTCGGATTGAGTTTTATTTTGCTACCTTTAGGACTGGCTCTACTAAGGTGAATGTTGTTGGTTTGCAAGGCAAATCCCAGGAATGACAATCATTGTATGGCAGTGACTACTAAAAGAAAGCAGAATGGACTAGCTATTAATTAAGGCAGAATATAGTGGAGAATAGAGTGATACAAATGTAGATGAGAATCTTGATATAGTGCCTAAGTCTCCAATAGTGCTGATCACTAAAAAGGGGAAGGAAAAGAAGGCCCGGAAGCTTTTGTTTCATGTTCCTAAGACGACTCATCCCTTCTTCCCACAATGTTTGAAGAAGAAAATGGAAGATGACAAATCCCACAAATTTATATTTGTGATGAAGCAATTGTCGATTAACATCCCTTTAGTAGAAGCACTTGAACATATGTTTGAATATGCAAAATTCATGGAGGATTAGGTTACCAAGAAGAGAACTGTGAGTTTTGAGCCAGTCAATAACATGCATCATTGTAGTGCAATTCCATCACGTTCTTTGATCTAAAAAAAGAAGATCCTGGGCATTTACAATTTTGTGTACTATTTTCTATTTTGATGACAAATTTATAAAATTTAGGGAAAATGTACAAGTATCCCCCTAGACTATGACCGAAATCCCAGAGACACACCTTAACTTATTACCCTCCTCGAACCCATTCTTTTTGTTATTTTGTGCACCTTTTTGGCTTACGTGGCATCCAAATATCTCTCACGCGCCTCAATTGCGTGGAGTCACGGAGTGTGCCACATAAGACAAAAGGTGTACAAAATTACAAAAAAAAAAAAGTTAAGGGGGCTAATAGGACCTTAGTTTAGTTAAGGTGTGTCTCTGGGATTTCGGTCATAGTCTAGGGGGAGTACTTGTGCATTATCCCTAAAATTTATCAAATTAAGTTGCAAGATAACGTGTGCCCAATGATCTTTTATACCATTGATAGAAAAAATGATCTCCACCTTTTGAAAGACTATTTGGAGAACCCATAATGTTCTTTATTTTAGTCATCACAATGATAATTAAAATTATTTTGTCCTTTGCCACACGTATGTTCATTAATTTATTTTGTCCTTTGCCACACGTATGTTCATTAATTTAACTATAATAATTATTTCTTCATAAATAAGAATTATCATGTACTGTTATCACATTCACTTTAGGGAGTGAAGCGAATTTAGTGGGACAAGTTTCAAGACTTTTCATCAAAAGTACATTATTTTTTTAGTCATCATTATATCATCACTATGGTGCATTAGGACTTAAATTCAATGTTCACCCATATAAAAGTGTGTTACGCCATATTACAATGGAACTTGAACCCAATATTTTATCATCATCGTACATCAAAACTCTAACCCGATGTCTTAATCTCTTAATGTCATGAAACTTGGGATTATTTAGAGTTGATTTTGAGATGATCGAAATTGAATGGTCAGTGCATATTTCATGTATAGGTAGTGTATACTTTATGTATAGTTAAGTTATTTTCATCTTTTTGAGTGTATCATAATATATAGTTTGTGTATAATTCATATAAATGTAAGTTATATTGTATAATTAGTGTATACTTTCTATAAGTTTTGGCTAGCTATATTGTATAGTCAATTTATACAATCTATGAATTTTGACTATCTTTTATGCAAATAAAATATGACTATAAATTTTATGAACTTTATTATATATATTTGAAACTAACCCTAACATAAATCATACCAAGACTCAAAAATGATGTCACTACTAAGGCTGGGCACCAGATCGGGTTGTACCGGTACCGTTTCGGTACCATTCTGGTCCGGTAGTCTTTGAGACCGGATGGGACACCGTGGACCGGTACTCGGAATGAAACGGTATCACAATTTGATACTGGTGCCGATTTATCTTGATTTATTCCAGTTTCGTTCTTGTCCGGTCCGGTTTCGATTAATATTTTTTATTAATTAATGTATATTTTATAATTTATATATATATATATATATATAGGCATATTTTCAAAATTAAAAAAAATGGATTGGATTGATATTTTTTTAATTTGTGTTATTGTTTTATCCTTATTTTTATTTAATTTTTTAAAATTACATGCTTAAGTTATTTAAATTACAAGTTATAAGTATAACTTATAACATATTAATAAGTAATAACTTATAAACTTCAAAAGATTCAAAATTTCAAATCTTGAAAATGTAAGCTCAAAAACTTTATTAAGCTTAAACTTGCAAATTTAATAAGTAAAAATTAAAAATAATATCTTTAAAATAAACTTAAGTAAAATTACATTATAAATTTCAAAACTTAAATTTCAAAACAATTAATTTAAACTTAGAAAAATAAACAAACATTCATATTTTCATAATTAAAAAATTCCAAATAACTAAAAAATAATATTATTTTTTGAAATAGCTATATGTGTCGTCCCGTTTATCCCATCCCATTCCATTCCGGTCTGTTCTGGTTCCGTTCCGGTCCGGTCTGGTCCGATTCCATCCCAATATATAGTGGGACGGGATGGAACCTAGTATCCATCCCGGTAATTCTAGTCCGGTTCATCTCGGTACCGATCAACAAACCGATCAAACCGTCCCGTTTCGATTCGGTACCGATTCATTCTGGTCCGGTGGTTCCGGTTCAGTCGGGTGCCCAACCTTAGTCACTACAAGTGGCCACGTATTTCTTGTACATAGAAAATTTTAAACAGATTTAAATTGTTATCTAATTTACGTACTCTCTATATATGTCTTAGATATAATAGTTATATTAGAATACTAATCAAATCAAGAATAATCAAGACTCAAATTACTTACATGTATTCCCCATAACCTCTATACTTTTCCATTGTAAACATACCACTTTTTCTCTTCCACATAATTGAAAAACAAATATCTCATTTTTGTCAAGTCTTTAAAGGAAACCTACCATTTCACACTTTGATAACCAACTTGGTTAACTTAAGTAGCAAAAAGATTCTTGCATACTATTTCAAACTTCAAATCATTCTGCACAAAACTCCAACCTTCTCAATAAAATCATATTAGAGAAGATAGTAATCAAACAAAAATCCACAAAATTAAACTTTCACATAATGGGAAATTATCATCTTACACTTTTGGAAAACTCTAAATAACATAAACTCTCACGTATCTCCTTTTTCAAGATATTTATGTAAGACTTTAGAGTTACGTGTTGATATTGTGTTATCAAATTATAAAATATTTTTTTTAAAAAAGAGAATATATTAGAAAATAACAAAAGAGGAAAGTTTTTTTTTATTTCTCTTGTTGAATTAATCTGAAGGAAAATCTCTTTATTTATAGGGGAAAAAACTAATTCGATCCCAAAATTAGATTCCTAACTTAGCTTTTTCTCAAAAAAACATATAAAAAAATATTTACTATGATACAAATATATTTATAAGACACAATACAAATCTTTAAAAAAAAAATATTTAACACTTATATTCCATTTCTCTCCTAGTTGATCCAAGAACTACGTGACAAGATATCATTTGGAGTCTTGATTACCAATATATGCAAGCGTAATTAACTTCAATTATCATGTGATTAGGTCATCCAAAAGATGAACGTTGCCGCCATGGCCACCGGTCAGCTATTCAAGGAGGCTGGTCAGCTTTCTATGACAGAATTCCCACATCTCAACCCTAAAATGCCTATCACATCTACTAGTTTGCCTATGGAGAAGTCTTATATTAATTCAATTACTAATGGTACTCCTACATCAATACATATTGCACTTAAGGAAGTAATATATGTGGAAGGGATTCCACGTATTCAATGGACGGAGGCAGAGGTGGATACTATGAACAAAATTGAAAATTTGCAGTATGCAGTCGTTGGCAAATTTACATATGATGTAGTTGATCTGGAAGAGCTATGATTGATAATTCCCAAACAATGTAATATTAAAGGGGATTGTCAAATTGGGCTAATACTACGCAACAAACACATTCTTATTAGGCTTACTCAATATGCAGATTTTGTTAATCTTATCTTGAAAGGGGCCTACTATATTGAGTGCAACGATGGATATTCATATCTTATGCGCACATTGATCTATGATGCACGTTTTAAGATTAATGAAGAAACCACTATCGAAATGGCTTGGATCTCTTTTCCAAACCTATTGCCAAGTTAAAAAAATTTTATTTTCTTTGGTATATGCAATGGGGAAGCCCGTACAACTTGATCTAACGACAATTAATAAAACTAGACCAAGTTGTGCGAGGGTGAAGGTTTTGGTGGATTTGAAAGGAAATTTTCCTAAATCGGTTATGATGGATATTGTAAATGAGAAGACTGGAGAAATGCGATCTGAAGAAATTCAAATTAGATATGATTATGTTCCTAAATATTGTCTGGAATGCAATATGCAAGGACATGACAAAAAGGAATGTCGACTTTTGATAAAAAAAAAAAGCAAGAGATAGTGGTGCTAGAAAAGGAGATTAGAGGCAAGGAGGAGGAAAAGAAAGTCGATGCACTGGAGAATACTGGAAAACCTGAAAGACCTTGGGTTCACTACTTTAGAAAAGGAAAAAAAAAGGGTGTTATCAAGTGGACTGGTAGTTAGAGACCCGGGTACATGGAGAGTTGTGAAGAGTAATAGATTTGCAAGTCTAGTGCTAACATTCCCAATCCAATTATTACAGCCAATGTACATGAGCGTAAAGAGACAGGGGAGGTGATACAACAAAAGGAAACAACTAAAGATTGGGTCAACCAAGTCTTTGGCAAAACATCAACTGATCAAGCCAATGGATCGGATGTCAAAGAAATTCCTGCAAATGAAAAAAGACATCGGTAATAAGAAACAAATAACAATGGATAAAATTGCAGAAGAAGAAACAAATGCAAAGGAGGTTAAGGAAGTAACCACTGACAATTATCAATCAATAGAACAACCATTAGCATAAGACAGTGGTGGTATTGAGAATGAAAGTGATAGTGAGCAAGTAAACAACAAAGAAATAACAGTATTACAAAGTCATCAAGTAGTGCAACATACAGGGGAGGTAGCCAACGACAAGGCTATCATTATGGTACCAAATCAAACAGATGCTATTCAAGTCATATCTCCCATTAGGGTATTACATGATATAGTGTCACATAACTTGGAAGAGGGGAAGCTACTGGTCTTGGAGGATAATCAGGCTAAAGGTGTATCAGAAGTTGAACATTCCAATGAGGAAATGAACTATCTACCACAGGAAGCATACTTATCCCCAAAGTTATTGAAAAGATCAAGAAAAGGGAAGCAACAAGCAAGTGGAGTGGAGAATCAATGTATCAGGGTGCAGTCAAAGAGGAATAAATCAAAGATTAAATTATGAAAGCTCTAATTTGGAACATTAGGTCGGTGAAATCCCAACAAGCTTTCCATAGAGTGCAAATGTTGCATAACTTTCATAAATTTTCTTTCATTGGTTTATTGGAACCTTTTCAACATACCAGACACATTAACAAATATTGTAGAAGACTAAAGATGCAGGTGGTGAAGGCAAACTGTAATGGCAAAATATGGTGCTTTGTCAATTCAGATTTTGATATTACAGTGGTCAAGGATACTCAACAACAATTGACATTATGCTTAAAACATCACCACCAAAGTCAGAAATGGCTTATTACATTGGTCTATGCTAAATGCAATGTTGATGATAGACTAATGCTTTGGGAAGATATATATCAACTATCAATAGATATGGACATCCCTTGGTTAATAGGTGGGGATTTCAATGTCGTCTTGAATGCAGAAGAAAAAATTGGTGGATTGCCAGTCCATGATGCTGATCATGAAGATTTTGATATTTGTATCCATAGTTGTGAACTAGCAGAAATTCAATTCAAAGGAAGTCCATTCACCTGGTGGAATGGAAGAACTGGAATGATTGTTGGTTTACTCATATGGAGGTTGAACATCTTGCTAGAACAGGATCTGATCATGCTCTTATGTTACTACACATGGAGGAAGGGGTGATTGGACATAGGAAACCTGTTAGGTTTCTGAACTTCTGGACTAAAAATGTTGTTTTTACTGAAGTTGTGAGATAGAATCGGGTGGCTATTGAAAATTTGAATCCTCAGAAGGGTTAAAAATGCCTTGAGTAAGTGGAGTAAAGAGACTTATGGTGATATTTTTAAACAATTAGTGATTAGATAAGATATTGTTAAAGTTAAAGAGCAATTGTTTGAGGAGGTTCCCAGTGCTGAAAACAGAGCAGTACTCCAGAAGGCTCAGGTAGAACACAAAAAATACTTGTACTTTGAAGAAAATTTTTGGAGACAGAAGGCTGGATTTGACTGGTTTGAGAAAGGGGACAGAAATACAAGATTTTTTCATAGAATTGTAAAGGGTAGAAGAAAGAGACATCAACTTAATAGAATTCAAGAAAGTCAGGGTGCTTGACTGGTGGAAGAAAATGAAATAGCAGCAGAGGCAACAAAATTCTATGTTAACCAATTTCTTCAAGAGAAAGATGCTACATCATTTTCACTATTGAGACACATTCTTGTAAGTATTACAGAAGAGGAAAACGAAGATTTGTAGAGACAGTGCTGGTGGCCCTTATGGTTTGACAGGTAAATTTTATCAAAGTTGTTGGGAGATAATAGGTCCAGACATTTTCAGAATGGTCCAAGATTTTTTAGGGGTAACTCTCTACCCAAGTCATTTACTCATACTAATTTGATGTTACTGCCCAAAAAAGATCAGATTAACACTTTTGCTGATTTAAGGCCAATTAGTTTGAGTAACTTTATCAACAAGATCCTTTCTAGGTGTCACGCCCCGAGCCTACACCCTGGGTAGGACTGGCACTTGAAGACCATTACTGGTCCCAAGCGAACCCTTGTCCTGGCTTACTTAACTCAGCGGAAGACAATATGCATATTAATAAAGATCAATAGTGCTTAACTGAACTGAATACAAAAATAACTAAGAATGCTTAAAGGTTAAACATTCAACTTGGCCAAAAGCGGCAACCCAAGTCTTAACAATAAGAAGTGATAATGAAAAGACTCAAAGGACTAACATTTGACTGTCTATTGCCTCTAAAACAACTGAGATGGATGTTGAGACAAACCCCACAACATCCTAATGAACTGACTAGAAAGCAATGAAAATAGATCCTCCGAAATACAAGGAGGCTCACCGACTGACTTTGAACTGCTCGCTGGATCAACGGTGCACTGGAGTGTCAATCCTAGTTACTTGTGTCTGCATTATAAGATGATGCAGGCCAACTGGCATCAGTACATTGAATGTACGAGTATGCGAGTTGAAATGCTAAAACAACATAGGCTTGAAAGAGATTCTGAAAGAAACAATTACCTTGGCTCTTCTCAACTCATGAATACTTAACTGAACTCATTTCAATATAAAGCAGTTTAAAACAAGTGCAATATAAAGAAAAAAAAAGAAAACTGTTTAAAACATGATGTCAACTCATAATCATAATATCATAAAAGACATACCATGATCCCTCTCAAAGTCTACTTGTGCAATGCATGAATGAAGTCCTATACCCCCATTCATACTAAGTAGAACCCCTTGAGGAACCATACAATTACTACTGTGGGAGTTTCTCTAACCGACAACCATCACATAAGAGCTATTGTGATGATACAACGATCTTCCTCACGCTGCCAGCGCATCCTATACCCGGCCAAAGGTATAGGACCTGAATTACTAAGTGGATCCACTAGTTTATGCGAAAATGATTCATCTAAAAAGTATGACCCTTTTCTACCCATGATGACTACATGGTTTAAGGGGGTTGATAGTTGCATGAACTCTTCCCCATCAGTGCTCAATACTACTCCCAAAATTATTATATTATATTAGCTATTTGTGTTTAAAAACATACTTCTTCTGTGATTTGAGATTAGTGCTCAAAAACTTAGCTCAAAGGCTATCTTAGAAATCAAAGTTTCCCCTCTTGCTTCATTTAGAAAGAGACTACTCTTTTCTGAAAACTAGCCCAATGGCTCTTTGGAAATCTCAGTTTTCGTTCTTATTTTAAATGTGAAAACATTTTAAATCTCTTTGGGAATACTTAGTCCCCATATACTTTTTGAAGAAATGAACTTCAATCTATACTCTTTACTCTTTACTCAACTTGAACTTTAAGTCTTAAAACAAGGTTAAAAACATTTGCAAAAGACTTCTTGAAAAGACTTTGAGAACTTTGTAGACTTGGCTCTTGACTTTCCTTGACTTAGATCCTAACTTTCCTTGAATTGGATTATGGATTCAAGGTTCATGATCTCATGTTTATGGATGATTTCATGATGTTTAGATGTACCTTAGAGTGTTGGAATCAACTAGAAAACATAGATACATTGGTAAGGAACAAGTACGAAAAGATAGGGGAAGAATGGGAAGAACCGGCGTCCATGGCGCTCTGAGAGGCGCGGGGCACCAACCCTTAACAGTCAGAGAACAAGTTGGGGCACTCTGGCTGGCGCGTCGCCCCAGAGCCCCACATTCAGGGACTGCTTTGGGGAGCGCTGGTTGGCGGATGCCCGACTCCCTTCCTCAGGTGTTTGACGACTTTTCTACTCCGTTTTTCAACTCTAAACCCTCTAAAATTTAATGGTTCTTTCCCCAAACACTTAGGATCATTTATACCCTCAATACATGATAGATTCAAACCGAAATTACACTCGGAAACATGAATCAAATAACAAGAAACTTCAACAAAACAACCCATAAGAATTCAAACGAATTTCATCAAGAACTTAAAGGATTTACTTTCAAATCACACATATTTCATTGAATTGAATCATGATTGGCACGTGGGTGAACTAAACCAATGCTATTTGATCTCACATACCTTGTAGGGATCACCCCCGACGAAATCCATAAGCCAAACTCGACGATCTTGACGAATCTTGAACGTTATTTTCTTTTCTCCTTTTTTCTCTTCTTTTTTTCTATTCTCTCAAAACCCTAACTCTTTTGGTAAAAGTGTAAACTGATCTAATTCAGCTTAGACCCCTAATTAATTACCAAAAATAAATTACAATAAAAGGGCAAGGAAAAGACCAAACTACCCCTTCAAAATTCGGATTGAACTTTCCTTAATCCAACAACCCAACTTCCAAAGGGCATAACTTAGTCATACGAACTCGAAATCGTGCAAACTCGGCGGTGTTGGAAAGATCATTCCAAGATATTTCCAACCATATCAAAGTACACCTAACTCTTACTGAGCTAGGAGTTATGACCGTTTGAAGTTGACCAAAAACTCACTTTTCCTAGCCTAAACAAATTTCCAGATTTTCAATTCTTTCCAAAAATGACTATTTCCAATTATTAGCTTCTTCCTAGCTATTTCATTTTGCGAGATGTTACACTAGGGTTGTTCATGATAGATTGGAAGGCTTACTCCCCAGATTAATATCTTCAAACCAATCAGATTTTGTGAATAGAAGTATTATTGAAAATGTGTTACTAACACAAGAGATTGTTACAGATATCAAAAAGAGGGGTAAACCTTCAAATATTATATTTAAGATTGATATGGCTAAGGCCTATGATGGGGTCTCTTGGCTTTTCCTGATGAAGGTGCTATGGAAGATGGGCTTTACTGAATCTTTTGTTGATTTGATATGGAGATTACTGGCCAATAATTGGTATTTTGTATTAATAAATGGGCAATCTCATGGTTTCTTTCATTCAACCAGAGGGATGAAACGGGGAGACCCTCTATCCCCTGCATTATTTATATTGTCAGCTCAGGTTTTATCCAGGGCCCTAAATGCGTTATTTGAGAATAGCCCATTTCAGGGATATGGAATGCCAAAATAGAGTGCTAATATAAATCATCTGGCCTATGCAGATGATACTATTATATTTGCATCAGTCCACAAATATTCTTTGAAGAAGATTATGTCAGTATTGAAGAAATATGAGAATCAATCAGGTCAAAAGATTAACAGAGACAAGAGTGCCTTTTTTTATTCACCAAAATGTAGCTTATGTTGATAGAACTCTAGTGGAAGAGTGTACATGTTTTAATAGAGGTCAGTTCCCTTTTAAATACCTAGGATGTCCCATCACTTATGACAGGAAAAGAAAGGAGAATTATTCTGATCTTATTTACAGGCTTGGAAAGGAAATTTGTTATCTTATAGATGTAAAGAAGTGTTGATTAGAAGTGTACTTCAAAGTGTTCCTATCCATGTCCTTTCTGCTATTGTTCCTCCAGTATGTGTATTAAAATAAATCTATAGCATTTTTGCCAAATTTTTCTAGAGTAACAATGTCATTGGTAAGAGCAAACACTGGCTGCCTGGAATAATATTTGTTTACCTAAACAGGAAGGAGGTTTAGGTTTTAGATCAATGTTTGACATGTCTCAAGCTTTATATGCTAAACTTTTGGTGGAGATTTAGAACTCAAAATTCTCTATGGTCAAGTTTTATGTGGAATAAATATTGTAAGAAGCAAATACCAAGTTAGTACAATGGAAAGGTGGATCACAACTATGGAAGAGTATGCTGATGAATAGGGATATTATTGAACAACATATGTGGTGGGAACTTAAAGGTGGTACTTCTTCTATTTGGTTTGATAACTGGACAAGATTGGGTCCTCTTTTTGCACAACCTACAGAACATCAAACTTGCCATAACATGATTGATATTGAGATCTTCTTGAATGATAATGGGTGGGATTATGATGAGATGCAAATGCACATACCAACTCATGTAGTGGAACATGTCAAACAGAATATGAAGTATGTGAGACAGGATGATGTTTCTGATAGGCCCTGGTGGACTAAAACTTGCTCTGGTAAGTTCACAGTCAAGAGTGCATGGGAGCTACCAAGAAAAAGAAAAGTGGAGACTGATTTCTACAAGAAACTATGGGTGAAGGTCTTCCTTTCAAAATTTCATTCTTGACTTGGAAGGTGTGGACAAATAAAATCCCAGTTGCCACTCTAATGGCACAATGGAACTCAAATACCTCACCAATGTGTGGCTGTTGTGAGGTTCCAGTAAGGGAGACAGTAGAGCACTTATTTTTACAAGGGAAAAATGCTAGCACTGTGTGGGCTTATTTCTCTAATGCAGCTGGTTTACTGGGTCCATGGATTCAGGTGAAACAAGTGATAAGAAAATGGTGGGATACACATGGTAATCCTAGACAAAAGAGGGTCTATCAAGCAATTCCCAATGTGAACTTATGGTTTCTATGGAGGAGGAGAAACACATTGCTACGTAGAGGTGCATACACTATAAACAAGGTAATTTGGGACCTTAGTAATACTATCAGAAATTTCATTGAGATGAAATTCAAGTGCACAATCATTCCAAATACTTGGCCCCAAATGGTAGCTCTATTGGAAATATATAGACCTATATTTCAGACTTATGTAGTTAGATGGTTGATGCCACCTGTGGGGTGGTGGAAATGCAACACAGATAGGGCATCTAGAGGTAATCCTAGCCCAAGTGCAGCTGCATTTTGTATAAGAAATTCAGCAGGAGACCTAGTAGGTGCTAAAGGGGTTAAAATTCAAGATTCTACGATCATTATTGTTGAAGCCATTGTTGTGAGGGAAGGGCTACAATACTACTGGGAACATGGTTTGATACAAGTTCTATTAGAGTCTGATTCTTATGCTTTGGTGAAAATTCTTAATGGAGAATGGGATGTTCCATGGAGTGTGACTTTGGAAGTCCACTCCATTAATAGACTGAGGGAATTGATGACAGTAAGAGTACGACACTCCTTAAGGGAGGGAAATACTCTTGCTGATTTTTTTTTGCTAACTTAGTTTTTCATTTTGCAGGTACATTTGAGTTTAATCAGTTTCAGGAAGTTCCTAAAGTAGGGAAAGCTATAATAAATGCAGACAAGTATGGTTTTCCTCATCTGAGGACAAGACAAATCATCCTATGTCCAACAATACATAGATTTATTGAATAAGTGATAAAATATTCCTAATCTAAGCAAGGCTATATACCACTTCAATCTGAATTAGATTCGTTTGGTTACATATCATGCATCTGGTGAGAGTTTAAGGTGTCACAAGTGATATAAAACCAGGACAAGTGGTACTAGGCTTGTATATGTCTGGGAGGTATTTTATTATGTTATTGCTTCAACAATCTAAGATAACAAATGACAAATGACAAATGGAGTTGTGTACCTGCGCTTTGTATCAACTATTCTACTCGTCGAGTCAGTCTCAAGATTTGAGTTCTTGAATTCCTGCACGATCTAATAAGTCAATACCTCACTTTAAGATCTAAGCTTAGGTGGTGGTATTAACATTGTGGGATTCAACCCACCGAGTTTAGATTTGAGAGATGAGGTACAAACTTACCATTGTTGACATTGAGGAGCCGTTACCTGAGTTTGAATCTGAGTCCTAAGATGGAAGAAAGATCAACATTCAAAATAGATAAAGATCGAGTTTGTGGGTACCTTTTCTCACTGGCATCAAGTTTCGATCTACCAGAGATCCATTCACCCACCTCAGCTGCTTTAGACGATAGAGAGGTCCCATCTGTGAGCTCAATCTGTGGAGCTTCACCCAGCTGCTGTTAGACGATCAGAGGTCCTATCTGGGAGCTCAATTTGTGGAGCTCCATGGTTAATCGATAAAGAGGTCGTGGTGGAGATGTTATTCCAGAGGACTGACCTTTCCATTCCTTTTCCACTTTCCGTTTTTGACTTATTTGTTCATTTTCATCTATTGCTATTTTTATGGACTTAGCACTTTGGGCTAAGCCTTTTTGTACTGTTATATCATTTTAATAAAACGGGCCTCCTGGGTCTTTCGAATAAAAAAAAAATTCTTTCCTAGTTGACATGTCATGTCATTAAAACCTTTTTTTTTTAATAATACACTTATTTAATTCATCAAACCCATTTGACTAAAATTATAGTCACTATTTCTAAAAATAAATTACACTAGTTTATTAAGAAGAAATTTTCATACTTAAGAATCATTTATCATACTTAAACTTTATTTTTTTTTCTACTATGAAGGACAACTTTTTAACACTTACTATAATGCCATCAATTTTGAATAATTATAAACATATAAAATTTAAAATATATTACAAATTTAAAATATTCAATTGAAGTTCAAACTGAACGATGATATGCAACTCACTTCATGAACATTAACTTACATTATTTATTCATACTATTGTATGATTGATCAAAAATATTAAGGCCAAACACCTCTCAAATTTTTCCTTATTTTTCATTTCAACACTCTATCTTAGCTTTATTTCATTTTAACCCTTCAACCCCATTTTTAATATAGAATTTAAACACAAAATACAAATTTTATGATTTCTTTATTTTTAAATAGGCTCTTGAACTGTAATTTTGCATTTAGATATCGACATCCATCTGTTAGCTTTTGTAAAAAAAAATGACAGAGGAACATCAATTTTTTGAGAGTTTCTCTATATTTTTACATAAAGATAGTCAATGAAAGTGAGTCAATTTTCTTTCTTTAACAATCAGTTAAATTAAATAATATCGTGTATTTTATTTATTTCATATAAAGGCTATTTGAAGTTAACTCAAATACTAGAGCCTTCTAATTTTTTAATTCAACTCAATAGGGATAAAAGGAACTCATCTTCAATACAATAAAAAAAAGACTTGTTTATTTTTTATAACAATTAAAAAAGTTAAAATTCGACAAATTCGACACATTTCATTGGTCTGTCATTAATATTATAGGAAAGAAAACCAACCCACTTTCGTTGATTATTTTTCATGCAAAAATATAGAGAACTTTCAAAAATAAATTGTTAATTTAAAAAACAATCAAAATTATTCCATCAATTTTTATGTTTTCTTTTACAAAACTAACAGACGAATGTCAATTTTTAAAATGCAAAATTGTAGTTGAAGATAATATACATATAAAAAAATCATAAATTTATTATTTTGTATTTAAATGATACATAAAAAATAGAGTTGAATGGTTAAAATGGAATAAAGATAAGATAGAGTGCCAAAATAAAATATGAAGGTAAGTTAGAGGGGCTATCTATGTATTTGGCCAAAATTTGACTGTGTACTTTGAAATTCATACTTAAAATGCTATTGAAAATAATAATAGAAAGAGAATAATATTTGTATTAGAAAATAAAATTTGACATTTATTAACGAGCATATTAATCTTGTATAACGTGTGCGTTATTGAATCAAAATAGACAACTCAATTAATTATTATTTGTGTTTCGTGAATTTAGGATGAGATAAAAATATACATTGGTGTTTAATTGTATATTAAGATAAATATAATTAATAGTAAAAAAAATTAAATTGAAAAACAGTTAAATAATAAATTTCTTTTTTTTTTACCAACTTTTCTCTATGTCAACTTAAAAATTTGCAGGAAGTTAGATTATTTGTGATTATTTTTTTGTGTGTATAATCTCCATGAATTTTCACGGAATTTACATTTGTGTTTTGTATTATAGAGATATAAGTTTGATGAGTTAAATATGTCTATTATTTTTTTTAAAACGGATGGATTAATGACATAACATGTCAACTAGAATTGAATGAGACTTTTGAGGTATTTCGTATTTTTTTAGGAAAAAAAGTAATAGTTGAGTGATATTATTGTCTTACAAAAATAAAAGTGTTTTGTATAGGCGATTTTCAAAACATGAGTGACTATTTAGGAAAATAATAGAAAGTTTAAGTAACAAAATTATGATATTGATTAAATGAGTTAAACAAATTTATTATTAAAAAAAAGAACATTAATGACATGACATGTCAATTAATTAAGAGAGAAGGAAACTTTTGTAGTATTAATTATTTTGGAGAATAATAGTAGTATTTTAATCTTAAAATGAAAATAATATTTAAAGACAGTTTCTAAAATTTAGATGATCATTTATGAGTCATTTGGGGCGAGGTATAAGTTATAATAATCCAAAGATAAAATGTATAGTTATTTTACCCCTTTATTTGTGTAACAACTTGTTCCCGTCATTATAGAAAAGCCATAGGAGAGAAATTTTGGGCCGGAAAACTTTTTGGTAGTAACTTGAAAATTCCTAGTCTAGTCCAGATTTGGACGAAATCGAAGTCAGTGAGGTCTAGGGAAATCTGGAAACAAATAAGAGATCTAATAATGATTTTTGATCACATGAGTGGATATCTAAGATGTTAAGGAACTCATATGACTTTACGGAATTGAATTCGGCCGAGTAGAACTCTCGAAATTGATGTTAGCGTGAACGGGTAGTTTCTGAGTGTCATGGGTTGAAAGTGTGTTGTGAAATGGGGGTTTGAAACTCTAATTCTGAGGTTCTTTCTCCGTGTAAGTTGCCAGGGCGGGGCCGCTGTGGCGGGATGGGGGCCACCATAGCAGGCCAGTCGCGAATTAAGTTGGAAATAAACTCCCCAAAAACGTCTTTATTCTGCGAACTTCGTTCTTGAGAGCTAGGAGACGACCCCATGTATTTTCTTGACGGGTTTTCACCTTTTTTGAGGCTAAAGGTAAGGTTTTCACTCCCCGAATTCGTTTTTTGATCCGTAGAATGTAAATTCATGGGTAGTTATTGTTAGAGGAAGGTTTTTGAACTATTTTGGATGGTGGGAAAAGCCCTAGCTGCACCTTAGAATCATAATTTGGGTCTTGGGTTATTAAGTTTGTCATAATCCGGGTAAATTAGACCTTAATTATGGATCCTTGTATTGAATTGGTTGTTTGTAAACCTAGAGCAGGCGGAAAGAATTCGGAAAGGGAAGGATCAAGTTTCTTAGGAGGGTTCAAGCTTTGTTCGAGGTAGGTGATGGTTGTGATTTCATGTTGGTGTGATGTATGTTAGTAATTACTTCGTTTTAATGCATGTATGTATGCAAATGTTGCATTATTGATCACACTAATCGTAAATGAGTATGAATATAAAGAATTGTATGCCATGAATCAACTTGTGATGGTATGATTATGAGAATGTACATTGTGATTGTGGTTTGTTGAATGGATCGGGTGTTACATTCCAATACACTAACTTGGATCGGGTGCCACGTTCTGGCGCATATATGGGATCGGGTGTCACATCCGGCATACTAACTTGGATCGGATACCACGTACTGGTACATAAACAGTTTGGGTATGATTTCCATGAGAGGACCATTGACTTGGCATATATGTGTATTATTGAGAATGTGGAATTGTTACTAATATTGTATATGTTCGGTATATGCCTGTTTTATAATGTTGTGGTTACTTGCATGTGTTTCATCTATTGGGATAACTGCGAGGTCTTACCAGTACACTGTGGTTGTGTACTGATATTGCACTTGCTCTTTCTTTGTTGAGTACATGACATCTTCAGCCGGCTACTGACAGACCTCGTTTAGAAGATCAATGAGCAATCGAATTCAACAATGAGTCAGTTCTTCCGGGCTGCCATGAGTTCTTCTTTTGTTTATGTCCACATCTTTGGACGTAGACTAGTGCTTTAGATTCCTTGTGTTAGTTTGGGGTTGTTCCCCTTCTTGTTTAGACCTATGGTTCTTGTTGGAGTTTTGGTATATTGACTTTCAGGTTCTAGGCATTATTTCTGCATTTGGTTGTTAGACTTTTGTTGGAGTTTATGGAAACTCCCTATTTTCCTTTTCTTAGACATTTAAACCTGCTTTCGTATCTTTAAATGCCTTAGTTTTTGGTTGAGTTGTTGAGTTTGGTTTGTAATAATGATTCTCCCACCAGAGGGTTAGTGTGGGTGTCAATCACAACGGCCTGGATCATGACAATTTGGTTGGAAGTATTAAATAGTCATGAAATTATTTATCATTTTTCCCAACTTTTCTCTATGTCAATACTACAGATTTATTTGAATATTTTTATGAAAAATTACTTGCTTAAAATTTCCAAATAATTAACTTCGGGATTTCAAAAATCCTCAGGTAATAATTACCTACAAAGATTTTTTCATTGAATTGTATTTGGTGGAAAAATTTGCAGGAAGTTAGATTATTTGTGTTTTTTTTGTATAATCTCCATGAATTTATATTTGTGTTTTGTATTATAGAGACATAAGTTTGATGAGTTAAGTATGTCTATTTTTTTTTTAAATGAATGGTCTAATGACATGACATGTCAACAAGAATAGAATGAGACTTTTGAGGTATTTAGTATTTTTTAGGGAAAAAAAAGTAATAGTTGAGTGATATTATTGTCTTAAAAAAATAAAAGTATTTTGTACAGACAATTTTCAAAACATGAGTGACTATTTAGAAAAATAATAAGTATAAAGTTTAAGTAACAAAAATATTTTTAGAAGCATACAAATTTCTTCTTAATAAACTAATCTACTTTTTTTGTTTAAATATAAAGAACAAAATTATGATTTTGATTTAATGAATTAAACAAATTTATTATAAAAAAACACTTTAATGACTTGACATACCAACTAACAGAGAAGGAAACTTTTGTTGTATTAAGTATTTTGGAGAATAATAGTAGTAATATTTTAATCTTAAAATGAAAATAATATTTAAAGACAATTTCTAAAACTTAGATGATCATTTAGTAGTCATTTAGTGTGAGGTATAAGTTATAATA
Organism: Solanum stenotomum; assembly: GCF_019186545.1. Taxonomy (NCBI): domain Eukaryota; kingdom Viridiplantae; phylum Streptophyta; class Magnoliopsida; order Solanales; family Solanaceae; genus Solanum; species Solanum stenotomum. The sequence continues at coordinate 37,463,622 of NC_064287.1, forward strand.
ATCTATAGATAAAATGTATAATTATTTTACGCTACGTTTGGTTGGAAATATTAAATAGCGCTGAAATTATTTATCCACCATTCATGAATAAGTTATCTCATATACATGATGAGATAACTATCCTATGATAGCTTATCCAGCATAACTTACTCACAATCAAACGAGTAGTACTTATCCCATCACAATAATAAAAATGATAAAAAAAATTAATCAATAAATACCTTATTTCTCCGATTAAACATGAAATAAAATAATTCTATATTTTATTTCGGCGATCTTATAGCTATATTCAAATGAATTTTAAAGATAGAAGGTGAATGGTGGGTGGGGGTGTCTGATGAGTGATCGGAACAGCACCGCCGCGTCTTTCACTTTTTGGGTCAGAGAGCGCCTCCAATAAATTGTTTGATTGGATAAATACCAATTAATCACAAATTTTATCCACTTGCCTCGTTTTCTGCATTATCTCCTTTTTTTTCCTTTTAAGATACTCTATTATTTTTCTCTACGAAGAAAAAAAAAAGGAAAGAGAAACTTTAGCCAACATGATGAGAAGTCAACAGGATCAACAATCTAAGCTTCTTTATGAGCTTTCTACTTTGATTTTCAACATTCTCCGATCTCCAACTACGCCGTTCGAGTTTTCCGATCAGTCGCCGGTTATCCAACGCAGTACACAGTTGCCGCCAGTGAGGCCGATGCAGCAGATTACTCCCGCGGGTTTTGCTTCCCTGCTTCTCGGAATTTCTATGGCTTTGATGCTATGTGGATCTGTAACGTTCTTTATTGGGTTTTTCATGATGCCGTGGATTCTTGTGTTCGTGATGGTTTTGTATTTAGCTGGAATTGTTTCTGTTTTGTCAATGATTGGACGAGCTATTTTCTGCCCTATGCCTTCATCTCAATCGCATAGTCAACGTAAGGATTGTTCTCCTCTACAGTTTTTTGATTCTGAGTCTTCTCTTTCTTTGTAAAATTTGCACCTTTTAGTTATTGATTTGGGAATTCCTTATCTGTTCAGCTTGGAAACTCTGTTTTTTGTTATGTCTCGCGCTTGTTTGCCCTGTTACTGGCGCGGGATTATTATGAACTCTCTTTTGATCTATTATGAATGTTTCATTTATATGTTCTGTTCGTTAGATTTCATTTTAATAGTGTTGACTAGTTTTGTAATATAGATCTAGGTTATATTTAAAACTCTTACTATAGTAGTCTAATGATTTAGCAGGTTAATTACATTATTTGCTAGGTATCAGCTCATATAAGTTACTCTTTAATGATGAAATCAGGTGTTATTGTATAAGTTTGATGATTATATACTAGCTGATACCAGCATGCAGTTATACTAATCGAATCAAAATGGAAACTATGAGATGGTTGATTAATTAACTTATAATGGCTTCAGATTGGCTAAAAACAAGTTAAAACTCTTATAAAGGTGTGAAGGTTTGGCCCGGGAGGTTTGGACAGGAATGAGTGTTTCCATGGAAGTGGATGTAGAAACTTTATTTCTTGAAAGAATGAAAACTGGAAAGGTGAGGTAGCTTGGTGAGTTCTGTGGGTAATGTTTTCTGATAGTTCTTTTGTTAAGATCTCATAATTTGGATTTGACACCTTTATATATCAGAGTTATCGTCATCTGTTCTCCTTGTACTTCATATTTGTGATTTTGTGAATATGATTTCATTCTCTCTATGGTCTCCTAATTTACTGGCCGCCACATTTCTTATGCAAATTGGCTTAATATGTTAAAAACCAAATCGCCTCATTAATTTTGCCTGCTTTCCAAACTTAAGGAGGGGTTGGGATTTCTCTAGATAGGATTCTTGGTTTCTTTGGGCTTTCCAATATAGTATTAGCAACTATTTGGCCTGGATTATTTTGTCCACATGTATCAGATTGCCTTGTTTTTTGTTACTTTCGTCAACTTGGCATCCATGTTTCTTAGGCTTTTCAGTAGCAGAGTTAGTGGAAGTATAAGGAAAATAGTAACAAGAAGATCAACTGCCAAGAGTGGGGAAGGGAATGGGAGAGTTTTTCACTTTGCTAAAGTTTGATTAACTGTATCTAGAAAAACAAATATAGTATATTAGTACAAAGTCTAACTCGACCTTACAGAATTTTGTCCATTAAGAATGAGTAATAATTTATAACATATTTTAAGGTATAAGAACTTATTTTGCATCAGAGTTGTAATTTATGATGGTGCATGTTAATGGAATTGAATGAGGGCATGCATAATTTGTGGAGAAGAGGGAACTTGTTTGTGAGGGAGGCTTCAAACAGTTCTTGGCACCTGTAGTCGCAAATTCTCAGCATGTGCATTCGACCTAAATGAGAAGGCAACCTAATTTTAAGCTTCTCATTGACAAGCTGTGTAGTCAGTACAACCAGCTTATGAAATCATCAGTTGTTGGATATGGATATAACCAGTTATTCAAGTGATTAAGATTCATAACTTATATCTAAATTTATGACGGGACTTCACTAGAGCTCATTTAGCTTCACCGTGTCAAGGAAAATAGTATGGTAGAGATATCAGCTTTGTTTGCTCCTCCGCTCAATCAGTCTAGCTGTATAAGTGTGCTGTTTTCCTTCATGTGGGATGTTGAGATGCTGGTGTGGTGATAGTTCAGTTCTTGTGATATCTCACATTTCATATCTCTGTTGACTCGTTTATTTGTAGTTTTTATGTTTCTCCTGAATGGTTGAAGTGTTGAGTTTCTCATGTCGTGCAAGATGTATTCTCCAATTTTATGTGATACTCCATGTTTGATACTTGTGTCTTTTGGCTCATTTGTTTGTATTCTGTATTGCAGCGTGTAAAATATTGTGAAGCAATTTAAACATTTGTACTGGGACAGAACAACGGTGAGGAGCATGGTCGAACTCTTTACTAGATGCAGTTTCCTGCAATGTTTAAAGAATGTATGGAGGATGAATACATTGCATGCTGGTGTTTGTTGCAGGAGGACAGCTTAGGCATTTGAAAGTGAATATTTGATTAGCTATAACTTTACTGTATAGAAAACTCAAAATGGATGTGCCATGTTCTTTTATCTTAGTGCAACTATGTTGTATTTCTTGTGCCATTACGGATGTAGAAACAACACCCAGCGCGCCCTGAGTGATATTGCAAGTACAATCAAAGCTTAATTAGTATTTCCCTGATATATGATCATGCCAATTGGAACAATATTTGAACTTGAAAACTCACTATCTGCTATTGCATAACGTATTTTTTTTTTAACAAAAGCCACATATAACTATGGTGTATGTTATTGATTTATTCAGTTTTGAAACATAGGTATTTTATAAATGAGAGATATTACTTTTCTAGCAGAACGGGAAAAAATTCAGAAGTAGCATTTCTACATTAATTGTTTTTGCTTCCCGATTACCTGTATCTTTACTTTTACTGATATCATCTTAGGAGTATTTTGGTAGAGTGTAATAGCAAGAATAACGCATGCATTATATTTGTGTATTATTAGTACTTTTTATGGTATATTTTCCATGTTATGCATAACTAATTTTTGCATTAGTTAAAAATTATTATTTTTAAAGTCGAGTGTGGAATTTGATTTTTAATGTAAAGTTAGGGTGTAAACGATTTTTGCCCTAATTCTTAAAGTCTTACCCAACAACTCATTTAATACTTTGAACCAGAGGAAGTAAAATTAAATCGTTACTTTAACATCCGTTCGGTTTCCATTAAAAGCATAGAAATGAATGATCATTTACGTGCGTGCGTTTGTTTGTCCAAGATTGGAATTAAGTTAAATATATTAAGTTAAATATATACTCTCTCAGTCTCATATTAATTTACCATCTTTTTTTTTACACGTACTAAGAATTAAGAAATCACAAATAGGAGAGTAGTTTTACCAATTCACCTCTTAAGAACTTTTTTGGAACTTTACAAACATGTGTGAACATTTTCAAAAAGAATTAATGACAAGGGTAATACGGCGAAAAAATTAATTTGTTTTTTTGATTTAGTAAGCTGATCAACTAATTTAAGACAACTATTTTTAGTATAGTGATCAACTAATATGGGACATAGGGAGTATAATTGAATTAGAAAGATGTCATTGTACAAAAATAACTCTTATATTTTATTTACAGATTTTTTCAATGATATTCTATCGATTTTTGCGAAGATTAGGGTGTCAAAATTAGTCGCCTAACTTGTTTATATTTGGCCGAGTAAACAGCCTACTTATTTTATTAACTAGACTCATTTTGAGCTATTACTTCACCCAATAATTAGGGGAATATGCAACTCATATTGATTTATGAGAAATTTAGTCTAAATATATATTTTTTTAAAATATGTTCTTTATTTGATATAATTTTTACAGCCATAATATAAGGGAATATAAATTATAAGAAAATAAATTAATATTTTAAAACTTAGTAAGAATTATGTGAGTTGGATTATGATCTGACTTTTAGCTCATTTAAGCCTAAATAACATTTAAACGAATTAATAATTCATTCATTTATTAACTCAATCATTTTAATATTCTTAAATTCAATTCAATCCATTCATTTATTACCTTAATCTTTCATTCGGCTAACCTCTTTTCAAAGCAAACGTTGAAAGTCAAGCGCACAATTGCAATTTGTAGCAACCCTAACTCATGAGACGAGCTAACCAATGGATATGCAAAAATATTACTCCTTCCATCTAAATTTATGTGACACATTTCAAATTTTAAAATTTAAACAGATTTATTTTTTACCGTAATTTTTTCACATATCTAAATATTTTGAATTATCAATTATTGTGACTTATAGTATTTTGTTTACGTAGTTTACAAATATATAAATTTCATTTTAAAAAAATTAAAGATTCCATGAGAATATCGTCCAAACTTAAACGGGTTAACTCTCAAAAAATAAAATGTGTTACATAGATTGGGACATATGAAGCACATTTAAACACTAGTTGAGCTAAGCCTTGTTTAATTGAATATCTCAAACTCTTAATAATGTCTCTTAATTAGACACTTTCAATTCAAATTTTGAAAAAAAAAAAGGTGTAATGCATGTTTTCATTGATCTATTAGACAATTAAATTAACTCTACAAAATATGTCATCTTCTTTAATTATATGCATAAATCCTATGTAGAAAATGTTTGAGTTTTGTATCTTATTGAGACGAATGCGTATAATTAAAGAAAATAATGTATATTTTATGTGATTAACATAACTACCTAATAGGAACAGAGGCAAACAAAAAAAATAATTCCAAAAAGGTGTCTAATTAAAACAATTTATCAGGACTTGAGATATTAGATTGAAACATGAGTTAATTCGATAAAATTAATACAATTAAAAGAAAAAAAAAAGAAGGCACATCTCTAAAACCTCAATAAATTAACCAGTATGGATGTGAACTCCGATAGCAATAAGGAAGATAGTAATGACTCCAAAATAGAGGACAGTATGAACAATTATAGAGAGTCCACTAGTCTGCATGTTCCCAAACTCAACAATTTTGTGTCTACCAGGCAACTGAAACAATAAACCTGGACTCAATAGCACAAATAGCACCACTGCAATCAACACTGGCCCCCAATCAGACATCTCTCTCTTTTTTTTTGCCTTATTTATTTGTATATATATATATTGTTTCTTTGTCTACTCTGTTATTTGTCTTGTATATATATAGTTCAAATTGTTTTTCTTCTTTTTAACATGACAACATAATTAAGTATTATTGCATTAAGAAAGGAATCAAATGATCAGTGAGGATGCTTAGATTTGCGGAAAGGGAGTTTGATTCGCTTTTTCACTTATATTAATGGTTAGGGTAATTATTAAAATATACTTTTTTAATAGCTCTAAGGTAAGTATATACTCAAATTGATGCATAATATGGAAATACCAGATTCACTATTTGGTATGAATACTCCAAATTGTGGTTTGTGGATGTTCACTACTACTTCTACCATTTTTTACTTAAGAAGTTCGCAATTAAACAAGTACAGGTTTATAAGTAAATTTCAAAAATATCATGCAATAGTTTCTTTAAAAAACTTGTAATTAAGTAACTTGTAAGTAGTTTATGCAAGCTGAGGTAATATTCAATTTTGAGGGTTAACTTTGCATTCTTACTATTGAAGTAAAAGATCCTACGAGGGCATTTCTGTCTTCAGACGTGGTATAGGACTTCTGTTTCGCACAGGATTGGGAGTAAGTCGTTTGGATTTTTCGTGTCGTTTCAGTCGTCGTGGTCTGGAAGCAATTTCTTCAAACAATTGAATAAAAATATTTTTTGAAAAGCCGGATCGCCCAAAAATGGTAATGGAAAACAAAGGCAACAAATAAATTCATTTTCTAGTCTTGTGTATGAAAAATCTAGTTGGGAGTGTCAGAAATAGGCACTGCAACACGCGAATCCAAATAATCAGGTTCTAATATAAATATCAAACATCAAATGAAAACAAAAAAAAAAAAGACATTGCGATACAATTAATATATTCTAATCTCATTTTATATGTATGCTGTTGGATTTTCGGTCTGAATGACGTATGATCCCATGACCATTGGGAAGGGTTGGTAATGGAAAATCTAGACCTATGTCCCACACATAGGAAGAAGGGAAAAATATTGGTTTAAATGGAAAAACACTTTTATTCTAGGAAGATGGGAAAAATTTATATGAAATAATTCGAAGGGTTTATACAATAACATACTCAGTTGAAGGATTTATAAATCTAAAAAAAAAAGTGTTCCGACTTGATTCATGTGTGTTGATTGCCCTCGATGGGCGATATAATTACACAATTGATGCACGCTCAACAAGGGCCATAGGAGTTTTCAAGAGAACTTTTAGATTTTATAAAGATGGGGTAAATCGATCTCATTTCTTTCTCGACTTTTCATGTCATCTTCCTCAACAACAGCCTAACTGAGGCCACTTCCTTAGTTCTATGTTTTTAAACTGGACAATCCAGAATAGCAATCGATATTTCTTCATAAGATAATTCATTTGTGGTTTGTACATCCTCTATAGGCAAAATACACGAGGGATCTCTCATGCACTTCCACAATATTGATACATGAAAAATGGGATGTACTACCTCCAATTCAGAAGGTAACTCCCGCTCGTATGCCACTTGACCTATCCGTTGAATGATTTTGTACGGATCAATAGATCTTGGGCTAAGTTTTCCTTCTTAAAAAACCTCATGATACTTTTCATAGGTGAAACTTTTAGGAAAACTCAATTGTCAACTGCGAACTCTAAATTTGGGTGCCAAACCACTGGAAAACCAACTCTTCGATGAAGAACCACAAACCAACCTATATGACTCTAGTCTATTTGACGAACCGTACAACTCCCTCATAGACTCCAATCTCTAAAAATGACCAACTTTCTGAGGATGCATCCATGAGACCCAACTACGGCTCGTGTAACCAACCATAGGTCGTATTGGTGACTCATATAAAGTTGTTAGAGACTTGACAAATTTTAGGATTTCTAAGGTACCAATCACGATCAGTTTCCACGAGCCATAGACCCAAGTACTGCCTATAAACCCCACTTATGAACCACTACACCAACAACTTTTGCACCTACAATTGTGATTCAAATATTTTTTTTTATCAAAAAAGCGATTGACTAAGTGATGCAGTCCGTCAGTTTCACTAAATATCTGAAGATCAAATTGGAATTTCTATTCATTTTCCCCTTTCTTCTTCTCTCTCTTCTTTCTAAAGATACCCAACTCAGCCATCACTACCTCCCTTGCTCACGCCATCGTCGCTGCCCTCCCTGCCTCACCAACCTGCCGTCGCTCAACCCTAGCCTCTTTCACATCAAATTAAGGTTAGAGTTTTTGTGTATACGTTAATTTTTTTTTAATTTGAGTAATTTTTTTATTTTTTAGTTAGTTTATTCTATTTAGTTTGTTGAACTTATATTATTAACATAGTTAGTTTATATATTTGATGGTGAATTAGTGAATGAAATTATAATTTTGATTTTAGGGCTTTAGTTTGAATTGAGGCTTTTTTTTTGTTAGATTATGAATTGGGTATTTTGGAGTTGGAATTGAAGTAATTTTGAAGTTAGAAGTTAGAACTAAGAAGTAATTAGAAGTTAGAAGTTAGAACTAGTTGAATTTTTGAACTTAGATACTTGAATAAGGATGTTTGAAAGTTGAATTTAGAAAAATATTGAATTGTATGATTTTTGAAGTTTAGAACAAATTAGAAATTAGATATTCAATGTCATGAACTTGAATTTTACGATTTTTGAAGTTGAACTTAGAATTCTTTTTTGTTTGTATAAATTTTGAACTTTAGACTTTATAACTAATCAATTAGAACATAGAACTTCATCTTGTCATGAACTTAATTGAAATTTAGATACTTGAAGATTTTTTACCCTTAGGTTGTGAACTTTAGAAATCTTGAATTGTAGAATTTATGAACTTGTTAGGTTGTGAACTTTAGTATATAATGTGGATGAATTGTACTCTTTTTGAACTAATTAAGCTTAAACTTTATAAATTTTGAATTATTGTAGGATTTATATATGAACTTTAGGTTGTGAACTTTTGAAATATTGAATTGTAGAATTTATGAACTTATAAGGTTGTGAATTTTAGAAATCTTGATAAAATGTAGTCTTTGAACTAATTAAGTTTGAACTTTGGAGATTTTGAAATGTTGTATCTATGAACTTAGGTATATAAATTAGTTAAATATATATAAGCAATTATAATTTTATATTAACAATACAAATTAGTTTAATCTAGTTAATTAAATTTAATTTTAATTGAATATCAATACTTTTGTAGATGAGTCATCGTTTGTGGATGTATACCATGCATTATGAAATTGGTGATGGTTTGAAACCTGAGTTTATTGACGGTGTTAGAGGTTTCATTGAACATGCACTGACACTTGATATTCTTAAGAATAATGGATTGATTAGGTGTCCTTATAGTGCATGTAGGTTCTTGAAATTTTATAATCTAGATACAATCATGGTTCATTTGTACTGTAATGGATTTAAACTTAGATATTTTGTATGAGTTGATCATGAAGAAATAGATGGATTGAATGGTATGTTTTACAATTCGATGCCCGTAGATGAATATAATATGCTTGCACCAAATGGACAAATTAAGGTTGAACGTGATAGGTTGCACATGATAGGGTTCAACATGATAGAGTTCATGAAATGGTCAATGATACTTTCGGAGTTTTAGGTGAGATGGATCACGAACAATATTTTGATGAAGCTCCTAATGCATAAGCATGATGATTCTATGAACAATTAGAAAATGCTAGTTGTCCAGTATGTGAATGGAGTCCACATTCTACCTTGTCAGTTGCAGTTAGATAAATGAATATTTAATCGAGTGTTCATAATGCGGCTATGAACTCAATGGTTTATCATTTAGATGGATTAATTAATTCGGAGTTTAACATACCTAAGAACTTCTATCAGGTAAAGAGTTTGTTTTTCAAGTTAGGATTGTCGTATGATAGAATTCATGGTTGTGTTAATGGTTGCATGTTCTACAAAACTGATAGTTAATTAGAAAATTGTAAATTTTGTGGACATGCTCGTTATAAGATGACTTCTGCTAGAAATATGGTCCAGTTAAGACGATGCATTATTTACCTCTTATTCCTAGGTTAAAGAAGTACACATCGATGAAGTCTGCTCCACATATGAGATGACATCATGAATATAGAAGGTCGTGGGGTGTCTTGTCTCATCCATCTGATGAAGAAGCATGAAAGCATTTTGATAACGTATATTCTGATTTTGCTAGTGAACCAAGAAATATTAGATTGAGATTGTGTACAAATGGCTTCACACTATTCTCTAATGTTGTCTCACCTTTTTCTTGCTTGTTTGTTTTGTTTTTACACCGTGTAATCTTTCTCCTGAAATGTGCATAACAGGTCCCTGCATTTTTAAGTTGTGTTATTTCAGGTCCCCGTAATTCAAAATATTTGATTGTTGTCTATATACAATCATTGATAGATGAGCTCAAACAATTATGTTTTGAATGCGCAGTGACTTATGATATATCGACTATAGAAAAGGGCCAAAAATATCCTTAGACTATCCGAAAAGGTTTAAATATATCCCTCAGTTATCTATTTGACTAAAAATACCCTTCAATCTATCTTTTTGACCTATTTTTATCCTTAAAACTAACATCCATTTTTAATTATAATAATTTATTACATGACATCTTTCTATTGGATAAACTTAAATCTCCAACCCATCAAATTTTTCATTACCCGTCCCGATCCATTTCCACAACTCATGACCCAAACCCAATTTAAAGATACACCTATCTTCCTCTCTTAAACTTAATCCTTTTTTCTTCTTTTCCATAACTTATTATTCAACAATTTCAAGACTAATACCAACTCAAATGCTTAAATTTCTAGTGAATGAGGGGTATATTTAAACTTTTTAAGATAATTCAAGGGTACTTTTGGCCCTTTTCCATATCAACTAAGCATAATTTATTTATGCGTGCTTCTTTAATGTGGACTATTAATGATTTTCTGCATACAAAATGTTGTCTGGTTGGATGATAGCTGAGAAGCTAGTTTGCCATCAATGCATGGAAAATAGTAAGACATTCACCTTAAAGCATGACAGAAAAAAATACATGATTTGATTGTCAACATCAATTCTTGCCAATGGACTATGAGTTTAGAAAGATGAAAAATGCATTCTGGAAAAACAAGATTGAAAATGACCTCCAACCTCCATTACTCATAGGGCATCAAATTTAAGAGAGAGTTTCTCAATTGCCTAAAGTTACAGAAGCTTCACCTGTTAGACTTCCTGGATATGGTGTTGGACATAATTAGATCAAACAGAGCATATTTTGGAACGATGAAAATGAAACAATCGAGGAGGAAGAATATGAAAACGATAGAAATGAAACAAGCAAGGCGAAAGAGTGATATAATGATAAACTATAGCTAGTATGTAAGTTAATTTATTTTTCTAATACTAATTATATTTAATTTATGATTTTTATATATTATCAATGTGAATTAGCATACAGATGTCATCGGGTGGTGATAGTGATAGATCTCGTGATCATCTTAGGGTTAGCCAGCCTAGTAAGGCTAAAAAGAGAAGTCTAGAAGGCCTATAGTTGTTGAGGATATTTCAAGACTTATTTCTTCTATGTCGTAGCATCGCAATACTGATACTCATTTATTTGTTGTCCATTTGGGACTGCGGATCCCGCATATTATCCTCAGTACCATCGACCACATGGTGCTTCCTCTACTTCATAGTCCTTGCATCCACTATGTTACGATGTCCTACCTACAAAGCCTTATAGTCGAGGATGATCCTTATCGATAAATAGGATATCAACTGGTACTCCATCTCCATATCCATTTACATCTCCATTTCCACATGTACATCTCCTCATCTATCTGCCATGAAGATTAGAGATTATAGTATTGAGTCAAATGATATGAGTGTTACTCTTCTATTGACTCAATATTATGTGCATCCTAAAGTATCACCTTCACCTTCACCTGCTGCAACACCTAATGAGACTCTTCCTCTTAACACCTGGATAGAAGGAAAATATTGGTTAAGTCATGCTTGAGCCGGATGGATTATCGTAAGTTTGTTTTGTTATCTATTAATTTCTTTATTTTATTTATTTTTTATACATTAATATATTATTCATGAAATATCATGTTTATTATGTGTCTTGCATGTGGCATCCTTCAAAGGATGCTGCCAAGCTTTACAAAAGAGTGTCACTCTTGAAGCGAGATTCCAAACAATATATATCTGAAACACCCCGTATCCTAGACAGGCCAGAATGCAGATTTCAGAAGTTGCAGGTGCCAATGACGGTCATCACCCACCTACCGTAGGTGGGGTCCGTGGATGGCCACATGCATCCCTTCCCAGAAAAGAGTCCAGAAAATCGTCTAAGAGTCGACCCACTGCCGGACCCATGGACTGTAGGTCAGACCACAGGCCGTGTCCTGGTCTGTAGATCGAGACCCCAGAAACCCCCTCTCTGAACCCCCGTCGACGCCTGCCAGGACAGACCGTCGGTCTGTCCACGGTCCGTCAGTTTGGCCGTCGGTGACCCCCGACAACTTTTAAGTTAGGGGTCGTTTGGTCTTTTCCCTATGCGTTGAACCCCTAAACTACACCATTTAACCTCTAAACTACATAGTTTTGGTCAGTTTTAGCCTAGCAACTAAATTAAAACCTACCCTAGTCAATTAATTCTCCAAAATTCACCTAATTAGAACGAAAAGAGGAGAAATGAGTCGAGCAACCCTAGTCTAAGAACGCAACAAGGTTTCGTCTGTTCCAGCCCCGAAATCGAAAGATTTCTCCGTAAAATTCATCACCAGGTATATGGAATTTCACTAGTGGGTTCCTTTCACCCATTAGGTCCCTAGATTTCATTCTTTGATTTCCTTAATTATATTCATACCTAGGGTTTCTAGGACTTCAGATTATTGCTGTGATTTAGCAGTTAGATTAATCCTAATCAGAATATTACATTTTTGTGACCATGTTGCTAAAGCCATACATGAACTTCAGAACCTTAGTTGTGTAGATTTGGTTAGTTCATGAATTACACTTGTTAGGCCAGTTTATTCATATATACATGCATCAATTTACAAATGTTTTATTATCAGTACTTAATGTTGCATTTTCAGTTAGTATGTCAGAATCTTAAGCTATCCAGTTATTTCAGTTATTTTGTATTTTATACATTCTATTGGGAATAGGCTTAATACCGAGTTGGACTAGGGTCAGTCACCCTCATAGTCCCAAAACTACGTGCCCCCATAGGTAAGTCCCCTTTGTAGGCATTATACTTAGTGATAACGCTAGTCATGCCTCTATACCCTTGGCAAGGTATATTGGGTCCTCTTGATGGGGCGCATACACCGGACTCCACATTTAGCTCATGTGGTTTTATGTCGATTATTAGTAGCTCCCACATACAGATTCTAGTGTATTGACCAGGCTATCAGTTACAGTTCAGTCTTCAGCTTCTATAATTCTAAACTTGGTCACTACACTCAGCTAGTTCATATTCAGCATGTTTAGCATATTTATCATGTTAAGATTATATCATTTCTTTATCGCTTTGTTCAGTTATATATTTTATTCACCTTTATTCTATCATGCATGCTTAGTACCTTTCAAATACTAACGCATACTCTGCGCTACATCTTCTCGTGATGTAGGTTCATGTCCTCAGCATTCAGATCACGCATAGATCGGTTCCCGATCTCCAGTTCAACAGCATCAGTGGTGAGTCCTCATTCTTCGAGGACGATTGACATGATTATCTTTCTACTTTCAGTCTTTAGTTTAAGTTTTGCTAGATTTAGCTGGGGTATGTCCCAACATCTCTAGTCAATTAGAGGTTTTATTTCAGACATAATTAGTTTCAGTTTTAGCTTTGGAATTTGATCTTTCAGTTGTCATTAAACTCACAGTTATTTATTAAGATAGTAATAGGTATTCCCCATCATTTTAGTTGATCTCATGTTTTAAGCTTCTGCACAGTATTTCCTGTTTCAGTTTATGTTTAAGTATGCTTATGATATGCCAGCAGAGTTAGCTTGGGGTCACTCGTGGTCCTAGGTCCCGTGTTTACGCCTTGGAGGTAGTTTCGGGGAGGGACAATATCACACAATGTTTAGTTATATATATTTTTTTAGTTAAGTTTAATAGTTTTAGTATACTTTACTTTATTAATTGTCTAACGTTATTCATTTTTTTCAGACTATGTGCACTTGGAAGCCGAGGTACAATATGATTATTGAGATCACATTTGAGAGGAAGATATTTGCAAGACTGTCTAGCTAGCTAAGAAAAGCTTAGGATAATGATAAACCTCTGACTTTGATGTTGCCTCATGTAAAACAGGAATTGTTCGATATTGAAACACGAATGAATTCAAGGTGATGTCCAAACAAGCCAAAAAAGTTAGAAGCAATATTAAGGGTGGGTCGTTGCAAGCCAAAAGTGCAAAAAATGTTAGAACAATTACAAGAAAGATGATAAGTTCTAATTCAAACTTTCAAATAAATAATTAGTTGATTAAATATAATTTGATTAATATTATCCAAAATTTTAATTTTATTTATAGGAAAAAGAATACATGCGTACTCCTCTTGAACCAGAGGCTTTCAAGAGGACTCATGTGAAGAACAAGGTGCATTATTCAAATTTGAATATTTGGGTGGAAGAAAGCTAATACTTTTGTAAGTTATTCTCATTGGTACATGATCACAAGTTTTAGATCAATTTTTATAGTTTAGTGGGTCCACTTAGTTGAGAGGTTCTATACTTCGGCATGGTATAAGACAATTTTGGCAGCGTGGGCAAGACGATGTATCATCACGTAGTTCATAGTGAGGGTTGTCGATTAGAGAATCTCCCAATAGAGTTAAAGTGTATTTCAATATATCATTTATTATATATGTTGAGTTCAGAGACGAGTAAGTTTTGTAAAGCCTTAAATGATTTAATTCCTTTATTTCTTTACATTCTACTTGAGTATATATTTTTCTATTGCGGTCCTTTCTTTCAGTTGTTTTGCTTCGGCTAGATTACATACTTGTACATTCAATTTACTGATGTTATTCGACCTACATTTTTTTATGATGCAGATACAAGTGTTCAGGATCATCAACATGTTTTTTGTTGAGATCATTTTGCGCTTTAGATAGATTTGGTGAGCCTCATTGCATTCCGGAGGATTTTACATTTATTTTCCAATTATTGTTGATTTGTCGTGGGTCTTGTCCCGAGATCTATCCTAGTACTAGAGGCTTCATAGATAGTTAGAGTTGAGGAGTCTCTCAATATTTCCCTTTTATTTTGAGATTTTTCGCAAACTATTATATTTATAATATTGAGTACTTTCAGACATTTGACTTGAGTCTATTTGAGATATATGAGTTAAACTCTGCATTTAAAGCTTCTAATTTCTTGAGTTAATTCTTCCGTTGAGTAGTCACTCAGGCCAAGGGTTCACTTGGGGATTAAAAATAGTTCTCGAATGCTGACCACGTCTAGGGTATAGGCTCGGGGTGAGACAACAACGAGGGAGAACTAAAAATAGTTGTCTGACAATACTTATTTAGTTTTGGAAAATCAAGAGTAATTTACTCTTTTGTGTCTATTTTATCTTTTCTATTGAATACTATTCAATATCTAATACATTTCTCAAAACATTAAATTTAATATATTCAAAGAGTAATGTAGTAATATTACCCTGTTATATTATTTTTTAAGATGTGTGTTAAGTTAATAGTGGACAACTATTGTTAGACAGATGGAATAGTATTACTACATTACCCTTTGAATATATTAAATTTTAGGGAATTTTACACAAATCTCATAGTGTTAAGAGCTAATTACATCATATCCATACTCTTTTTCAAATTACAAAAATTCCTTAAAATTTGACGGAATTTAGATACATTCCAAAATGTCCCGATACATCGCGTCCCGATTTTGAATACATCCCTCAATGTTCTGATACATCACGTTTCAATTTTTGATATCACTCAACCAGGGGAGGATCTAAGGGTACAGGTGGGGGTGCCATGGCACCCAGTGATTTCGGAAAAATCTTTACATATATGTATATATGTATCAGAAATTAATATATATTAACGTGCCACCCACTAAACAAAGTGATGAATGGTTCAACTGGCGAAGGGCAGGATATGCTATACTCACAATGCGAGTTCGAATCTCACTGCTAGCAATATTATTTGTGAACGCAGTGAAGCTTTTTTCTTCTTTTTTTTTTGTCTTTTTTTTATTAATGTGTAAAGGGCTTTAGTTTATTTTCTTCCATTCATTCTTATTTATTTACTATACTTTATTAATTCAAATTGACTCCTTCTCACCGTAGTTAATTCTTACTTTTTTTTTTAACTTTCACTAATTATTGATAAATATTATTAAGAATGTATTTAAACAGTAGTTTTTAAAAAATATAAGTTTTAAAAATGATGAATATTATTACTAGAGTTCTTTCAATTTAAAGGTTCTTTCGATCTTCACTGACATTCTTGCTAAGTAAGATGACTAAGTTGAAACTACAATTTTATTCTCTCTACTATATATCTGCAACAACACATAAAGTCAATGGAATATGAATATATTCAGTTAACACTATAAGATGGTTTATACAAGCTCAAATTTTAATGTGAAAAAAATTATTTTTTCCTCAAAGTCTAAGTGAATAAGGCCTTTAATTCCTAAAAAAAAAATAATTGAATTGTTTAGTTATCTCTAATCACAAAATATCTAAAAGAAAATATTACTAACATGCATGTTTGATCAATTTGTTTATAAAAATCGAAAAGGATAATAACCTGAATTGTAACTCAAAATTAAAAAAACCGACCCGTTTATTTAACTTGAACGATGTGGCACCCAGGACCTCCAAATCCTAGATCCGCCTCTGCACTCAACGCTCAATACATCACATACGTTGCGATATATCGCGTAAGTGATATATCCCACCTATATAACGCATAAAGTGATGTATCCTTGAATATGAGAGAATATGGTAAAATAAATTGTGTATTTAAATATATTTTTTTAAATTTAATGCTTTGAAAAATATTTTAGATATTGAATAGTATTTAATATCAAGGGTAAAATAGATATAAAAAGTAAATTATCTTTTGATTTTTCAAATTGTACAAATATTATTAAATAATTATTTTTAATATAATGAATAAGTAAAAATAAACCGAAGGAATAAAATAAACACGTAAAAGAATTATTTTTATTACAACGACTAAAGTAAAATAAAAAGGACGGAGTAGATCCAAAAATTGGAAAATTGAAAGGAGGACAGCCAGCGGATGCTGACTGTCCATCTTCCCTTTTTGCTTGTGCTCTCTTTGACTTTAATATTCCCTCTCTTTTAATTTACTTATTTTACTTTGTTTTCTCCATGTCCCTATTTACTTATCCATTTTTTACTTGAAACACCTATTAAGAAAATAATAATTGACATAATGAATTTACTATTTCTATCTTTTAATTGATAGAATTCCAAACTCAATTTACTTATTAAAGAGGTTCTACCTTTTTTTAAGAACATTAACTTTCTAAATAAATTAAGGGTATAATAGGTACAAAAAATATTATCTTTTTTATTGTAAAAAATGACAAATAAAAAGGGATAAATAAAAGTTAAAACTGGACAAATAAAAAAGACAAAAGAAATATATGATTAAAAAAAATTCAATATTTAAATCAAACAAACAAATTAAATCGGATAAAGTATTCAATGTTTTTATAGGAAATAGGGGAGGTGGTTGCTTGGGGATTAAGCTGCCGTCGGATTCGATTTCATTGAAATACTTTGTAAAGGTTGGTGTCTCTTTTATTTATTCTCCACTTTTTTTAAAAAAAATATTTATTCTCCACTTTACCAGTGGCTTAAAAGAATAATTTTGGGGGAGGGAATATTTGATAGTGTTGAAAAGGTGACAAAAGGGATCAATTGCACGTTTTGCTATTTAGCTTGAAATTTGAAGGAATATATTCCCTCCGTTTATTTTTACTTGTCACAAAATAGATTTTCATTTTTACTTATAGTTTTGATATATCAAGAAAAGAATAACTTTTTTTCATATTTTACTCTCAGCATTAAATACTTATTTTCCAAATCATTTTCTAAGATATCATTTAATTGGGAATAGTTTGATAAAATACTTATATCAATAATTATTTTATTAATGGGTGTGTTAAGTCAAATTATGACAAGTGAATTGAGGAAGTAATATACATTCTTTTTGTTATTTTGCGTGTTATTTTTGAATCCATTTCAACACCTCGTATTGTATTTGAAGTTCAAGATTTTACTTCTTATATAGTTAGTGAGAAGAAATTATTGGATTCTTATATAGTTAGTGAGAAGAAATTATTGGATTTATATTTTATTTTATTTTTAGAAAAGAAAAGAAAAAGAAGGCAAGGAAACTGTAAATTTTTCTTAAAGTGAAAATTTTATAAATAATTAATACTAGATAAATAATGAGGTTTCTTACCTAATGTTTGTTTAGTTATAAATAGTTGCCACGATTAGATCAGATACCAAATTTAGTAATGGTATAATTCACGATTTTTTAATCAATTATATAAATACGTCTGACAATTAACGCATAAAATTAATTTTTTAAATGGAAAGAATCCATAAATTATGCATAGTGTTATAAAATAAAGAAAATGTTAAACTTAAATTGCAAGAGGAGAGAGAGAAATAATAAGTAAAGTAGAAAGTAGAAGTAAAATTTTGTTTTCTCTATATTTGATATTTTGCATTGCATATCCCCTTGGATTTTTATGTACGAAAAAATAAAATATATATAATTATTTATAATATGCATTGTTTGTTGTCTCATTAAAACCTTACTAGGAATCCAGTGGGATAAAACCTTGGTTAAGGAAATAAGAGTGCAACCCGTATTTACTCCCCATGATGATGACGACACTTAATATCTCGAAGATAATACATTCCAATCCTATATATCAGCTTCTCAAAGGTTGACGTTGGTAATCCCTTGGTGAATATATCTGCTAAATTAGCACTGAATGAACTTGTTGAACATCTATTTCACCCTTCTTTTGTAGATCATGAGTAAAAAGGATTTTTGGTGAAATGTGTTTTGTTCTATATCCTTTGATGTATCCTTCTCTTAGTTGAGCTATACACGCAAAATTGTCTTCATATAATGTTGTTGGGATGTCTCCCTTTAAGGGAAGGTCACATGTTTCTTGGATGTGTCGAGTAATTGATCTCAACCACACCAACATTCTCGACTTGCTTCATGGATGGCTATTATCTCTGCATGATTTGAAGAAGTAGCAATTATAATTTATTTTGTTGAATGCCATGATATAGTTGTACCTCCACATGTAAATAAATAATTTGTCTGAGATCGACCTTTATGTGGGTCAGACAAATATCCTGCATATGCATACACAATTAATTGTGAATCAAATTCTTTTGAATAAAATAGTATCATACCGATGGTCCCAAAGGTATCTAAATATATGTTTAATACTATTCCAGTGTCTTCGTGTTGGGGAAGAACTAAATCTTGCTAATAAATTTACAGAAAAAGATGTATAAGGTACATCAATGCACCAATTTCACTAAGATATAGTATTTCAGAACCAACAAGTTCTTTGTCATTTTCAGGAGGTCAATATGGATCTTTATTAATGTCAGGTGATCTCACAATCATTGGAGTACTTAGTGGATGTGTTTTATCCATGTAAAATTTCTTTAAAATATTTTTAGCATATGTTGATTGATGACTAAATACTCCATTTGTAAAATGGTCAATTTACAGACCAAGACAAAATTTTGTCTTTCCAAGGTCTTTCATTTCAAATTCCTTTTTCAAACATTCTAGTGCCTATGAAAGCTCTTTGAGAGTTTCAATTATATTCAAGTCATCAACATATACATGAAACGACCCAAAGAAAAAAAAAATGCCCGAAAATGTGCTTCGGAAACACCTATAATTGTAATTTTCATATATCTCAAAATCCGTGCATGATTTCGGAAATTTGACTTCATATTCTTATTCAGGGGGTAAAATTGAGTGGGAAATGGGTCTAACCCGAATTTTAGAGCAACCGTATCAAAATTCGAAAATCGCAAAAAATGCGATTTTCAGGGTCAACTTTAAAGGGGCATATCTCTTAGCACACAAGGAACTGGAAGGGCCGCTACCTATTAAATTAAAGCCCTTCGAGTTAGCTTTCCAATGCAATTGGTTTCACCTCATTCCGAGTTAGGATGAAGGAGTTATGATCATTTTCGTAAAACCTGTCGGAGCAGAATTTCAATTTCCAGTAGCTAAAGTTACTGTAGCGGCTGGACGTTTTTCTTTTATAAAAAAGAGGATTGTCCCATACTTAGTTATATTT
>NC_064287.1:37822402-37882552 GCF_019186545.1 Solanum stenotomum
TTCATTTATTTTGTTAAATGTTTTGAAGACTAAAGTTGCCTTTTATGGCGAGTTGTATATATATTCTATTATACAGAGTTTTCTTTTGAGTTAAAGATTTGTAAAGTTGAGTTTATAAACTCTTATTCAGTTTTAAGCTCTTGTATGCTTAAGTTAGTCTTCCGCTTGGAGTAAGCCAGGATGAGGGTTCGCTTGGGGACCAGCAATGGTCTTCAAGTGCCGGCCACGTCCAGGGTGTAGGCTCGGGGCGTGACAATTCCCTTTGTGATATGTTGAAAACTATTGAAGGCAAAGTGTAATGCAAATTTTGAAGTAATTAATATGTTAGCTATAAAGTGTTCCATACTATATATTTTTTGGTATAACTTTTGATAGGAAGTAGATAGATATTATTTGATGCATTATTGAAAAAGGTGAAACAAAATCTTCAGATTTAAACAATCAAGTGGGAAAAATCTAAACTCCATAAATTTAAGTAAAACGTTGATGTATGTTCTAAAGGAAAGCCTGGTGAAGTTGGAGTAGGAGCCATTTTCATTGGAAAATAGAACTGGTGGTAGCATGTTCTGACTGTTATGCAATTTTCTCTAACAATGATCTACAATATTATAGACTGAAGTCATATTATTAGGCTTATGTCGATGCATTTCAGAATCACTACAGCTATGTTAAAATAAAATCTAACTCTATGTTAATTATTAATATAGAAACTTACATGGCAATTGGAGAGAACAACATTGATATATCCAGTGTAATTCCACGAATGATGAAGAAAAAGTTGATTCAGTAATATTTGTTATAGGCCACCGTCTTAGAGAGGCTAATATGATAGCACTAGTTTCCTATCCTAATGATACTACAATTACATTGAAAATGATAAATTGGACATATCATTTTTCAGAATTTGACAAAATAAAAAATACTTAAGCTTGGATAATGGTTAGAATAGTGATGTTGTAAACATATTTTTGTAAGTTTTTGTTCTTATGATGTGAATGAGTCGTCCTCATATCATTTTGCTATTAACAGTATAGGTTATGCCTTGGTAGATATTTGTATTGGTTACTCACTTTTGGGATATTACGATGTTGTATAAAAAATTAACTTTCAGTGCACAAGATGCATTTTATTTTTCCATTTCTGTAAGGAGCACTTTTTATGCTGCCTATAAAATATTTAGAAGAAAAAGAAACACCTTAAGATATTATCTGATATTTGCTCTCAAGTATAGAGGTTTGTTTTAAATTCTCAGACAAGAAGAGTTGTAGGTTTGTTTACTTCTATATGCTTTCAAGTATAGATGTATTTTTTAATTTTCAGGCAAAAAGAGTATTAGAAGGCTGTTTTTCTTTCTTTCTGTTTTTGGTTTGACTTGCAAACGTCTTTGTAGGTATTATTGCTAAACATGATTTATTTTTGCATGTATATATTGTGACATGTTTAACACAATCGTTTTGTTGAAGTTACATTATCTGCCTGATTACAATATCTTTTGCAGAAGGTAACCTACAATAAAAGGTTCCAACTTATACAATAGGAGTTGCATGTAGGGAGAAGATTAGGAAGGAAACAATCCGCCGACTTTTCACCTTTAGGTAGCTCATAGCTTTGGAACATGTTCTTTTACAATTATTTCAATATACATGTGGATGATGCCACTCTCACTTAAGGAGTTATTAGTTGTGATGGAACAACTTGAGCATCACAAAGGAGAAGAGGTCCTTTGATCTCAATATTCTCCCTGAAAGTGTACTTTTTCAACTTTATCATGTCATACATTGAACATTTCACACATGAATAAATCCCTTATGTCTCCACCAATAATCAGTATTGAACGACATATAATTTCTTAATTCACAGAAAAATTATTGTTTTGTTGAAATACCGTTACATGAAGATATAACTTGAAAGTAACTGAAGTTTCTATGAAATACATATCATGCATGGATTGCTGAAACAAGTCTACTTGGGTAAGCAAATGTAATTTTTAATATACAACTGCTCTGCTGATTTAAAGTTCTCTCATACTTCATTCATGAATTGTTTCTAAGTAACTGCAAGCTTCAGTTAGACATTTTTTTATTGAGAATTTGAGTCTTATAGGAGGATTTAACACTGCACACGCTGCTGCTAGGAACAACATAGTAATTAGATTTTTTGAATCTCATTAGCGAAGTTATAATGGTACTATTTAATTAGCTGGAATAGAATTGTATGGTGTTAGATTTCCATATTAATTTCAGGGCATATATCGTGCTGCAATTAAATTTAGAGGACTTGATGCCGATATCAATTTCAATGACAGTGACGATCACCATGATCTAAAGCAAGTGTATGGGATAAACAACCATTGATCCATTTAAGTATGAAAGCTTTTTTTGCACTTAGAAAACTGAATTTGGTTCACTATTCGTGAAGTGCAGCTTGACAGAAATAAGGAAATAGTCTCCCCTATCACCAACATGTACCTTTTTTCAATGCATATTATTGTCTTGTGACTGGTATGTAGATGTCGAGCATCTCAAATGAAGAGTTTGTGCATATATTTGATATATTAATGTCAGAGCACTGAATTGTTTAGATAAAGTTTAAAATACCGTGGAGTCAAACTGTACAAATATGCATGATGGGAGGCCTGGAAGGGGCAGTAGCTCAGAAAGAAGTGAGATATTACTTATCACTCCCTATAGTTTATGCATGTCCTATATGATATTTTATTTTTGTTTTTATTGCAGCTTTGAAACTTGCTCCGAATGTACTGCTAATGAAATCTGGCTTTTATTCCATGGAATAGTAACACAATAGTTAAGAATTTCCCATTCAATGTCATTTGTCAATGATGATGAAGCATGGAGGTAAATTCACGATTGAACAGTTTGTCAGGCTTCGTTGTGAAGACATATTGCGAGTTCATTACTTTATCCTTTCCTCGGGGTCCAGTTTCAAAATGTACAGAGGTTGTTGATGTACTTAAGCTAAAACTGTGACAAATTTATTTATCATATCAAGCTTGAAACAACAAAATGCCTAAGTTCGTTTGTGAAATGCAAGATGAATATTCACTTTGTATCATTTGAGTTGAATAACTTGTATTATATGAAGACCAAATAACTATCGGAAGAATCAATGCAGTTACTACTATGATACAATGTTATGTTAAGAAATTTCAGCAGAAGCTTGTGATATTTTTGCTTCAACTGTAAGTTCTTATTTATCAATTTTTTGTTGCTTCAGTAAGTAGTAAACTATATACCGGTGGAATCAATTCTCCGACAGACAGAAGCTTATATACTTGCCCATAGAATTTTTTAGTTTTATTCTAAACTGAAGTTTATAAGTTGTCTGAAAAGCTGTATAATGGAGATAACAATAGAAAACTAGAGAAACTAATCCAAAGTAATTATTGAAAACAATGCAAAATATAAATGTTGGGCCTGTGCTCATACCTATCTAGTATATATACAAGTGACAATAACCAGGCAGGTCATGGTCGACATGCCTGCCTGGCAGCTGCACTGTTTTTTCTTTTCTAGTGGTTCTTCCGTTCTAATTTATTTGTCTTGTTTTTAAATTTTTTTAATATTTAAAAATTGTGTAAAAAATACTATAAATCATGATAATTGCAAACTTAAAATATATGTAAAAAACATATAAAAAATTTGCTTAATTCATAAAATTAATCTTAAAATATATGTAAAAAACATATAAAAAATTTGCTTGATTCATAAAATTAATCTATCTGTGTCACATAAAATGGGATAAAAAAAAAAAGGTAGCATGTATTATTTAATTTTGGAAACTACGTAGAAAGTATTGTATTCACTACATATATATATAAGTGACAATAACCAGACAAGTCATGGTCGACATGTCTGCCTGGTAGCTGCACTATTTTTTCTTTTTTGGTGGTTCTTCCGTTCTAATTTATTTGTCTTGTTTTTAAATTTTTTAAATATTTTAAAATTGTGTAAAAAATACTATAAATCATGATAATTGTCAACTTAAAATATATGTAAAAAAACATATAAAAAATTTGTTTGATTCATAAAATTAATCTATTTGTGTCACATAAAATGGGATTAAAAAAGATAACATGTATTATTTAATTTTGGAAACTATGTAGAAAGTATTGTAAATTTCAATAATTAACAATATTTGATTGACTCTTGAAATTCTATTTGTGCTACATACATCCAATACATATATATAAGTAACAATAACCAGGCAGGTCATGGTCGACATCCCTGCCTGGCAGCTGCACTGTTTTTTCTTTTTTGGTGGTTCTTCCGTTCTACTTTGTTTGTCTTGTTTTTAAATTTTTTAAATATTTAAAAATTGTGTAAAAAATATTATAAATCATGATAATTGCCAACTTAAAATACATGTAAAAAACATATAAAAAAAATTTCTTGATTCATAAAATTAATTTATCGGTGTCACATAAAATGATATAAAAAATATAACATGTATTATTTAATTTTGGAAACTACGTAGAGAGTATTGTAAATCTCAATAATTAACAACATTTGATTGGCTGTGAAAGTTACTCTTTTTTTTCGCACTTTATGTGATACAAATAGAATTTAAATAGTCAATTAACTTTTAATATAATTTTTAAATATTTTAAGTTGTTAATTATTGTAATTTATAGTATTTTTACATAATTTTTAAATGATATATATTACTTATCGTGTCTCAAATGTTTGTAGCACAGATAGAATATCAAGAGTCAATCAAATGTTGAAATAATTACATGTTACATGTTACTTCTTTTGATTATTGTAATTTATTTACGTAAATTTTTAATAATAGATGTTACTTCTCTTATCCCAATGTATGTAGCACAAATAGAATTTCAAGATATAGCAAACAAAAAAATCATATTTGTATGCTATATCAAAGTTTGCTAGTTTGCATAATTGCGCTCCATAGCAAACATATATATGAATAATTCGCTATTCATATACAATTGAAAGTTGTCTATTTCGCTATGCATATATACAAAAAGAAGCAATTATATAATTTGTTGGCTCTTCTTCAGATTTGTATAATTTCGTTGGCAAGCCATTTGTATAAATTGTTGTTAGCCTCTCGTTTGTATAAATCGTTGACAAAAATATTTGTATATAAAATATCACTCTCTCTTTCGCTTTATACAAACATAAATTATACATTATACAAACATAAAATTGGGCAGAGGAATATTTTTATTGTATAATTATAAGTGTATAGGACGAATATATATGTATTTGCATGTGTATATACAATTTTCTTGCGCTTTATATAAACAGAAACACAATTTATATAATTCTGTTGTATAAAACAAGAAAGAGAGAAAGGCAAAAGAGAACTGGGCAGAGGAATATTTTTATTGTATAATTATAAATGTATAGGACGAATATATATGTATTTGCATGTGTATATACAATTTTTTCTTGCTTTATACAAACAGAAACGCAATTTATACAATTCTGTTGTATAAAGCGAGAGAGGCAAGCACAGAGGGAGTGAGCGAAAGAGGAGAGTGGCGAACGAGAATTTGAGGGAGAGAGGCGCTGACAAACAGCTTGTTACAGGACACAATTAAATCAAAGTGTGATTATACCATTTAATTTAAATTAATAATTTGTCATTATGTATAATTTTCCCAAAAAAATAGCAGATATTAAACCCGTGCAAGCACGGGCAAATAGTAGTAATAGCACGGGCTGTAGTCCGTATAGTGGATGAGGTACACACAGTTAACATTATTTTAATAGGCCCAAGCCCAAAAAATTCTGACGTGTTAAAGTTTAGCCAATGATTTGCTGACAGCTAAGCATAGCGACGTGGTTACACACCCATTGTCCAATTAATGGAAGGAGTGTGACGCGTTTTTCTTGTGCCTCCCTTCCTCGATTTCTTCGCCACCTATAAATATTTCAAAAACAGTTGAACTTCAATCAATAAGACAAAATAAAATTGGGGCAAAGAAAAGAAGGAACAACTTTTAGCTGAAATATAATTCTCTCTGCAATTTTTGTGTTCTCGTATATCAGCGGCCACCACATTTTCCTTCAAAAATGGTAAAATCTATGTTCTGCTTTGTTTTTTTTTTTAAAATTTTGCTTCTGGCTTATTGTTCGGATTCATAATTGTTCAGATCCATGATCGTGTGATTGTTCTGATGATTCATCTTCAAAAAATTTGGAATTTTGCTTATTTTAGGTTTTAGTAGGTAATTGGCACGGATAATTGTTTTTTGAAAAAATTGTATCAACGTCGATCTTCCTATATCATTATTTTGATTAGTTTTTGTGACTCGCATGATTGATCTGTTGATTTCATATCCTTTTAATAATTTCTTATTTTGTTTAATTGCTCTGATCCATTACCAGATACGAATTGATATTCGTTTCGGTAAAATTCTTATAATTAATCATTCAGATCTTAGCCTGAATCATAAATATTCAGATCTAGTCCAGTAATTGGATTTGTTTTGTTCCGTTTAAAAGCTGTTAATAGATCTGAATGAATTAGGTTTGTAATTGAGTCTTAACATTGTTCAACTCTTAAAATATGTTTTTGCCATACTTTCACGCTGTGTTTCTTCTTCGCTGCAAAAAAAATTCAAACATTTAGCCCTTCCTCTACAACTATCAATTGGCAATTATCAAGAAGGTGTTTGTAAAAAATTTAAATTCTTAATCTGTATTTTTACAGTTATCAAAAAGCTATTTCAGAAGGATGAATGCATATGCAATTTCAATTTTTTTTAAGGGTGAAATTAAAGCAAATGCAACAATTCTTAAGAAAAACCAGTTCTCAGCATTAAGATTTCATGCTATATATTGTTGCCTTAATTTTTATATTGATTCAGATTTCTCAACATATTTGTCAAATATGAAATATTCATTCTATTTTTCTGATATAAGATTTTTTATAATAACTTATTAATATAATGTTTAATCTTAATTTTATTTGAACTTTGTATTATGTTCAAAAGGATAAATTATGCACGTTTAGATATTGAAAACACATTAACTTAATCATCTAGAGACTTCATGTTGATATTTAGAGTATTTAGATTCAGCTGTCTTAATCGTAATGTGCATCTTAATATCCATAATTATATTCAGATTCTGAAGAATTAATCCTAATAAAAACAAACAATACCCAAGTCTTGTTTAATAAACTCTACATTTACATGTAGTTTCTTTGGAATTATTATGGATTATTCAGTGTGAATTCCATTTCACCTTCAAATTATCATGTTCATCCTTATTCAACATGGAGTATGCTTGTTCATCTCTTATTCAGAAGACTTGTTTGTAAATAGATTGTTTTGTTGAAAATAAATAGCAAATAATTTGCCTTGGACCTAATGGCTAGAGTTATCTTAAATCAGTAATTGTGAGGGAAATATAAATGCACAGTAAATCAATCATCTTTTTGAACAATATCCAATGATCAAATGATAAGGAAAATATAGGTGTCAAGTTTTTTACTTCTTATTATCTAATGTAATTGGATAACTTTGGCATCAGGTATACCTGTAGACTAAAAGACAATTAGTGCTTAGATTTTCCAATTTACTTTTAGTTTTTGCATACGATCAATGGTGTTTTTTGTTTTGGATTCTTTGGGGCGAACTCCCAGTTGGCAACCCTATATATTCTTTTGCATTGCTCCCATGCTATATTGAAAGAAGCCTGGGAGCTGGTTCTTGTAATTCCAAGAAAGTAAAAGTTCCTGCTTTAGCAAGGATTCCTTTAATTTATCAGAAAGAGGTCTACACAATGGTGGTTTAGGCCATTAGCATCCAGGTTTAGATAGTTGACTAAGCATTAGGCGCATATAAAATGCTAAACGAAGTTGCAATAGACAACATTGATTTAGGACTAGAAAGGGACGTCATACCTATTTTACAACTAAAGAGAGGTTTTCCTCTGCTAAACCAAAGGGGTGATCTCAGCTATTGCATATTTGTAACATGGATGCTCAGAATGTTGAATACTAGAGCTCCAGAGTGTTTGATGCTTGTCCTGTCCTGTTAGAGACTTAATTGCTTGTTGAGAGCTGGCGATACTATTTTTTTCAAGAAGTAGTTTGAACAAGATTTTGTTGTGAATCATTCCTTTGTTTTGTTGCATTTGACCAGACTACATCAAGGCGTCTTGCTGATAGGAAGGTGGAGAGGTTTGAGAAAAATATTACCAAGCGAGGAGCTGTTCCTGAAACTACTGCAAAGAAGGGAAGCCAGTATCCAGTTGGCCCTATCTTGCTTGGGTTCTTCGTCTTTGTTGTCATTGGCTCATGTAAGATCTTTGTGTATCTTTTTGTCTCCTATTTTTTGCCTCTTGATAACTGAGGCATTATACTAGTAGTATCTAAACTCTACTTTTATCTTAAAAGACAAGTAACAAGAACATCAATATATATTCCCCACCATTATAGAATCTTAATAGGGTTATATGCATAAATATTTAACAATGTATATCAGCTGCTAGCAATGGATTAGATAGGTTAGCCTTTCTTCTTTCGGAAAAAACTTTTTGTGTTGATCTTTGAGAGATTCTTGTTCTTTTCTCATTCATGTACACATACAATTTTTTCATGTTACTTGAGGTTCCCTGGAGTAGTAGGTTGGTTGGCCTTTCTTTCTTTAAAAATTTATGTAATTCATTCATGTCACTTAGGTTTCCACATGCATATTTCTTTGCTTTACTGTTTTGCTCTTTTTGGTTGAATTAATCCTTTGTTCTCCGCTTGCAGCTTTGTTCCAGATAATAAGGACAGCAACCAGCGGCGGGGGTATGGCTTAAGCCTGCAAAGTTATACAAGTAGTGGCGCCTGCGTTGTTGTAGTGTTGTTTTCCTCTTAAGTTTAGCTCAATGTAGAAACTGAAAAAAAAATCGGTAGCAATGTGTTTTTAATTTGTGAGACTCAAAATATAAATTTTCTCGTCTCATCATATGGTTATGTTTGTGTTCTCCATCGTTGTTCCTATTCCTTTATATTTCTAGTTTAAACATTTATAAAATCCCTTTTACTGGAAGAACCGTCTCACCAAATGGGAAAATATTTGGAACAAACTGCAGCACATTACTATTTTTAAAAAAAAAAATCTCACTCCTAAGAAGATCAATAGTGTATTCACTTGCCTTCTGGTGTGACTTGAATCCTTGGGGTTGTTTGGTAGAGTGCATAAGAATAATACAAAATAGGGTGCATTACTAATGCTTGCAATAGTAATGCTTGTATTAGTTATGCAAGCATTATTTCTTATACACTGTTTGATTTGATGTATTAGAAATAACAAATTTTGCATAATTTCTATTTAAAAATGTATGTTTACAAAAATACTTTTCACACTTTATTTATTTTTACACTTTCTTTGTAAAAAGTTGTTTGCTAAAACATCAAAATAAAATTTCTTTGCTAAAACATTATTAACTCTCCTTCTTATTTTTTAAAAATAATATTACATAGTTATATTGTTGCGTCAAAATATTTTTGTGAAAAGTTGACAAATAATTTTTTTTATCAAATTTATCGCCACAATAGTAAAAAAATTTGATTAAACTGTATTAAAATTAGATTTTAAAAAAAAATACTTAAGAGGTAGCCTATTAAAATGGAACTTATCAACCATTAAAAACTTCTACAAGCTCAAAAGGAATCTCAGTTGGAGCAATAGCTGACATATCGATTACATCAGTTCTTGGGGTTAACAGCTTGCCTGTAGTTCTTGGAACCTTACTAACACAGTAGTTTTTTTTTCTTTTGGATGAATAGTGGGGCAGACCCTTTTATTAAATAAAATGAAATCAAATAATCCAAAAAAAAAAACCCTATTAAGACACCAATAAATTTAAAAACACTGAAAAACAAATAAATATAAAAATAAAAATATATGACAAGAAAGAAAATAAAAAAAATTCTAGAGTTGTGAGAAAATGCTATGAAATGTTTTAAAAGGACTTTGAGGATAGTTTTGTAATTATTTAATCTAATGAAAGTGTTAAAGTGCTATGTATTACTAAAACCTAGAATTACTTGGTATTAGTAATACATAACTTAATACAAAATAGAGTGTATAATTAATGTTTGCATTAGTTATACATGACATGAAAAAGTGTACCAAACAAAATACTATTAATACACAAACCTAATGCATGCATTATATTTTCTAATGCACTCTACCAAACGACCCCTTGATACATTAGCTTATGGTGAAGCTACTTAACCACTTGAATAAGTTTTACTTGTCTAAGTATACCTATCTTTGTCAAGAGATATTTGAATGGTGTATATAACGTAAATGGAAAGAGAAAAAAAGAGGAAAAGTTCATTGGTGACTTGTCTAACTAGAGTTGATGATTGACCAACCAACTAGCAAATAGCAATTTGTACATTTTGGAGTGGCAGCTATCAAAATGAGGAATTGGGGGACTATAATAATAATTTTAGAGAATTGGAGTTGAATCGGCTCGTCATTTTGATTACTAGTGCAATACTTGTAGTTTCTCATATAATTGTAGCACTAGAACCAGATGTAATAACTCACACATCGCAAGTGTCAAATGAATGGGTTGGGTTGAATTTAGATAGGTTAAATTTGATTGAGATGATAAATTAGAAAGTTATTGACTTGTTCAAAAGTTACTTAGGCTGAAATGCAATTTATAATTCAACTTTTATTTTAAATCAAAACTTGAGGCAAGCCTCTTTTATTAAAAACACAAAAGTATGATATGTATGCAGCAAAACAAAAAAANTTTCTAATGCACTCTACCAAACGACCCCTTAATACATTAGCTTATGGCGAAGCTACTTAACCACTTGAATAAGTTTTACTTGTCTAAGTATGCTTATCTTTATCAAGAGATATTTGAATGGTGTATATAACGTAAATGGAAAGAGAAAAAAAGAGGAAAAGTTCATTGGTGACTTGTCTAACTAGAGTTGATGATTGACCAACCAACTAGCAAATGGCAATTTGTACATTTTGGAGTGGCAGCTATCAAAATGAGGAAGCACACATGTATTGGGGGACTATAATAATAATTTTAGACAATTGGAGTTGAATCGGCTCGTCATTTTGATTACTAGTGCAATACTCTCATATAATTGTAGCACTAGAATCAGATGTAATAACTCACACATCGCAAGTGTCAAATGAATGGATTGGGTTGAATTTAGATAGGTTAAACTAGGTTGAGATGATAAATTAGCAAGTTATTGACTTGTTCAAAAGTTACTTAGATTGAAATGCAATTTATAATTCAACTTTTTTTTTAAAATCAAAATTTGAGGCAAGCCTCTTTTATTAAAAACACAAAAGTATAATATGCATGCAGCAAAACAAAAAAAAAAAGGTTTGTCTATTTGTTCTTCTATTATAAAATTTTAATATTTAATAAAAAAATTGTTTTTCTTTATCATAATAGTATATAACATATCAAAAAAATTTAAAAATATTTGACAAATTATATCATAAGTCAATTTGAAATTCAATTCTTAATGAGCCTAAATAGGTTGGACTGAAACGAATTGAACTACTCCATAAATAAGCGGGTCAAACTTGAACATATTGGACAGATTGAAGGGGTTGGGTTATATTATTGAGTCCCCTAGGACTGAAATTTCCAATATTATGTAAAAAGCAGGATTGATTGAAGTAAATTATAAAAAGACACATGCTCCCCATAATAGAACCCAATTCAAATTCCCTTGAACCTTTTAAGGCTGGCTCAATGTTAAATAGTAGGTCTAGCATTGTAGATTAGTCTCCTCAGGAATCAAAAGCTTAAAAACTAAAAGTAGATGTTTATACAAGAGAGTGGTAATAAATTCACACATTCTTTTCTTCTTATATCAGCACAGAAGACTGGGCTGCAAATGATGATTGGAAAAGCTAGTATAGTGCCCTGCTGGGACTACAACTTTACTGGGCAATCCAAATCAAGCCACAGCTGTTAGACAAGGATGAAAAGCAGTCCCACAAGCAATCCATTGCCTCTTTCTCCCACGTGGCAAAACACAACCAGGGACCTTCATCCATTCCCTGCTTGAGAAATCATATGTAACTAGACGATTCATTTGTCTTGATCTTAGCGATAGCATGAGCAAACCTTTGTTACCCAAGCAAGTCATTCGAACGTGCTTTCCATAAAACTCCAAGCACCATATGTTTGGCATTCTGTCAACCTCCTTCCACAAAAGAGTCATCTTTTGCAGTTCCCATATGCACACACAAGTGGCTGCATTCTTTGTCAGCAGACCCACAAGCATTATGCGCCCCCCACATTCTGCTAGTGTATGATCACTCAAATGTAGGGGGGCAGGGATAATGAACTGTTTCCAAACCCCAGTAACCATGTCATAGGACACGATCCCATCAGGGTCCGAGCGCATGAAGTAAAGTTTACTACCGATGGACACTGTCTGTGACTTGAAGTTGAGTGCCAGAGGGAGCTTAATATTCGAGCTCATGATTCCTGGACGAGCCCAAGAGTTATTTCGGGAGTCATAAACTTCAAACTCTCCATCACAACCAACCCAAAGGATATTGTATCCCCCGCCAGCTGATTTACCACACAATGTCATACCTACTGCCACACGGGACCACACCTTAACTGATCTGGCTGGTAACTCTTTGAAGGACCTAGTAAGTGGGTTGCATACATAGAAGCTCCTATGTCCAATATCAAGGAAACAGACAAGACCTCCTGCAGAAGCAACTGGCAAGACTATCAACTTGGTTGGCAGTGCAGGTATAGTAGGATGATGCCATTTCTTCAATGTTGGGTCATACATGGCTCCAGTATTCACGTTTTCATGAGTAATGGTGTAGAACCATGGTTGTGGTTGAGGAACTTGGGCACACTGTTCAGAAAAACTTTGGGACGTCAGCATTGAGTTCCATTTGCGGCAAACTAATCTGAAGCGGAAAAAAGTGGCAACTGGTAGTCTTGCAACAACAGCTTCAAATAGGTCTTCAGGAAATTCTTTCCAAATTTGCTGATCCAAATTCTCGATGGAGCATGAAGCTCCAGTCACTTTTCCCTGATTTCTCTCCTTCCGGGCTTTCTTTTTTGGTGGAGGCTTTCCTGGTTCCAACATCTTGAGATTTTCAGATTTTCCGGCAGTCATGATGATATTGTAGCAACTGTCTTCAGCAGAATTGTCATCAAGATTCAGAAAATAGCATCTGCACATATGCAAAACTGGTTAATTTACATATTTTTTGCCAAAGCTAGAAGGTTTCAGAAAATTGCATTATGCAGTGAATCATGAAATCAATATCTTTTATGAGAAACTGAAAAAGGACTGACCACCCCCCTGCAAGTTAACCTTTAAAGGTAATTAAAAGTTCGGGGATAACCATGGATTTAAATACCTATTTGTTTTCATTTTTTTTGCTTTAACGTGTAGTTTTATCATTATTCATTCATACAACGACACACCCAGTGAAATCCCACAAACGGTGTCTGGGAAAGTAGAATATACACAGACCTTACCACTACCTCGTTGAAGTAGAGAGGCCAATTCCGAAAGACCCTCTTCTCAAGGGCAGCAAATCTAGGTACAAAGGAGACAATAAAAAAAATATAGCAAGTAACAACAAAATAGTGTGATAATGGAAACACACTAAACAACATACTAGGATAGATTATTATAAACATAATTAACACCGAGAATTATAAAAAAAAAAAACTACAACAATACAACTAGTACAATGACAATGACAAATGCCAACCACCGTAAGCAAGACAAGACTACACTACCTACTACTTCATCAAAAAAACACTACACTACCTACTAACCTTCTACCCTAATATGTGTCCTCCACACCCTCCTACCTAAAGTCATGTCCTCAGTAACCTGATGTTGGGTCATATCTTGTCTTATCACCTCTCTCCAATTCGTCTTTAGCCTACCTCTGCCTCTCCTCGTACCCCGTATATAACCAACCTCATGTACCTTCTCGTCAGTGCATCTACCCATCTCCTCTTCACATGTCTAAATCATCTCAGTCGCACTTCCTTCATCTTGTCCACCACGGAGACCACTCCCACCTTATTACGAATATACTCATTTCTAATCTTATTGATCCCAGTATGACCACACATCCACCTCAACATCTTCATCTACCCCACATGCATCTTCTGTACATGGGAGGTTTTGACTGGTCGTCGCTCCGCCCAATACAACAAAGTCGGTCTAACGACCACTCTATAGAACTTATCTTTGAGTTCCGGTGGTACCTTTTAATCACACAAGACTCCAATGGCGAGCCTCCACTTCATCCACCGCACCAATACAATGTGTGACATCATCGTTGATGTCCCCACTTCCCTGGATTATAGTTTATAGACCCAAGATACTTAAATTTGTCGCTTAAATTGGGTGGGTGATCCTCCTGGTGAATAGACCGTAGCCAAACCTGATACAAGTGAACAAATAAAGTATGGGCGCTTGTGAGGAATCATGTCAAAGGAACCCGGCAAAATGACCCGTGACGACTGACGGGTGTTGTAGCACTTCATCAGCCCAATCCAAAATGCTCAGGTAATTGAGAAGATTCCAGATTAGGTAAATATAGGTGATGCGCCTAAACTAACCTTTGTAAAGCTAGTGAGAAGGTTCTATTTTGCAAAACTTGCTTAACTTACTAAGTTCTATTATTACAAGCTTATCTAACTTATAAGATAACCATCAAGTCTAAGAGAACATTGAACATGGAGAACTTTCTCATGAAATTGATCTATTTTTCTCATGTTTCGCCTTTACTGTCAGTTTGACTGATACACAAATTAATACATAGTCTTCATTTTAACCAGACCTGTGTAACCAATATCCTCAGCTTTAGTGGTTCTAGAGAAGAATGTGCCAAAAAAGCATTTACTCTGAGAGTAAGAGTTAGCAGACCTAGTAAACTTGGAAATCATACAGAAATAAACATACTACTAAAAGCAGCATTTCCCTAATTACTCTTCTACGCAACAGGGAACATAACTACTAGTCTTAACATGTGCTTATTCCACCTAATTCACTCACCAAAGCACAAAGTAGCTAACAGATGTATCTGCAAACACTATGCACCTTCATTTCTGGTTATTCTAGACCACACCTGTTGATGTTTACTAATAGGAGAAGAAAAAAATGTTAAAATGCAGAGAATTCAGTCACAAAGATGCTAGAAACCTGCACCCTAGGGTGTATGTGAAAACCATGAGAGGTGCCGGTCTAAATCCTGGTAGATATAAAGACATTAAGGTTTGGTGGGAAGAGTAACCCGGTACCTGTGCTTGAGAGAGGAAGAAGGACCTGATGGAATAGCTGAGTATGCTTAAACTGGACCAGACATCGCTTTTATAAATGATAAAAATAGAAGACAGAGATGCTGGAAACCATAATTATAGTGTTAACGTCACACAAGCAGGCAACCATCTCCAACCAACATGACAAGTATCAACCAGATATAAGCTCCAATAATTTTAAGAGGGTAAAGTTTTTACTTTCAGTTGAAAAAATGAATTTTCAACTTAAATCCTACTAATCATCACCATTGTATTGAGTACAACTTTAGACTCCATCTGCTTATGTTTAACAAAAGAGAAGAAAACAAAGAAGAAAGTTTAGACTTCCGTTTATTCCCATAAGACTCAACTTTGCAATGAGAATGCAAAAAGCTCAAATGGTAGAACCATAAACAACTTCAAAATGGAGGGAACATAAGTTGTTAAATGCACCTTTTGATAATTTCAATACACCCAGGGTACTTTTGTTTGAGCTATGGTCTTTAACAGGCAATTCAGCATGTAAAAAGGAAAATCTCAGACACATTACGTCATTTTAAAAACACAAATGAAATTAAATAGATCCATATAGTGTTCCACAAATGAAAGGATTTAGATAACCAAACAAGTTTTAGTGATCATAATTATAAAATAGAAAAAATCCTGCAAGAGAAACTTGTATCTCATTCCTATATTAGCAGTCCCAGAAGGTGTTAAATTAATTTTGTTCTCACCAAATGATAGAATCTAAGACAGTAAACATAAAAAAAATTTGGCTATATTGCAAAGACTCTTTCTTAGCAAGATAATTGAAACTCATAAACGTAGTTCTCAAACTTGTCATGCTGCAAAACAAAGAGATGGGGTTTGTGCAATTCAAAAACACTACAATACAAATTTTCTTTCTCTGGTGGGGAATGGGCAAACAATCTCTAAAGGACAATTGAACCAAGTTCCTTTGCTTAATCTATATTGTTTCCAACTGCTAGCATTTGAGATACCAACTAACTTTGTTTAAGAGACCATCGATTCACCCAGTGACTGCCAATCCACCAGCTGTTTCAATACAAAAAGTTAAGTCTGGCTGGATTTCGTAGAATCCTTCTTGAAAACTCAACATCCATCTGGAAGAATGTCATTGAGTATTTATCCGATACCATACAGAGCACAACATTACAAATGAAGCAACAAATGAATCATTTAGAACAACACATGTAACATTTTGGATTGGGAACAACAACTTTTGACATGATGATTCTACAAACAAGAAAATACGAGATCGAGTTTAAGCTCTAGCATTGGGAATGATCCTAAAATTATCCTGATACGTGAATGCATAGACTGCACCTATAGTCTTGAGTATCATGCCTACAGGTGATCAGAATACATTAGCCCTTGAAATATATAGAAACACATATAGAAATGCTAGACCTAAAGTTCACAAATTTGATAGTTAGATACTGCTAGAAACACTTACTGAACATAAAAACAGCACACTAACAAAAACAATACAATTCCCCAAAGTTCCAATTCGATCCAGAAAGAGAATGGAATACACCCACAAAGAACAAATACACCCAAACCCTCAGAATAATCATAAAGTTAAAACCTTTACACAAAAAAAGCACATTTTAGAAAGTAGAAAATTTCATATGAATTAGACAGATCGAGAAAAATAGACCCAAAAACCAAAATCAGGGGAAAACCCATTTGAGTAAATAACAAAAGAAATAGAAAAAAATGAATGAAACCTTGGTAGGTGTATAAGTGGTGGCGTTTGAAGATGAAAAGAGATGTTAGGAGCAACAGCAACAAGCGATGATGAAGATGATGAAGAAGCTTGAAGTTCTAACAGTTGTTTAACTTGTCCAATGAGTTGCCTCAGCATGGCCAACACTTCCATGCCCTTCAGGGTCAGGCCCTATTACATTTCTCTTTCTTCTTCTTCTTCTTCTTCTTCTTCTTCTATCTCAAAAAAATCCCTCTTTTTTCTTTGAGGGGGTTTGTTTGTTCGTGTGATACTTATTACCCACTCCTTTATTTACACATCACATAGGCCCCTTTGATCATGAGTAGTATTGACCGTGTACGCAACTTTTCCCCCTTTATAATCATAATCTTTATTCCCAACATTTTTACCAATATAACCTTTCGTTTACAAATCTCACTAGTTTAGGACCTAATTATTTTGATATATGCGAAGTAGTTTATAATATTATTAATGTTATTAGATTTTGGTGTGTTCAGACTCAAAATACATGGGATTAAAATTAGGTATAATTTATTCTAGATACGTATTATTTTCTTGTCCCAATTTATGTAGCATAAATAATTTCAAGTGTCAATCAATTTTTTTACATGCCTTTCATATATTTTAAGTTGTTAATTATTGTAATTTATAATATTTTTTATGTCACTTTTAAATAATATATGTTATTTTGTCTGTCTCATTTTACGTGGCGTCAATTTCGAGAGTCAATCGAATTTTTTCATATGTCTTCTAAATATTTTAAGTTATTAATTATCGTGATTTGTAATTTGTTTTAACGTAATTTTGAAATATATAAAGACTAAAAAATAAAATATATAAATTAAACATAGAAAAGAATAAAATTACATAAATATCGTTGGCCAGAAGCAGACACATCGACCAAGAATTGTCTGCTTTGAGACTCTTCTGTATAATAGTAAAGTAAAGTAATTTTACTCTGTGTTCATATACTTAGATGATTATTATAAGATAAATAAATTAAACAGAGAAAGAGAAAGTACAGCATTCTCATGGGTTACCATTAGCTAATTCTACTCTATAACCTTAATCTACAACTTCTATACTGATTAGTTGATTTTAACTTTCTAGTTAACTTGTTCATATATTATAATTATTATTTTTATATGTAAATAGAACTCGAGTTAAGGAACAATGAATTGATCGACAAGAATAGAATGAATTACCTTTCTTTAACTACCCTTAATACTTATAATAAAATGCTACACGTATATTTCTTTTGCATTATTTAGTGGTGCATTAAACAGCCTTGTTTTAATGTTATTGATAATATTCATTGTGATTTTATAACATAACACTGTAGAAAAAAAAGTAAAATAATGCACTTAAGCTTTATATATTTGTTCTAAAACTAAATGGAGAGTAAAAAGCAAAATAGAGCTTATATTTATTTTCAAAGAAACCTCAAAAGTCAAAGAATGACTCTTTTGTCTTAATTTTTCAAAAAGCCGTTTAAAAAAAAGGCCAGTCAATTTAAATTCATGTACACCCTCCCTCCCCTTTTTTTAGTTGTCGTAATTTTCTTTTTTAAATTAAATAATAATAAAAAAGTTATTAACATTTTACTATGTATTATTTCATCATATTTATGATATACAAAAGATTGTAATTTATAGTACTTTTTATATAGTTTTTGAATATTTAAATTTTTAGTTTAAAATATCGAATTAATATAATCTAATTTAACTTTAAAATAGTCAAATTAACATTCGAAAAGCGCAACTTAACAACTATAAAAACGAAAGAAAGTAGTATATTGTGTTCGAGTTTACAGCCTAAAGGATCTCAATTGAAGTAAATTTTTTAAAAAAATCACTGAAATTTGGAATAAAGCAAACGAGTTTATATTATTCACTGTCCAATTACTTGCATTAATTTTAATAATTCTCCCTTAAATGATCATTTGGTGTGTGAGATATATATTTTTTTTAAAAATCATTCATGTAGAAATGATCCATTTTTATATATTTATTAAATCGTCCGACATTAAACGACTAAAATATTTCTTTAGTCGTGGACTCCTTTTAGCTTTACCAGAGTTATGTGATGGATGTAGTTAATATCTTAGAGTGTAATTTACGTAGTAAATTCATTAAACTTAGTTTTGTATCAATAAAATAACTTTTATCTTTCAATGTCACTAAATTAATTTTACCATCAAAAAATTTGTCACTCTAAAATAATTTTTTTTTTTTATGATATACTAATATAGACAACAAATTTTAAATATTTGTGTAAGCATACCAACATGAAATGAAATTTAAGTATACGGACCAACATGATTAATCTATAGTCTCAACTAATTTATACCGCTTATTTAGTTTAAATAATGCATCCATTTTATTTTTATTTTTGTTAATTCTTTGGATTTCATGTTCTCCTTTGTTTTTTTGTTATTTTTATTTTGAAAGCTTCATATTTATTTTTTCCTCTACCATACTTCACATTTTCAGCTGATTTATGCAAATGTCTCGTCTCAATTTGTATTTTTTTTTTAAATGTAAATATATCGCTTAAAAATTATTCTTTTAGATAATATCACAATCGGATTCAATATTTCAATTATGATAGACATAAATTTAGAATACAAAAGGAAATGAAATAGGAAAGGAACCTTAGAAGCAAGATAAGTCCTCCATGGTGATGATCAACAATTAAATACTAAAAAATTATATGAAGAAAAAAAATTCTTCACCAACTCTGTGAATTGTCAATAGTAATTGGAAAATTGGAGAAAACATGAATTTCTTAAAAGAAGAAGTATTTCCATCTAAGGAAATAAAAATAATTTACTAACAACTTTATAAGATGTTCTGTCTTTGTTTAATCTTCATAGATTCAATGGTTATTAAGTTAATTTATAATACAGAATTTAAGAAAGTAAAGAAGCATTTAAATTTATAATCTTAAAATAAAAATTTATAGAATATATTAAAATATTTTTTAATTTTATGGTCTTAAATATATCACAAATCGCTAAATGGAGAAATAATTTTATTTTTAAAAAAAGGACTAAATAAGGAAATTTTGACAAACATAAGAAATAGAGAAATAATTTCTTTTCAAAAAGGCAACCGATTACCACTAAAATCACTTTAATTATATACAAAAAGCCTTGAGTCATTTAATATTTTTATCCTCCATTCAAGTAATAATGATGGTTTCACTAAAATAGTCATGCATTAAAGCACAAAGATAAACTATATACGGTCTCCACAATTTTATTAGAAAATTACATACACCTACCTAAGTTGAAAGATAGATTTTCCTTTGGTTAAAGAAAGGTTTGATATTCAATATTTGTGGGACCAAAACCTTATTATACATTTGTATTTTTGTGCCATAATTCACCTTATTATGCATTTGTACCCCTATTTCTAAGTCTCTATTCTCTTCTTTCTCATTTTTATATTTGTAACTTCGTATGTACTAGAAATGAAAGTTGGAAGCTTGCTTGAATTCACTTATTTTGAATGTGTTTGGATTGACTTTTAATTTTGATTTATGAGTTAAAAGTAATAATTATAACTTAGAAATTCTTACTTACAATTTTTCAACTTAAAATTTTAATTTTAATTAAAATTAACTGTTTATAAATATTTTATTTTATTCAAATGCTTCAAAAATACTTTCAAAATATTTTAATTTAAAAATAATTAAAATAAATCAATCCAAACATACTCGATTACATGAGTTACAAAAGAGAAAAAATTGTGACAATTTGCCACTAACGAGAATGTGAAATGCAGCAAGCATAATGATACTTTAATATGATGTATTTCAAATATTAAAATGTTTACATAATTCAACATGATGCTTTTTGTTCAACCACCTCCCAACATCATTTTGACAAAATATACAGTCATGTACTCATGCTTTACTCTCCTCAATATAAAGTAGAATTAACCGTGCAACATATGTGTGTATATTTTTTTGGTTTGATTTTGTTTCATGTTAATTAAAAAAAATATAAAGAGAATAAATATCCAATTTTATTGATTTGTAATTACACAAAAAAGTTGACATATTGATTGAATAAATAAAAAATTTGAATCATGACTTATGTACACCTAGCTAGATCTACCTTTTTTTTATAAGAATATATAGATTTTAAGCTTATCTTTATTTTGTTTTTGTTTTCTCTTTAGCTTACCCCCACCCCCCAACCCCTTTATAATTAGAATGTCTACTAACTATTGCTTACTCCTAAAGCAAGTAAATGCACATTGAAAGCATAGGACGTTACATGAGATGCCACTCAAGCAAAGAAATGGCAACATGAGATTGGTAGAATAACCATATTTCCCATAATCAATTTTAAATTCTCAACTAATGGTTGGTAGTCCAAATGTTTGGTATTTAATTATTTGAGAATTATTTACCTTCTTACTCTTCTGGACGTTTAATTTCTAGTTGAAGTTGAAATTTTGAAAATATTACGTTTAGTTTAAATTGTTGGAAGAGTACTATGTTTTTTTATTTCTCATTTAGTATCTATCGTACGACATTCGCTTTGATATGAGATTAAGTTAAGTTTACGTTTTCAAAACTATGTAGATTATATTAGAAAAATTCTCAAATAAAATAAGGATCTAGTTACGCATAACATTGAAGCAAAGCCAAAAGAATGACTTAAAGGAATGGCATGAGGGGGAATTTCTATTAAGAGATACCATCGGAATGATACTGAGGGGTTAATGTAGGTCCAAATGTGCTTGTTTCAGCCTTATTACCTGATCAACCGAAGAGTTACAACGAACAAATGGGAATTTTGCCCGAAGTCATGAAAGCTGAAGATAAGGACTCATCACCTGAAGACACATTAAAAGAACACATAATTAGATTTACAACGAACAAATGGGAATTTGGCTAAAGTATTTTCTTTTGTTAGTCTTAAATAGTACTGGTCTCATTCACCGGTAAATAATTAGATTTTCAATAATACTAAGCAATATACTAATATTCTTATGCTTCAATTTTTTTCTCATTACACTTACTGATTAAATCTTAGTTCTCAAGAGCATTCACATTAATGTAAAGATATGACACTTAAATCGAACTCAACCTCAAAAACTAGCTCATGAAGAAAGGATTGTCCCCATTCATATAAGTAGACCACTAATCAATTCTCCAACCACTGTATAGACTTTTATCCACTCTAACACCCCCTTCACGCCCAGGATCAACTAGACCGTGGATCAGGAGCCCAAATAGAAATAAACCTGGCTCTGATATCATATGAACAAGAAAATAATCATGATTTCTCCCCTAGGATGAAGGAAACTATCTCCTCATAAGGTTACAAGAAAACTATACATGATAAAATACTATAGATGCTAAATATAATTAAAGAATATTCTATATTAATATTATGTAATCAACTATGTATGGTAAGTAGAGATGGTAATTGATGGTAATTAACATCCCTCTCAAATTGATGATGGTCAACAAATTGCCAATAAAGAACTCATGTTGTTTCTTTGTTTTGAGGCATGGTGAAAAAAATCGCATGTTGATCCCTAGAAGAAACATGAGGAAGAGAAATATCATCATCAAAAAAAAAAATCGAACAAAGTGACGATCAATCTCGATGTGCTTGGTTTGTTCATGAAAAATTGAATTTGATGCATAATGTCGATAAAACATAGTGATAAATTCCTGAATTACAAAAGCAATTTGAAACAGAAAATGCTCAAAATTTGATATAAAGTATATGGATCATCTCGAAATCAAGGGATGAGTAGATCTTAAGCAAGAAAGACACCATAGAGCTGATCGAAACATGCTCATGCGTCGGATTACTCGATTTGATGGCTGAAAGTGGTCATAATTGGAGAAATAAAATTATATGGATATGGTCGGAATGATGAGACAACCATATTGAGAAAGAAAATTATATGGGTAAGGTCGGAATGATGGCAAGACCCTACATAAATAAGAGCGCCTATACACAAATCGAATGCGAAAAAGTAGTCACTCAAAAGATGAAACGGTGCTACATAAATCGGTAAAGAACGGTGTTGCACAAATAAGATATGAAAAAGTAGTCACCGGAAAGATGGAACGGTGCTACAAAAATCGAATATGAGAAAGTAGACACCAAAAAGATAGCACGATACTACACAAATAAGATATGAGAAAGTAGTCACCAAAATGATGCACGGTGCTACACAAAACATATATAAGAAAGTAGTCTGAAAAAATGCACGGTACTATGCAAATTAAATATGAGAAAGGAGTCACCAGAAAGATACACGGTGATCCAATTTTTGATAACTTAATTGTTGGCCAGACGAGCGACATATAATAATAGCCGCCCGCTGACCGCAAAATCTCTTTGATTCTTTATCAAGATCGTAGAAGTTCTAATTCCATGAAAAGATATGACACCTAACCCAGTGGCGGAGCTACACTAGGCTGAGGGTGTTCAATTGGACACCCTTCGTCGGAAAAGTACACCGTATATATAAGTAAAATAATACTTTAAATGGTTAAATAAGACATTTCGGACACCTTAAACAATAAAATTTCTTAGCCTAGTGGATTTTTGTTACTCAGCCAAAGTTGTGGTCTTTGCAATAGTAACGTGCGGGTTCGATTCCCCTGAACTACACTTTTTTTCACATTTTCAAAAAACTCCTAATTAACTTCTAAATCATAATTAATAGATCTTTTATTTTTAAAATAATTCAAAAATAATATTAGCTATTAAATTATCTTAAATTAGAGACTCGCAACTTAAAAAATTAAGGGAAAGTAAAGTTTAGTAGCCAATTGATGTGATTTTTGATTTTGTTTTTCCTTAAAAATTTAAATAAAATTCAAAAGTAGTAATTATTTAATTTAAATTTAATAAGCAAATCCTATTTATTTATTTTTTCTATAAAGTTATTAAAAGTGATAAAGGCTCCATATAAAAATTTTTTTAATAAAGGTTGTTTAATTCTACTTTTTATTTTTCATGTCTCGTTGTTAATCATCAAAGGTTCGTGAAGTCTTGAAGAATAAAAGAGATTTCATTCTAAACTAAATTTTCTCTTCGTTGTTTTGTTTGTCCATTCACTTCCTATTAAATGAAC
Organism: Solanum stenotomum; assembly: GCF_019186545.1. NCBI lineage: Eukaryota > Viridiplantae > Streptophyta > Magnoliopsida > Solanales > Solanaceae > Solanum > Solanum stenotomum. The sequence continues at coordinate 37,846,558 of NC_064287.1, forward strand.
ATGAATATTAAAGCTAAATATTATGAAGTTTGACTTTAAATTTTTGGTATATCTTTTAATTAAGAAATTTAATCATTAATGTTACATAGTTTGATTTATAAAATTTTAGTGCACCCATTCATTAAATTATTTTTATTTACCTATTCGATTCTTGGACACCCTTTGTGAATTTTCTGCTACGTCATTGACTTGACCTAATTTAACCTCAAAAGCTAGCTCATGAGAGGATGATTCCCCAAATCCATATAAGTAGAGCACTAGTTCATTCCCTAACTAATGTCTGAGACTTTTACCCACCCTAACAATTAATATCTTTGATTCGGAAACTTGTTACATAAAACTATCTCCAAAATCAAGCTGAAATAGCCTCAAGCTCGCAACTCTATAAAAATTAAGAAGTATTTACCATTTTACCAGAATCTTTCATAATCTAAATTCTTCGCGCAAATCATTAAAATTACATATTTAAACCGAGGTAAGGAGTGGAAATGGAGAACACTATTAACTTTTGGTACTATTATTAAACAACCTTCGGATTTAGAAAGCACAATCGCTCAATAATAATATAATTAAATAAAGCTTGGAATTGTTACATGTATAGTACTCCCTCTATTTTATATTAACTGAATTTGTGAGACATGAATACACACATATCAAGAAAAATATTTAAAGACATAATTTATATTATTGTCCTTTGTGAAATCATAAATATAATTTTTTAAGTAATATAATTTATCTCATAAAAAATATAACTTCAATAAATGAAAAGGCAAATATGAAAAAAAATTCAAATATCCATCTTGAACTTTGAACAATTCAATTATTTTGAAAAATAAAAAAAGCCTAAAAAATGCAGTTAATATGAAATAGAGGGAGTATATACTACTCCTCTAGACTTGTTTTCTTATTAAAAATAAATAGCTCAAATAATTGTCATTTTAGAAAAATCAAAATGTATTTGAGCATATTTTTTCTATTTTACTCTTAGTAATAATTATTCTAAAAGTAACAAATATTAACTAATTAACGTAGAAAAATTGAAGTGATATAATACATACACATGCTCTAATATTATGATTTCTTAGATTAATGCTCTTTTTATTCATTGAAGAGAGATTAGAGAAATAATATTTGTTGAAAAGAAATAAACATTATAAATAATTAAAGATAGTAAATAAGAATATAATTTTCAGCAACATAACTTCTTAAAAAAATATATAAAAAATAAATATGACAAGTAATATGATGAAAAGAAAGTAGATCTAGTTACTATAGTTCAAAGTTAGCTTGTGAAACAATGGGACCAATGTAACTATATTAGTATCATAGTATGTCACTGACAAACCATCAATGAGTTTTATAAAAATTATTATGCATAGTGAATTATTGTTGGGTTGTAACTAAAAATGATGATAATTAATTATGAGTCCACTTTGTGTGCCCAGTGAGATAATTCCACATGACCATGCTTTGTGCTATATATCATCTTACCCATGACTCTACTACTCATAACTCCTCTTTATATTTCAAAAATCCACTCCATCATCTTTGAGATTTATTAGATGATTATCTAACCCATGCTTTTCTTGAACACTAATTAATTATCTTTGAGATTTACTGCTAAGTGTTTCTGACACAGCTTTTTTTATTTGGGTAGGGTCTAATTCGTGTGGGCTAAATTACTTGACTAGAAAATGAACTTGGGAAGCAAGTCAAAATATTGTGGAAAATATGTTTTGAATTTATTTTTAACTTGCAAGGTTGATTATCTATAAAAGTATAGGTTGATCCTAAAGACTTTAATTTATTGGCGGAGTCAGAAATTTTATTAAGGATGTCCAAAAATAATGGTGTGTGGCTGATAAAATAAAACAAAAAAATATGCCAGAAATTTTATTAAATGTTTTTAAAAATAATGGTGTGTGACTGTCAAAATAAAACAAAAAAATATTATGCTATTGTAGGTTCAAACCTAGAACACTCCTTCATTCAAGTGGACACCTATTACCACTTCATCAAAGGTATAACTTTTGTCAAGTGTGTCCAACTTTAAATATATATATATATATATATATCATTTAAATGTAGAATTTGACATATATACAACGTAATTTTCTGGGGTGGCTATAGCTATGCCACTGCCTTAATCTATGCTTATAGATCTATTTGCTTATTATTATTTGAGTTTCTTATTCTTATTTTATTTTTTTCCTTCATTCTTTAGTGTATAAATATGATAAATAAATAAAAAGTGTAGAATGAATAAAGAAAATTAAAATTAAAATGAAAAATTCTGTATCAGACGGTAAAGAAGTTAATGACATAGATATGCATTTCTTTCTCTTTTAATTATACACATCAAAGTCAATTGAAATAGACTTGAAGTTTTACATTTTATTGAGACTGATATATATAATTAAAAAAGATATTAAAAATATCTAACAAGAATTCTTTATATCATATGTTAAAATATTGAATTAAAATAAATTATAATTTGAATGTCTAAATGATATTCGATGGCGAACTTAAGGCACTATTGATATATTCAACCTTTCGAATTATTTTTGTTTTTGCATACATATAATATAGTTAAAAGAAATGATGTTAATTGAATTAACAATGCCTGCTTTATATCTAACATCAATGTATTAGTGAATTGGTAGAGTAGAATAGATAGTTAAAATGATGTAATAGTTGAGTAAAGGTACATGAATGATTAAGCGGTGAGTAATGATTTGATTTTGGAGTCTAGGGAAAAGTGTGTATAATTGAAAGAGATACTCCAAATAAATGATGATGATTTCAAACAATAATTACTAAGAATTCTTGTTTTACGTGTGCTTTTCATTACTTTTTGAATCCTTTGGACTGAAATTGATGCTATATTGAAATGACAAATGCAAAATATATATTTTTTTTAGCTGTTCCTTTTTACTTACTCCGTTTGTCCCTAATTACTTCTTCATTTTTTCTTTTATAGTTGTTCCTAATTACTTGTTCATTTTGACAAATCAAGAAAGGACAATTTTTTTTACCTATTATACCTTTAATTAAATGATTAATTACTTTGAAAACTGTAGAACTTTTCATCCACTTCATAATTAATAGGGGTAAAATGGTAAACTCACTATGTCATTAATTGTTTTCTTAATTAGTGTGTCAATTCAAAAGTTGACAAGTAATTAGGGACAGGGGAGTATTATATTTCACAAATCAAAAAAATATAATATTTTTTATTTATTACTCCTCTGTCCATTTTTAATTGTCATGTTGCGCTTTTCGAAAGTTAATTTGACTAATTTTTAAAGTTAAATTAGATTACATTAATTCAATATTATAAACAAAAAATTTAGAAATTAAAAAACTATACGAAAATTACTATAAATTCCAAATTATTGCATATCAAAATGATGAAAAAATACATAGTAAAATGTTAGTCAAAGTTATTATCATTTGACTCTAAAAAAGGAAACTATGACAATTAAAAGTGGACGGAGGTAGTATATCCTCAATTTATTTAGAGAGTTAATATTTTTGAAAAAGGTAAAACCTCTTAAATGAGTAAATTAATTTTGGAATTCTATCAATTAATATGGGTAAAATGATAAATTCGTATATCAATTATTATTTTTTTAATAGATATGTCAAGTAAAAAATAGACAAATAAATAAAGACAGAGGAAGTAGTTTTCAACCCTTTCATCTTTTTCTCCACTATCAACAAAGTACAATTGTTGGTCCAAATTCATACTTATATGAGTTATGAATATTCATGTGAGTCAATAATCAAGGCGGAACTATGGAAAAATGTGCTTAATAAATCATATAAAAAGATAATTTTACTAAGTTACCCCTTAAAAAAAATTCTTGAGAATTTTACAAACAAATATGAATACTTTCAAAAAGAATTAATTGCAAGGGTGATATAAGAAAAAAAATTAATTAGGGCTTCTTGATTTAGTAAGGTGGACAACTAATATGGTACAACTATTTTTAGTAAAATGATCAACTAATATGGAACAGAAAGAGTACATTATAAATAATGTGTAAAAATTAAAACTAACACGGTGATTAAAAAAAAAAAAAGGATTTCCCAAAAAAATATGCTATCCAACATAAAAATATTACATCCATGTAGTTATATTTTCAATTTATTTTTGGAAAAGGATCGGAGCTGATAAATCTCTTAATTTTGCAATTTATAGCTGAGATTAATTATCATAAATTTAGTTGGAAGTGTTACTTAGCATTGGGCAGACTATTACTGAGACCTTTAACAGCGATCCCTAAGTAGCAGAATTATCTGCCACCGTAGGTCTATGTAACCCTTGTGCATGGGTGCATATTATGAGTTTTGTGGTACCTCGTCATTATCTCCCATTATCCAGATCGATTCCTAGATATTGCATGCATGGTCATGTATCTTGTTACTTCAGTTCAGTATTCACCAATTACATGTAATTGCTTTTATTTTTGGTCATTACATCAGTTCATGTATCAATTCAATTTTTCAGTTTATTAAACTTGTGATGCATATCGCACTCAGTATATTTAAAGCAATGACGACCTTATATATATAGTCTTTGCGCCATATATATTGTTTTATAATATAAGTGAATGTTTAGCATGCATCTCACGATCGATTAGTACAACCTCATCAGTAGCGCTTTGGTGAGTCCTCATCTTATGAGGAAAACCTCAATATTTTATTTTATTTCAGTTAGAGTTATTTGGGGAATTTGTCTCAACAATACTCATTTTAGTAGAGACTTTCAAACAGATGTTAGTTATCAACTTTATGTCATGTTCCGATGAACTCCCTTTTTAGTATTAAGTTTTTGTGATTTAGACTTCATATAACTATCAGTCTCAGTTTCCACATTATTTATTTTTAGTTATCCTTTACATGAATATTTTGACATCCTAAATATTCAAATATTTATACATCATTTTCATGACGTTAGACTTAAAGAGTAGGTTTGGTGCTGAACAATTCAGATCACGAGTAAGAATTTTATTTATCTCTATTATTTGGTGAACCCACTTTAAATCGTAAGTATTCCATTCTTTTCTATAGTTTGCTTAAGCCCATAACTATGTTCTAATTATTCATTTTTAAAGTGTCATAAAGGCTTTAAAAATTATATCGAATAATATTTGAGTTATAAATACTCATGTGACTCTATAGAGAACTCATATTTTTATTAAGGAGAATATTTGGTCATTAATTATAAGGGTCGATTGTTATTCTATACATTTTAATTAAAAGGAAATTGTTTTATTTTATACTACATTTTCAAAAGATATTTCTTTTCATAAAATAAATTAATTAATAAATTGAGATATATGGGTGAGGTTGGTAATTACTACGTTAAATTGAGTTGCTTAGTACAAATTAGGGGTGTACATGGGCGGGTTGGTTCGGGTTTTTCAAATATCAAATCAAACCATTTGTGTTGGATTTTTAAATTTATAAACCAAACCAAACCAATAAAACTCGGGTTTTTCAACCTCAGGTTTTTTCGGATTTTTTCGGGTTTTTCGGTTTTTCGGGTTATTTCGGGGTTTTCCGGTAAAGTATTCATACAAATATATAATTTACTTGAACTTCAAATATTTCTTTAGTCCTACCAAAATACAACTATCTAAGATGTTTCTTAAAAATATAACACAATATGATATGATTGATGACACTAAAATATCCAACAAAAATAATAATAATGAAATCGCGTAAAACAAATATTGCAAATTAACAAGTCATAATGAAATGATCATAATTTAAAAGTACTAAATCATGCTAAAATTAAGTTTAATAAGTATTAGTTACATGACTAAATATTAAAGGAAATTAAAATTAGATTATGTATTTTAATTGTCTAAATCAATTTAAAACTAAAGAACAAATATTCAATATTATTGTCATTCTTAGTGTTGAATTGATTTCCTTTTTGCATTAGTATTAATTTGATTTTGATTTAAGCTTTATTATAATTACCAACATTTGTGGACTATAATCTTTATTGGCTCATTCATAATTCTAAGTTTCAAACTTGAAATAATATATTAAAAGATAAAAACTATGAAAAAGTATAAGAAATATTTAAAAATTATATCAAAGTAAATATTTTTATGTATAAAATAAAATTTTAAAATTATATATATAATGTCGGGTTTGTTTGGTCTCGGGTTGGTTTTTTAGTTAAAACCAAACCAACCCAAATATAGTCGGGTTTTTTTTTCAAAACCAAACCACTAGTCGAGTTTTTTTTTTTGAGTTAACTCAATTTGCAGTTTGATTCGATTTTCGGTGCGACCCTAGTAAAAATTGGCAGGTTATTGGTGTTGCGTCATATCTCATTTCATTTTGGAACGTCATGGATAACTCATAAACTCTATCGGGTTGTCATGATTTTATTTTTCCATTCATGATACCTCATCCAAACTTATTCTATTTTTTCTTTTATCCACTTCTTCTTTGTTTATTTCATTACACTGATAATACCTCTCTCTTTATTTTATGATTTCAATATTATAGAAGCAAAAGAAAAAATCACATCTCAAAATGATAATGTACAAGTCAATAAATCGATAAAATTTTACTCTATATTCAATGTATCTATCTTATTGGGTTACTCATAAACTATAGCAGATTGTTTTGTTTTCTCTGTTGACTCGAACATAGCTTGTTCCGAAGCTTGTAATATGCCTTTTTTGTTTATTACAAGAGCACGTATGTCCTTTGTCTAGTCCTAAACCTAATTTTTTTAATATATTTTTACAACATATGTAAGAATGAGGATAAAATCACGTAAATAGGCAAGCATGTGATATGTATTTACAATACAACACTATAATTTGAAAGAATTACGATTTGTAGCTATAGTTAGGATTTTGTTGCTGTTTTTTTCTCATCTCTTCCTCTCTCCCTTTGTCCATCAGCTCTCTCCTCTCTTTGCACTCTTGCTCGCCTTTCTCCTCTCTCTCTTTGTCATCTCTCACTCTCCTCTCTCCTTTACCTGCCCCCTCTTTGACCTCTTGCCTTTCTCTGTCTTCTCTCTTTCTCAATACAAATTAAATGCAAATGATAATCAAAATTTACAAATGATAAGTGTTAGCTATGCAAATCCTCTCTAGTGACACAAAATACAAATACATATGTATTCGCTGATACAACATTGATACAAATAATATAAAGTCAATATACAAATATAAATGTTTAACTTGATATAACATTGATACAATTGTATTTAGATACAAATTATATTCGTTAATGCAATTGATACAAGTGATAACAATCAATTATACGAATACAAATGTTGAACTTGATACAACATTGATACAATTGTATTCACAGATATAATATATTCATTGATACAAATTGTATTTGGATACAAACTGTATTCATTAATACAATTGTATTCCTTGATACATATACATACTAATTATATATATATATATATATACACACAATTATCACCATATATACAAATACAATCATTAATACATAAACATACTACTTACATATATACAATCATTCAGTAGATATAGAAAGACAATTCTGCTCCCTCCTTCTCTGCCCTCTCTTGCTCGCCTCTTTCCTCCCTCTCCCAATATCGCTTGCCTCTCTCCTCTTATAACATATAGCTACAAATTATAATTAAGCAAACTATATCTATTTTGCATGTTTCTAGTCTTAGCTATTTCTGAATTTTCCTCCAACATGAATACCAATCTGGCAGCGGACGTACTGGAGCCATTTTGATACTTCTAATATGGGCCATAGCCCAAATTACAAATGAAATTTCACTTGCTTAGTTGCTGCTTTGGGCTGGTTATCACTTATCATGATACTGTTTGATTTGTTTCTTGCAATCTATCTTATTTACCAATTCATTAGTTTGTTCAATATAACCCAAATCTAAAATTTGAATTGGCCTAAAAGGCCATATGTTTTGTATAAACTTTTGTCATTTAATTATAGATAAGTCATATATATTCAACTATTAGAAACAAAGTTTTTCCCTACCACGAATTAATAAGGCATAGAACATGATTTTCCCATTCATTTTTCAGCGAATCAGATCATTAGAAAAGTGTATGGTGAAAACAGTTTCTTATTGAAATAGTAGGAAGTTTCCTAGTTTTTTCATATGAAACAATTATTTTTTTTTTCTTTTCAAACCGATTTAATCAAAATATATGTAGTAATAACATTTAATATTTTTCAGTGAGAAAATAGTATTCTTTTAATAGTGTTCACATTTAATTTACAATAATACTAGTTAAAATGCTTGATTTGATGTAAATATCGATCGTGTATGAACCATTGTTTTTCACGTTTGAGTATCAGTAAACTGAGACAACAGAATGGTTTGGCTCAAATTACACCACATGAAGTTATTAGGAGCTATCAATAGCATAAGTACATTGCTAAACAGAGAAAGGTGATTAAGTAAAGTAAAAAAATAAATGAACAAACATAAAGTAAAGTTATTTCATACTATAATGCTCACGTGGCTGCCATTATTAATCAAGTATAACTGTCAGAATCAGATCATGGTGTTTGATAAAATTTTACTACTAAATAAAACATTAGTAACTGGTAAAACATTTGGTGGTGCCAACCTTAACCTCTTCCATTTTTAAAGTTGTTGGAAGAAGCAATTATTTAATAGTTTATACTCCTTTTGTCTTATATTAGTTGATCATTTCTCTTTTTTTCACGTATATTAAGAAATTATAAATAAAAAGATAATTTTATTAATTCATCCGTTAAAAAACTTCTTGGGAATTTTACAAATAAATGTGAACAATTTAAAAACGAATCAATTGCAAGGGTAATATAGGAAAAAAATTAATTAATGTTTTCTTAATTTAATCAGACAGACAACTAATATGGGACAGAGGGAGTAATTAGAACATAATCACAACAAAACCTCTGGATTTATTTTAATAACAAAAAATAAGGCACAACTAAGTTGCCCATGTTGTCAGCTTTTAATTAAACAAAATCCCAACATCTGAACACCATATTATATAAGTCTTCCCATTACATCTTGCCTGTGAGTGTCTTAATTAATATATTGATTTTTAAATTATTATTTTTTCTCTGGAATGAGTTTAACTTAATTAACAGTTGCAACTTTTACTTTATTATTAATAATCAAACTGTCAAGTGGTTCAACTTGTTTTTTAAATAATACCACTTGCATACTCAAGTACATTGAACTTTGAATACTTTATGTTTCACTTGATAAGCTAAATTGGTGTCAAACTAACTCAGCACATTACATACAAAACAGTAATATATAAATATATTTTTTAATTTTACTTGAGCTGGTATCTATGCCCTTCAAATTTGAATTTGTACAAGTAAATATTTAAACTATATAAAATTAAATAAATAGACATAATCATTCTATTTGGCGTTCTACATGAAAAATTTGTGTTCTATGTAGCATCCTACATGTATTATGCCGCATAGGACGTGTGTGTCTACTTGTTCAATTTTATACAAGTTTTAGGCGGAACTCATAAACAGGTCCCTAAACTTGTTGGATTTTTCCCCTCAGCTATCTCAACTATGTCATTTTCCTATTGAATCCTTGAACCACCCATAATTTGTTCCTTTTAAACACTGTGGGCTGATGTGGCACAAAATGTGATCTCACGTCGCTTGAGTGCGTGAAGACGTTTTGAAGGCGCTGATGTGGATCCCTGAACCACCCACCCATGCTCTTCTTCCTCTTTTAACCCTAATTTCTCCCATTTTTCTCTTATTTCTCCTCTATTCTTTCTCTTCATCATTAAGTTGGAGTTGCTCATCAGAATATATCTCTTTTTCATTGATTTATTCTTAATCATCAAGTTCCAATGTCGAAGTTATCTTGTTCATCAATTTCTTCTTCTTCAAGTCATAAGTGTTTTGGGGGGAAAAGGGGTTTTAGGTTTTTAGGTTTTTAGGTTTGGGAAATGATTATGTGGCATTGATGTGTAAATGGATTGAAGTTTGATTAGTTGCAATTTCCACGTAGGAAAGGTGGATCTCACGTGCACAATCAACAAAAAATATTTGCGGAAGTTTTGTGCCACATAGCCACAGTGTTTAAAAGGAACACATTATGGGCAGTGGTGGATCTAGGATTTAGAGTTCGTGGGTGCCAAATAGACTTATCGATGTGTGCAGCAATTTCCTTTTTCTTAAAAAAAACGTCTGTAGCAAATTTCTCAAAAAAATAGGTATAAATGGGATTCAAACCCACAACATTAACCTTCTAAAGTAGTCCTCCTACCGTGGCACCACAAGTTAATTTTGTTCTCTGGGTGGCGCGCTTTATATAAATATAAATATTGTATATATACCTATGTATATATAGAGTTTCCGTTGAAGTTCGGGGGTGGCGTGGCACCCCCACACCCCTTAATAGATCCACCCCTGATTATGGGTGGTTCAAGGATTCAATATGAAAATGGCGTAGTTGAGGTACCTAAGGGGAAAACCCCAATAAGTTTAGGGATATGTTTATGTATTTGACCCAGGTTTTAAGCGTCTATTTGTATACATCCCAAATTGGAGAGCATAAATGCTAGTTGAAGCCAAATTAAATGACATATTTATATATTTTATATGTGTGTGGAGGAAAATGTTTTTTTTTTATGAAAAAAACAAGTGAATTTCTTACTTATTTTCTAATGTTTGGTGAGTAAGCAAAAAAATATTATCTGAAAACATTTACATGTTATCCAACAATATACTAAGAAGACGAGATGGAATGGGAAGTGGGGGTTGGGGGATTGCTGATTGGGGAGGAGACGATTAAATTAAAATGCCATTTATGTAACTTGTTTTCCTACTTTTATTAGGAAAATTATTTTCCTAATTTTTAGAAAACTTATTTTCCTTGAGATTTTTTTTTGACGTTTTAACCACCAAACATAAAAAAAATTTAAAAAATATTTTTTAAAAATATTTTTCTCCGTACCAAAAAACATTAATGCTTAAGGTGCAACCTAGAGGCAATTGGGAAATCACTACTGAGGAGTGTACATATTCTATGCCTGCATACCCTTAAATGATGCAAGTACACACACAAATAATAAAACCACAAGAAGTGGGAAAGGAAAAATAAAAGTTAGCTTAAAAAGCTTGGAAGAAGAAGAAGGATTATTAACTTTACTAAAAGGAATAAAGATATAAAAGAAGCATAAAAAGAATAACTTTGAGAGAAAAAAAAAATATAAAGGTAAGAGAGAAGTAGATACTAAAACTAGAAAAGAGTATTCTGACTCATGTTGAAATTGAGTATTTAAATTAATTAATTAATTAATTAGTTGCTAAACAAGAAAGATTATGGGAGGGTATCTATATAGAAAAATGAAAGGTTGACTAAGCAAAAGATCTAAGAACGTGGCGAATGATTGAAAACTGTGGTTTGAACATCTTTATATTTAGGAGATGGTGAAATGTTTATTTCTCTATAGATAAGAAGTACAATAATAGGAATTAATTAATAATGCTCTAAAGACTATATATAATTAATGCTTCAGATAGCTTTTTGATGGTTCAAAATATTTAATTTATATAATAAAAGAAAGACTATAAAGTAAATATATCAGAGATAAGTATAGAGATTGATATATTATTTAATTTTGAATTGATATATAAATGAATTGAATTGTCTTTTTATTTGTAGATGAAAATAAAAGGGATAAAGGTCTGAAAAATACCCCAACTTTGGTCGGATTTGCTGTTGCGATACTAAACTTTCATGAGGACCTATTACCTCCCTAAACTATTTAAAAAAATATTTTTTACCCCCTGAACTATTTAATAGTGTATTTTAAAGGTATATATGTGCCCACGTCGACACATTACTATTTATAATTTTGCATTATTTTTTATGTCCACGTGGGCAAATATATATGTTTAAAATACGGTATTAAATAGTCTAGGGAAGTACTAGGTCCTCATGAAAGTTTAGTATCGCAACATCAAATTTGACCAAAGTTGAGATATTTTTCAGACCCTTATTCCAAAATAAAAAGAAGTTGATGCAAGGCTTTGCAGGAAGCAGTTGAAATTGTTGTATTAATCAGAGCATTAGCGGCTAACTACTCTTGTTTTGAGGTTACGACGATAACACTAGTGTTTAGTGAATGATTTAGTGATCAATGTTTATTTACCAATATTAGTTTTTTCTTATATTCGTATGCTTACATTTTAATGTTTAGTTACCATAAAAATAAATGAATAATCTCTTTGTGAACACGAAAACTGAATCATTGAGATAAAATAAAGAATATAAGGAGTAAGATCTTTAATTTAATTAGTGAAATAAAGAATTGATATACATCTAGAACATAAATTTACTAGAAAACCCTACTTGGATACGAAATTGGAATATTAGCTATACACGTAGATGTTGGGTTATCACAACCCTAATTGTGAGGTCAATATAGATAAGTAATTAAGTCTCAAAATACCTTAATCATATTATTAACCCTGTAAATCAACATTTAGATGAATAAATTAAGTCTATGAAATAAAAAATTAGACATGAATGCTTAGCAAATTCGTAACCCTATATTTTCTCTCAATACTTGATATCAACCAATTTATTGTATAATTAAAAGTAGTTATAATAAATCAACATATTATATTTGGTCATTTAAACACTTGGTAAATTTATAATATTAGGATAACTAAATAGTTGCTAAGTTACAAGTCCCTCTGGAATTGATATCGATCCAACTCTTTAGAGCCTCCACATTACTATTATAATTACGTACACTTGCGTGTCTGTCAAATGCAAATAGCCATGTCATATGTTCAAGGATAACTTAATTGAGAGATGAACTATATGCCATCTTTGTAAATGACAAGTCACTATTAGCCTTTATGAACCTTCCAAATAATAATAATAATAATAATATCCTTAGTTTCCCTCTTTGAGATTTTAAACCTTTTCGTTGGCTAGCTATAACTGAAAAGTCATATCCCATAACTGTTATTGTTCACAACTCTCTCCAGGTCACACTTTCTCTCTCTCTTTCTTATATGGCGTACGATTAGTGGTGCTACTAACGACTCTCATCGTCGGCATGACCAAGGATAGGCAAAAAAAAGGTGGCGAACAAGATACAACTATTGAACCCTCCACCAACCATGGTGAATCAGTAAGTGACTATGATTGATAGGGGCAAGGAAATGGTAAGTGAGGTACTAACCCGGAAAAACTCTACTTATGAAATCTAGGAGAAAATGATGAAATTGGGAGTTACAATAACCCATCCTAGCAACATGTGATCAATGGAGATCTCAATCGAAGGTTATTGAATACTAGGGCTGCCCTAGGCACTGAGTTAAAGGAACTAGGGGAACAAGATGTGATATAGAAGGGAGTTCTTACGCTTGTACTAAACCCTAGTATGGACCCATAGTCTACTTAGGCGACACAGAGTATTGGAGTGAAATCAATGGCTTTAGCAATCCAGGTGCTGATAAAACCAATGCAAGGGAGAAATCAAGGGGTGTAGAACCCATGCTCAACTGAATGGAAGAGCCGAGAAAGCTTATTCACTGATAATAAAATGACCTTAAAAAGGATGACTCTCCAATATATAGCTCTTGTAGTGAAGGATGGTTTAAAAGTGGTGAAGCTTGATAGAACAACGGTAGACAAGGAGACTATGCTCTGGAAAGATGCCATGATAATGTATGTGGTAGTAGACTCTCCTACGATTGGTGTAGTGACCATATTCTTGGGTCAATGGAAGTTCTAAGTTAAATAATTGATTTACCATCATAACAAAGGATACTTTGTCATAGAAACCAAGTGTTGGCATCTGACCCTCATATGATGGGTAGTAAACCAGTTATAGTCAAGCCATGGAGTGCTCAGTTTAATTTTACTAAAGAGGTTCTGAAGACAATATTATACGTAACACCTCAGAAGTGTCTAACTCAGTTAAAGTGGAAAAGTGTTGTTGTTGAAAGTCTGCAATAGTGGCTTCTATGGGAGGTGTTCACAGATCGTATAAGCTTTCATGGTCTATGAATACAAACGTAGAAGAAAACCTCGAAAGTTGGAAATGTTTCAGGATTGGGGTTTTACGAAACCTTTTACAGTTCATATATAATTTCACGGATCGTAGACCTATATGTAGACCATCTTCAGAGAGTTGGAAATAAATTAATTGACTAAGAAGGACATCTTTCATGGGTTGTAGAAAGGTTTACGAACCATGGATGGGTCTGTATAAGGAAACTTCATAAATCAGCCATTCAGCTTCCTCGAACCAATGTACGAGCCATACTATCTTCTACAGACCGTGGAAGGGTTCATACACTAGAGCTTTAGAAACTCCAAATTTTCCCATTTGCCTTTTACGGGACCCTTAACAGTCTGTGATTTGTTATACGGTTCGTAAAAGGCGTCCCTGAACGATTTTCAACAATTTTTAATCAAGAACTTTTAGTATTTTCCACTCTTTCAATACCCATACCATGTCGTTTGGCCTATTCTAAGTGGTTATAACTGGTTTCTCAGACCCCTAACCTTCCACTCACTTTCCCAAATTCCTAAAATTCTCTCTTAAGTCTTCCTCCTCAAGAAATCTAAGGTTTTGATACGCTCAAATTACACCTCCCTAAAGAAGCATAAGCGGTCGTTATCAAGTAAAGAACCCAACTTGTAGGTTGGGGTTGATCCCATGAGGAAAATGGTTTAGACTTTACTTTAATCAACAATTATATTCGATTAGTCAAATTACTTCCATAAACAAGTAATTAAAGGGGGGGGGGGGGGGGGGGNGGGTTGTGAAACAAATTTTTAGAATTCAATAAATAATGAGTAATCAAAAGTCAATTTTAGTTGTTATCAATATGAGAGAAATAACTAGGGTATACGTGTTCCCCACAAGCTCATAACGCAGTAATCCTAGTAATAACAATCATTTCCTAGTGTACTACATGCAAAGTGATAAGTTAGGTATCTCTAAATCCTTGATCCGGCATCTAGAGAATTTCACCATGTACCTTGGTCCGGCTACGTGTGTATAATTTACTAACCCTTACGTTTACCTCATATTAGACATCATAATCGATATTTGGCTTAGTTATTACTTCGCACCAATCGACACTAGCCTATTAGATAGTATCACACTAAATCTATGTTGATAATTCTTTTCTTGTTGATTACCTCCTTGGTCCGGCAAGTAGCAACAAGGCGAGTTCTAACGCCTGCACTCGTTAAAAAGACTTCTAAACGAAAGAATTATCAATGCATGCAAAACACTATTCAAGAATTGCTTATTTACTATTTATATTTTGTTAATCGCTCATGGTTCCCACAACCCTAGTTGTGGGATTTAGTTACCCATAATCATATGAACACAATTCATTGTTTTAGATGAAAGAATTATGAACTTGCGTAAGAAGAATAATAAACTCAGAAATTCAACTTGTATTGCAACACCAAAATCTTCAAAATTAACTTAGGAAATTAAGAATTGCTAAAGTTGCAAGTTAATCTCCCAAGTCAAGAACTAGAACAAAAGTAATAAAGTCTAACCCCCAAAAATGAGGTTTACATGCCCTATTTATAGAAAACAAGTCCTAAATTAAAAGAGAAACAAAATAAGGAAATTTTGTTCAGGGACGCGTCTTCATTCCACGAGACTGACTCACGGACCGTTAATGGACTTACGGTCCGTGAGTCCCTTCCGTCAGCCAGGATTTGGAAAATATTTCAGCTTCCAAAAATCATCTTCTCTGAAGCAAATGACGGAGCTGCAGTATGGACCGTAGATCGATCTACACGGATCGTAGATCGATCTACGGTCTATCAATCCCTCTCCATAGCTCCACACTTAGAATCTTTAAAAATCAGGTACTGGAAACCTCGCAGTATCAATCTACGGATCAACAGTACGGTCCGTAGATCAATCTACGAACCGTCAATGGTCACCGTGGTTCCACACTTGGTCAGATTTCCTTGATTTGCCTTTCATGCCTTGCCTGCTGATCTATGGCCAGCATCTATGGAGCGTTAATGGACCTACGGTCCGTAGATCACCTCCGTAGATGCCCTTTTCTGCATTTCTTTCAGTTGTCTCTTTACTTCCGCGCCTGAACATCTTTCCTGCAAAATATGATAAAAACACATAAAAACCAATACAAAAAGGCCTTAGACACACACAACTTGTAAGTGAAATGTATTAGCAATACCGTAAACTCACGGTATATCAACACTCTCAACTTAACTTCGTTGTTTGTCTTCAAGCGACGCACTAAGACTCTAAACGACACTTGTATAGAAGCAAACATTTCAATCACAAGCAATCACATAGCTCTATATCCCACTCACTTTCCTGGTGCAGAATTTGTTCTCTTAAGACTCGACAAGCTAATTCATGCGGATCAAATCATGACAACGATCGACCAACCAACACACAACATACACTGTTTCATTATCACCAAAGTACCAACTTTTTGACAATGTAACTAGTGCCCTTAGTTCAAACGAAATCCCTCTTCTTTCACACAATGACTATGAATTGGAGTACAGGGATTCATTAAACACTCACACTCAGAAATAACTTCAAGTACAGTTAGTGCTCAGTACCATAAGCTTGCTCTTATTTTCACTGCTTAGACTCTCCAAACTAGACTCTAGGATCACTATAGGACTTTCTTGGCTTGTAACGTAGGCTTAGGGTCAGGTGTGGTACATTTGGGTACTTCTTAGTGACTTTCTGCCCTCCTTGACATTACACTAGGCTTTCAACCTCTTGCCCTATATTTGCCATCCTACTGATTTACCTTCTTCCTTTGATTTTCTTCAACCATGGATGTGACTTTAGACTTTGTAGCTCTTTATTTATTTATTTATTTATTTTTCTTTTTTTTCTTTAGCTTTCAACAAGTCACATCCTTTCCTCTCTTTTTCAACATCAAACTCTTTTCATACACATTTTTCTTTCGCTGTCCTTTTTCATAACCACACTCAACTTATGGATTTTCCATAGGTTGAGGTGCACAATACCCAATGTCGGGTCAGGGCCAAGATTGAAGTTACTTTTTACATTTTCCACCCTTAACTAGGGGTGTGTATCGTTCGGTTCGGTTCGGTTATAAGTATTATCGATTCGGTTTATTGGTTTTTGGTTTTTAAATATGCTAAATCGATAACCAAACCAATAAGATATTTGTTATCGGTTTTCGGTTTATCGGTTTTAGGTCTTTAACGGTTCGGTTTTCGGTTTAACCAATAAGAAAATGCTTTCAAAACAAATATATGACTTATCCAATAATTTGACGCGATACGCATACATCGAAATAATCATTCCAAACGGGACAACAAGGACCAACTTGTTGTATTTTGGTCATCACAACAAAGACTTGGTTAATTTTCGATCACCATAATATATATAAAACGAGGTCCCCTTAATGCAATAAAGAGAATCAAATAAAACCAAATCATAGACAAAAGTCAAAACAGTAGCAAATGAGGCCATGCTTATGGTAACTAAATGAAGTTCTTACGTTATTTAAAAAAAAACACACACACACAATTTGAATTCCTAATGTTAATCAAATTGCAGATATTTACAATCGTGCAAAGCCTAATATTAGTCAATTATAAACTAAGTAAAGTAAATAAGTAATACTAAAAAGTAAAACCTAAAGGTTAAATAACTAAAAGTAGAGAGGAGAGTTAATTGTTAAGTAGTGTTAATTATTGCGTAGGGTTTTATATATTTAGTCTAATATACTACTAATTATATTAATATTTTTTTTAATATATTATATATATGTATAACTAAAAATTAAAATAGTAAATTATTATATTATTAATGGGTTATCGGTTAACCCAATAACCCAATATTAAAAACCAATAACGAACCGATAACCCAATAATTTTTTTTTGTAAAACCATTAAATAACCGTTATCCCAATAACCCAATAACAATAAACCAATAACACTTTTTTTGGTTCAGTTTATCGGTCGATTCGGTTTTTGCACACCCCTACCCTTAACTTAGGCTTTTGGCCTAAGTCAAAGTGCACATGTCCAAGGAGGGACCGGGGCCAACATAGTCGATTATGGGAAGGTGAGTTCGGGGTTTAGAAAGAAATGGTCTAATTTTAGGCAAAAACATTTGGATCAAAGGGAGCGTTTATTTCATTTGGTTGGATCCTTTTTTTAAGCAATTTGTAGACTTATCAGAACAAGGGCCTATGATCACTTCCTAGCCCCTAGAGTGAATTGTCTTAGCAGGACTTACCGGGCAAGTTCTAGTTTTGCACAAAAACTGTCTGAACAATCAACTATTCTCACACTCTTGGCACATAGTTTCATTATCAGATTATCAGATTACCAGTTCAAGTTTCAGCTTAAGTCATGCCATCAAGTTGATTCATTATCATGTCATACTCAGAGCCAACACATTTAACTTGTCTTAGCCTACCAATTCTAGTATACATCACAAATTTTGGACGGGTATATTTTTCATAAGCCATCATGCTTTATTCCTTTTCATGCTTTTACACATACAATCCTAACACATGACGGTTCAACATAAATTAAACAGTCTTTCGGGGAAAAAGAACATAGGCAAGAAAAAGAACACAGGCAAGAAAACCCCAAAAAGAGGATTTATGAGTTGGGTTACTTAAATTTCGCCCTATCACTCACAATCCATTTATCCCACCCCCAACAAAAATGGATGCGATTGTCCCCAATGCATACAAAAACAGTAAAATATAATAGATTGGGTGAAGCAAACCTGTGGCGCATTACGCCGAAGAATCATCAACAAGCGGGTGGGTCCAGTTTCCCGGAGCCCGCTGGAACCATACTTGGGTCACCCTCAGTAGTTCCCACATCAACCATCATAACACTCTCAGTAGTGCTCTCGGTCACTCCAACCGCACCATCAGTGGTGCTCATAACGTCTCTCACGACAGGCGGGGCCTCTACAACTGGGGCAGAACTTGATGCCTTTGCAATACTCTCATGCACCCTTTGTTGGCGAAACTCTTCATCTAAAATCGAAGCCTTCCTAGCCTCCTTCTCCTGCCTACGCTGTCTCTTTTGGGCTTTTTCCTTCTCAGTGCGACTAGAACGGTGCCTCTTGCCTTTTGTATGTGTAGGCTCAGGCCCCTCCTCGGTGGTCGCACTGAATAAAACATCCAGCACCATATCATCAGCTAACGCAGTAGGTGCAGCCTGAGGCTCAACTTTAGGGGTGGCAAGAATGGCATCAACGTCGGCCCAAAGACTGGCTAACTCGGATTGAAAAGATGATAGATCCATGGTCGGGGCTGGTCGCTCAAAGACTCTCAATTCAAAGGCATCGAGATGCTTATTAACGTCCTGGATCTTCCGATCCATCATGCCCTCTATCCTTTGCTCCATTCTGGCCTCGGACTCATCTATCGACTTTTGCATCCAAGGTTGGATGTGATGCAACAGTGTGGCCATCTAAGCCTCTAATTTCTGTACTCTAGCCAACGGGACAACATCAATTCCTTATGGTGGTGTGGACCGGGATGAGCTAGGAGCCCTACTAGTAGCCTGCAAAAAGAAGTTCGGGACAGTATCGGTGTGATCTGGCATAATGGGGTCACCGCCTTGTGCCTGCCCCACCGTGTCTGCAAGATCTGCACCCAAGAGAGGTACCTCAACCTGGGGCTCTCTGTGAGATGCCTCCACATTTGCCTCATCTCGAATGAGGCCTATATCCAAAGTCCATGTATGGTGGATTAACCTGTCACAATGCCAAATCGGCACTCCAGAGTCCCTGCACAATTGGAAAATCAAACATGGAAAGGGGTAAGTAGTGAAGGTCTTGAATGCCCTCTCATGAATCTTTACCAGCAACATGCGGGCAAAGTCAATCTCCACTCCTGCTACCAATGCTGCAACTATGACCGCTCTGTCCTATGTGAGTTGGTTGTCAGCTTTTGTAGGCGACACCCTATTACGAACCAATAACCAAAAGAACTTGGCCATAAAATTTAATGTGGCCTTTCATATACCCAACTGTAGTGTGGTGACCCATTCCGCACGCTCACCATCTGCAACAATGTATTTGGCTAACCACAGTATAACAGCCTCTCGCTGCTCAGCATTCCTCTGGAAAGCGCTGCTCCGCACGATGTCCTATCTGTAGTCAAATTCCGCTGTGTTTAGTGACCAAGAGTGACCCGTGGTAGGACCATAGAGAAAGCGGCTGATGGTGGCATGTGATATGTCCACCGGATGACCTCAGACCATAGTAGAAGTGAGAGGGTCCTGAGCTATGGGCTTTGACCGTTTGGAGATCGAACCACGGAGAATGGCGACATAGAAAGCGTAGAACTCCCGTACAATCTCCTCACTATAAGTCCCAGGGTCTCGAGCCATCCAATCACACTTGTGAAGGTTAAAAAGTCAATGAATGTCGGGGACAGGGTGCAAGCTACCTATGAGGACTCTGCGCTCCTCTGTAATCAGTCGGGCCATCTTCTCTTTGTCATTTCTCATCTTGGCATCCCAATAGATTTGCCATTGGCCCTCAACACGCCATTTATTTGGCTCGCCGGCCACTGGAGTAGGGTCCTCATTCCTTGGTACGAGTACTGACTCTGAGCTAGTGGCCTTATCAGATGAGGCTGCTTGGTCATTCTAGCCGGACCCTGTGGCTGACTTGGTATTGGACCCCGAAACATGAGCATACTCGAACCCTGAAGCATGGCTAGACTCAGAGCCCGAAGCCTAGGTAGACGCGGAGCCAGACGTAGACCCAATAGCTGAATTGGAAACAACCCTAGTTAGTGACCCGATCAGTGTGTGCTCCTCATCAGACTGGGAGACAATGACTACGTCGAGAATCACCTTTCGAGGGGTGCCTCTGGTGGGTCGGGGTGCAGTTGGGGAAGTCCTTGTGTTGGGAGGAACGTATGCTAGATCTTTTTCTGTATCCGTGACCTCATCTCTTAACCTAAAGCTAGGAGCAACAGATTTTGACTTGACCTGTTTTGTGTAGGTGACTAGCTTCTTGGGTGCCATCGTGCCTGTGGAAGCGATATTAGTGCCAAAACTAACTATAGACATACTCAGAAAAATTTAGAACTAAAAAAAAATAGTAACAAAAAAAATAATAATTCAAACAATGGCTACAATGGTCATCCATGGAGGGGACCTACAGTCTGTAGACTGATCTACGGTCCGTGAAACCCTTCTGTGGATTAGATGACCAATAATATTGGTTGCAGATGGAAATCACGAATGTACAGAACGGTCCGTAGATTAATCTACAGACCGTAGTCTACATCCGTGGTTTCACACTTGGTGAAATTTTTCAAGTGCATCCACTCACGAACCTAATCTACGGTCTGTAGATTGATCTACGGTCCGTAGATGGGGAATCGTGGATGTGACCTGTGCCAGGTTTCAGCCATTCTTTATTTTCACGCCCACATCTTAGACCATTTTCAACAATATCCTAGTCTAATCATGCATTTCAACAATTACTCATGTTAGTTTGTTATTCTCAGGATTCCGATTAATCATTTTAACCAGTGTTTAAGACAAACTTTGTAAACCTAAGTCGAAACTTACATTTAGACTTATAATCACATACAACAAGGCAACACAATCACTATCTATCGTTCCAAGGATATTTTAACTTCCAATTTTATCATGCAATATCATCAACCAATTACCCAAGGTCAAGACCCAATCCCTGACTTTCTTTAGTCTAACAATGAATCAAAATTCAAAGTGAAGAAAAAGTCTATTACCTTACAGCAACGGGAATGGTGTGATGACATATGTTTTCAAGGCCAAAAACCACCTCTTCGTTACTAACCCAAACACCGTTCTTTTTTAAAAAAAATTTGGAATATGGACTGATTAGTATTCGGAATAGAAAAAAATCGTAGGAATTATGGGGAATGGAAGGGATAAAATTATGGGGGAGTTATGGAGTGATTTAAGGAGTTTGGAAAGTTATGAAACAGATTGGGGGTAAATGGAGGGAAGTGGAATGATTTAAAATTGGGCGATTTTAAATAGGGGGTCCGGGTCGGGTTATATAGAATTAGGGTTTTGGACCCACGAGACCCCGTCAACGATCCGTGGGTCGCTCTACGATCCGTAGATCACTCTTATACTTGGAAAAGTTTAGGGACTTACCTGGGGTCTACGGACACCATCCACGGTCCGTGGATGGATCGACGAACCATCGATGGGGTTCGTAGACCTCTGCACCAGATCAATTTCTGCAGATTTTGCATAGCGTACCTGCATATGTAGCAACCATTAGGCAATTCTTTTTATATTTTCTGGACACTTTTTAGACACGGACCCCTATGCTAATTCTAGCCAACACTACATCTAAATTAATACAAAGAATCAACTAAACACAAAGACTGCTAGATAGAAAACAAAAAACCTATCGTTGGCTACGTTGTACATCTTGGGTTGCCTTCCAAGCAGCGCTTGATTTAACGTCGCGGCACAACGCAGGCCTCTTGATTATTCAGACTTCATCAAGATGATAGGCCTCCACAACTTCTTGCACACTTTCTACTTTTCCCAGATAAATCTTGATCCTTTGCCCGTTAACCATTAACCTTATTCCGTCACTGTTCTCAAGCTCAACCACTCTATGAGGAAGCACTTTTGTGAGCAAAAATGGCCCAGTCCATTTGGATTTGAGTTTGCCCGGAAACAAGCGCAACCTAGAGTTGAATAGAAGCACAAGATCACCCACAACAAATTCTCGTTTTTCAATTCTTTAATCATGATACCTCTTCATCTTCTCTTTTTATAAGGCTGAACTTTCATAAGTTTTTAGGCGAAACTCATCAAGCATATTCAAGCATTCATTTTTTGATTAGATGCGGCCCCCAATCCAAATTTAGCTTCTTCATTGACAACAAAGCCTTATGCTCTAGCTCTACCGGTAAATGGCAAGACTTTCCTTATACAAGTTGATAAGGAGACATACATATGGGAGTCTTGTATCAAGTGCGATAGGCCCATAGAGCATCATCAAGCTTCCTTGACCAATCTGTTTTATTAGCATTAACAGTCTTTGCCAAAATTTGTTTGATCTCTTTGTTGGACACTTCAACTTGTCCACTAGTCTGCGGATGGTAATGAGTGGCTACATTGTGGCGGACACCATATTTGTCAAGTAGCGCCTTGAAAAACTTATTACAAAAGTAGGAACCTTCATCACTAATAATCTCCCTTGGTGTACCAAATCTGGAGAAGATATTCTTTTTCAAGAATGCGGTGACACTTTTACCTTCATTGTTGGGGAGCGCAATTGCTTCCACCCACTTCGATATATAATCAACTGCAACAAGAATATACTTTATCCCATGTGAACTCACAAATGGACCTATAAAATCAATGCCCCAAACATCAAATAACTTTCTCACCAATATAGGATTCTTAGGAAGCTCTTGTTTCTTTGAAATCCCTCTTTTTCTTTGGCAACGATCACAAGACTTGGCGAAATCATGAGCATCTTGGTGGATAGTAGGCCAATAGTACCCACACTGCAAAATCTTATGTGCAGTTCGAATACCACTATGATGCCCACCAAGAGGCGATGAATGACATGCTTCAAGTACACTCAACATCTCAATTTCGTGTACACAACGACGAATAATCCCATTAGCACAACTACGATACTAGTAAGGCTCATCCCAAAAGAATTTCTTCACATCATGCATAAACTTTTTCCTTTGGTGAAAAGACAAATCCAGGGGTACAATATTGCTTGCCAAATAATTAGCAAAGTCTGCGAACCAAGCAATCAGATCATGAGAAGCAGCTAATACTTGTTCATCTGGAAAAACATCATTAATTTCAGCCTTATCACCAAGCTTTAGCATAGCCTCTTCCTCTAATCTGGAAAAGTGATCAGCAACTTGATTTTCGGTCCCCTTTCTATCTTTTACGACAAAATTAAACTTTTGCAGCAATAATACCCATCTAATTAACCTCGGCTTTGCATCCTTCTTTGCCATCAAATATCTCAATGCAGAGTGGTCAGTGTGTACTATGACCTTGGTACTAAGTAAGTAGGCTCGAAATTTCTCAAATGCGAAAACCACTGCAAGAAGCTCTTGTTCAATCACAGTATAATTCTTCTAGGTCACATTTAGAGCTTTGCTAGAATAGTAAATAGGATGGAGAATTTTCTCTCGCCTCTGTCCCAATACTACACCAAGCGCCACTCCACTCGCATCGCACATTACCTCAAACGGTTGTCCCTAATCTGGTGAAATAATGATAGGTGCAGTAACCAACTTTTCCTTCAACTCTCCAAATGCTCTCAGACAAGCATCATCAAAATCAAACTTATACTCCTTTTCGAGTAGTTTGCACAATGGATATGTAATTTTAGAGAAATCTTTGATGAACCTTCTATAGAAACCTGCATGCCCAAGAAAACTTCGAACACCTTTTACAGAGATAGGTGGTGGAAGCTTTTCAATTACCTTAACTTTCACTTTACCTACCTCAATGCCCTTCTCAGAAATTTGATGACCCAAAACTATCATTTATTTGCCATAAAGTGACACTTCTCCCAATTTACCACCAGATTGTAGTCTTCACACCTTTTAAGCACCTCAGCCAGATGATCCAAACATTGATCAAAAGAGTCACCTACCACAGAGAAATCATCCATGAACACTTCAACAGTGTCCTCTACTATATCATAAAATATTGACATCATATAACGTTGGAAGGTCGCTGGAGCATTGCACAACCCTAAGGGCATTCGTTTGAAGGCGAAAGTCCCATAATGGCAAGTGAATGTGGTCTTCTCTTGGTCCTCCGGAGCTATAGAAATCTGATTGTAGCCCGAATAACCATCAAGAAAACAATACCAACCCTTACCAGCAAGCCTAACTAACATCTGATCCATGAATGACATAGGGAAATGGTCCTTTTCTATCCAAACATTTAGCTTCCGGTAGTCCATGCAGACTCTCCATCCAGTCACGGGCCGCATCGGAACAAGCTCACTTCTCTCATTAGGCACCACAGTAATCCCACCTTTCTTGGGCACACATTGAACAGGGCATACCCAACTACTATCTGCAATGGGATATATAACTCCAGCATCTAACCACTTGATGATCTCCTTTTTAACTACTTCTTGCATAGGTGGATTTAATCTTCTTTGATGCTCAAAACTAGGTTTGTGATCTGGCATGAGTTGGATTTTGTGGGAACAAATACCAAGAGGAATCCCAATAATATCTGCAATAGTCCACGCAATAGCTTGCTTGAACCTCTTTAACACAGTCGCCAAACACTCTACTTGTCTTGCATTTAGTTCTGCCGAAATGATGACCGGTAAAGTGTTATCACTGCCTAAGAATACATACCTCAAATATGGTGGTAGAGCCTTAAGCTCCAATTTCGGTGCCTCCACAATAGATGGTCTCGCTGGTGGAGACTCACGATTCTTCATGTCTAATTCATACTTCTTTTGTTTTGACCGATATTCACACCTATCTAGTGCAACTACCAACTCATTGTACTCTTCAATATCATCACTATCGAAATTCATCATAACTGCTGCTAGTGCCTCAACACCAAGTCGCTCTTCAATTTACAGTTCTGTTCCACTCTCAACTCTGTAAGTTATAGCAGATACCGTTTGGAGCTCACCACTCTGCTTCATGGACCTACAAATATTGAAAGTTGCTACTTCGTTGTTTAGTCTAAACTTCATCTGTCCCTTCTCCATATCAACTAATGCATGACCTGTGGCAAGGAATGGTCTCCCAAGGATGATGGAAACATTAAAATCAACCTCACAGTCAAGAATCACAAACCGTTGGAAAGATGAACGACTCCACTTTTACTAGCACATCATGAAGTACACCAATGGGCCTTTTCACGGTACGATCGGCCATAAGTAGCAGCATTGTAGTAGGCTTTGGATTCCCTAGATCCAACTTCTTATAAATAGACAATGGCATGAGGTTGATGCTAGCACCAAGATCACACAATGCCTAAGCAACGTGTAACAACCCTATAGTACATGGGATCGTGAAAGCACCAGGGTCTTTCTTCTTCTACACAAGAGATCTTGTACCAATAGAGCTACAATGCTGCAATCTATCATCATCTTCAAAACTCACAAACCTATTCTTTGTCACCATATTTTTCATAAACTTCGCATACCCAGGCATTTGCTCCAAAGCCTCTATCAAAGGAACATTGATGGAAAGCTGCTTCAACATAGTAATAAACCTGCGATATTGTCACGACCCAAGCCTAGGGCCTAGACGTGACCGGCGAATGGAGAACCCGAAGGAACCCCAAACAAGCCTCATAGCGTATCATTACACATCCTTGGTCGCGGAAGCAATTAAATGACCATGAACAATAAGCATAATCAAAGGGGGGAAATCGGGACTAAGGGAGCAAGAGAAAAAAAAGAAGAAATGATACATAAATACCATAGATGAGTCAAGTTCAAGCATGATACACAACTTGTCCAACACCACCTCTAAACATGAGTACTTAGCGGGGGCCAAGACAAACTACCGGGCTCACCCTCATAGTCAATACATAACCAAAAAAAAAAGAAAAGTCTTATACATAGCAAAAGATCATAAGCAACGTCCCCGAAATGGAGGACTCACCAATAACCTCGATAGAAAATTGTATTAGCCACGCGGAGGAGGATGGTCAAGCGGTGCTCCGGTCCCTACATGGTGACATCATGTAGGCATAGAGTATGCATTAGTACATTTGAATGTACTAAGTATATGGGATGCAATGCAATGCTACAATAGATGGACATCATAGGGAAAATGCATAATCATACCCGATAGATAGCACATTAATGAAATGATATATATAATGACGCTTACATAAAAATCATATTTAGTGGGACGTAGTACATGTGTGGCGAGTGACCGTCAATATAGTATTTCCAAGGCCTATCACCCCCTTGGAGAGACGAAAGAGGTACAAACCCCTCAATGTGGTTACCCGGGCCTACCACCCCCCGAGCTAGGGACCAAGGTACAAACCCCTCGATATGGTTATACGGGCCTACTACCCCCCGTACTAGGAAACCAAGGTACCAACCCCTCGATACGGTTATACGGGCCTACTACCCCCCCGTACTAGGCTTGGTCGACTCACAACACTATATAGAGAAATCATGTACATGTATCCCTTTCATCATCATTTCAATAATTATATAATCATCCGACTCCTAGGATGTACATTGGACCTTCCATTTCCTAAGAATTCTATAAATGACATTTTATCAAACACATGGTGGGCAATTGTTCATGTAGATAAAATTATGTCTTTCAAGAGTACTAAGTCCAACCAATTTCGAAATACATATAAATCAGCCCACCAACAACATACATATATATATCAACCTTCATAATTTGATCATGGAAGCATGAAAATCATAAACATCACATAATAATTCCATTTCATGATAATATGCAAAAATAGACCATAATAGAATGTGTAGTAGTAATTCCATAATTCAAGAGTTCATAAATGATCATAAGGACCCATAAACTTGAAGTAAAATAGAGGACAAATGGTTGGACTTGTGTAAAGGAAGGTTTCCACAATCAACCCACATACCTCAACTTTGGAGAATCCTTGATGAAGATTGGAATGGAGAATTGAAGCTTGAGATTGAGTCTTGAATCCAGAATTAGAGCTTGAGATCTTTGAGTTTGGTTGAAGATCTTGGTGGAATTTTGGAGAGGGCTTAAAGAGTGTTTTTGAGTGTTTTGGAGCTAGAAAAATTTATAACTAAGTATGGGACATATCCTCTTTTTATAAAAGAAAAACGTCTCCAGCCGCTACAGTAACTTTGCTCACTGGAATTTGCAATTCTGTCGAGACAGGTTTTACGAAAATGGCCATAACTCCCTCATCCTAACTCGGAATGAGGTGAAACTAGGTGCGTTGGAAAGCTAACTCAAAGGGCTTTAATTTAATAGGTGGTGGCCCTTCCAGTTCCTTCTGTGCTAAGAGATATGATCCTTTAAAGTTGACCCTGAAAATCGCATTTTTTGCGATTTTCGAATTTTGATACGATTGTTCTAAAATTTGGGTTAGACCCATTTCCTACTCAATTTGACCCCACGAATAAGAATATGAAGTTGAATTTCCGAAATCATGCACGAATTTTGAGATATATGGAAATTACAATTATAGGTGTTTCTGAAGCACATTTTCGGGCATTTTGGGGTCGTTTCAGATATTTACCATCTTTAGTCTTCTTCACTAACCTCTGTGGAAACTGTGGTGGAGGTCTAGGTTTAGGGACCACTTTCTGAGATATCTCTGCTTCTTTCTCTGTTGCATTCTCAGATTCTTCCCTAACCTCTACCACATCATCTTCTTTTCTAATCTCAACATCTACCACAGACGGCATAGGTGGATCTATGGTTTGCTTACCCCCTCGAGTAGTAACTGCCATACAATGACCATCATTCTTTGAATTCTAGATGGTGTTGCTTAGAAGAGTGTCAGGTTGATGTGGGTTCTGAGTCATCTACTACTCTAGATGCTTTATTGACATTACATGGGCATTAACCTTTTGACCAATACCAGACAAGTCATTTCTCATCTCCTTCACACTCTCATCAGTTTCATCAAACCTTCTCATCATCTTATGCATCATATCTTCAATACACGCCATATTGCCTCCAGCTTCCCTAGCACCAGATTCTCGATTTTGAGGGGAACGTAATGTACAACCCAATCGTTTCTGTTTCCATAGTTGTTTCGGTTGTAGTTGTTGTCATGACTGAAGTTCCCATCCCGGACATATTGACCCTCTCGATTGTAATTGTCATAGTTCCGACCTTGGTTTCCTTGACCATGGCGCCAATTTTCCGTGTTTGATCCTTGGGCGTTTGGTCGAAAACCCCCCGTCTAATCATTCACCGCATAAGCATCCTCTTCGTAGTAATTCTCTTCAACTGGTGGTGGCGTTCTAGTCAAGTAATTCATAGCATTTACCTTCCTTGCACCTCCACTTACATGCTTTAATAACAACTCCAACTCGGTCCTCATCTGAGCCATCTCCTCATGAATCTCCTCTGCAGACTGGTTGTTCGTAGCATGAATGGCAAAAGTGTTTATCCCTATATCCGACCTCCTAGTGCTCCATGCTTTATTGTTGCGAGAGATCTTCTCCAATTTTTCTACAATATGTGCATATGTGCACTCACTATATGATCCTCCAGCAATAGTATCAGGCACTGCTTTATTGTTGTCATCTTGACCTCGATAGAAATATTCCTTCAGTGTCTCATCATCAATATTGTACACTGGATAATATCTTGCTAATAACACATCCGTCAGTGGTCCCATGTATATATTGAGTTATAAGGAAGCTCAGTGAACCATACAGCAGCATCGCCTATCAGTGATAGAGGGAACACTCGTAACCCGATGACATCCATATCCAAGTCTGGTTGACCCACATAGCTCTTGCAAACAGCCCTTAGCTTGGCTATGTGATCATGTTGGTCTTTCGATGGCGAACTCGAGAATAAGCCTCTCGCTGTAAGCATCTACATCAAACTACTGGTCACTACAAATGTGTGCCCCGGAGGCAAATGAGGTAGGATAAGAGGTCCATCTGAGTCAACAATGTTAACGTTGCCTCTATAGTTGTCATGCGGTCGAGGGCCTGGTGGACCATGCACCCTCACTGCATCTCCCAATTGATTTTCAGCTAGAACCTGATTGTCTCCCCCAACCACCCTCGGGGGTTACAACTCAACTTCATCACCTAGGTTGCCTCCTATAGGGTTAACTTGAACTCCTTGATTGTTCATTCTTCGCAAAGTTCGGTTCAACCCTGGGTCGTATGAAGTAAGTGGTTCACCCTGGCTCCGTGTACTTGGCATACACTAGAGTCAGAACCGTCAGAACCTAAGAGAGACAAAAAGAAAAAGAAAAAGTAAAATTAGGAAATATTTTACTTACGTTCAATAATGTAGTTAAAATAAATCTAAAAGCCAAAAATCCCCGGCAACGGTGCCAAAATTTGATACGTTCAAATTACACCTCCATAAAGAAGCATAAGCGATCGTTATCAATTAAAGAACCCAACTTGTAGGTTGGGTTCAATCCCACGAGAAAAATGGTTTAGACTTTACTTTAACCAACAATTATATTCAATTAGTCAAATTACTTCCATAAACAAGTAATTAAAGGGGGAGGGGTTGTGAAACAAATTTTTTTTAGAATTCAATAAATAATCAGTAATCAAAAGTCAATTTTAGTTGTTATCAATATGAGAGAAATAACTAGGGTATACGTGTTCCCTACAAGCTCATAACGCAGTAATCCTAGTAATAGCAATTATTTCCTAGTGTACTACATGCAAAGTGATAAGTTAGGTATTTTTAAATCCTTGATCCGACATCTAGAGAATTTCACCCCGCACCTTGGTCCGGCTACGTGTGTATAATTTACTAACCCTTACCTTTACCTCATATTAGACATGCAAATAATTCTCGATGTGAAAACACAGAGCCAATGTTTGGCTTAGTTATTACTTCGCACCAATCGACACTAGCCTATTAGATAGTATCACACTAAATCTATGTTGATAATTGTTTTCTTGTTGATTACCTCCTTGGTCCGACAAGTAGCAACAAGGTGAGTTCTAACGCGTGCACTCGTTAAAAAGACTTCTAAACGAAAGAATTATCAATGCATGCAAAACACTATTTAAGAATTGTTTATTTACTATTCATACTTTGTTAATTGCTCATGGTTCCCCCAACCCTAGTTGTGGGATTTAGTTACCCATAATCATATGAACATAATTCATTGTTTTAGATGAAATAATTATGAACTTATGTAAGAAGAATAATAAACCCAGAAATTCAACTTGTATTGCAACACCAAAATCTTCAAAACGAACTTAGGAAATTAAGAATTGCTAAAGTTGCAAGTTAATCTCCCAAGTCAAGAACTAGAACCAAAGTAATAAAGTCTAACCCCCAAAAATGAGGTTTACATGCCCTATTTATAGAAAAACAAGTCCTAAATTAAAAGGGAAACAAAATAAGGAAAGTTTGTTCAGGGACGCATCTTCATTCCACGAGACTGACTCACGGACCGTTAATTGATTTACGATCCGTGAGTCCCTTCCGTTTGCCAGGATTTGGAAAATATTTTAGCTTCCAAAATTAACTTTTCTGAAGCAAACGACGGAGCTGCAGTACGGACCGTAGATTGATCTACGATCCGTCAATCCCCTTCCGTAGCTCCACATTTAGAATCTTCAAAAATCAGGTACTGGAACCCTCGCAGTATCATTCTACGAATCAACAGTACGGTCCGTAGATCAATCTACGAACCGTCAATGGTCACCGTGGTTGCACACTTGGTCAGATTTCCCTGATTTGCCTTCCATGCCTTGCCTGCTGATCTACGGCTAGCATCTACGGAGCGTCAATAGACCTACTGTCCGTAGATCACCTCCGTAGATGCTCTTTTCTGCATTTTTTTCAGTTGTCTCTTTACTTTCGCGCCTGAACATCTTTTCTGCAAAATATGATAATAACACATAAAAACCAATACAAAAAGGCCCTAGACACACACAACTTGTAAGTGAAATGTATTAGCAATATCGTAAACTCACGGTATATCAGGTTTCAAGGATCTCAAGCCTCCATTGAAGATTTCACCTAGGATTTTCATCAAGGTATGTGATAAATTCATCAATGGTTTCTACTTCACCCATGGAGGCCTAAAGAAACCTCAAAATCTCAAGTTATGATTCATACCTAGTTCTAGAGTTTCATGATTTCTTATGAGTTTTTAATGAATTTCATCTTATTCTTCATGGATGATATTATTATGCATGATTTGATTATATCTTAATATTTTCAATGATATTTACATGAACCCATGCTATACAAGTATTTTATGATCGAGAATATAGCTATTTCAATATTCATGTATTATGTTATGAAGGTTTTTATGAATCAAGGATGCTTTAAAAAAATGTATCATTTAGTTTATATGATTATCAGATTTTTCATGGAAATATGGTGCTTTCAATTGAAGTATCTCTCCTTATGAATGATTGTCATAACTTATATGCTTTCAACTAGAGTGTCCCTTAGATTATGTCAAGTATCATGATTTATAAACTGATCAGTATGTTTAATAATGATTGGCCATATGGCATGAATGACATTCATATATATAATGTTTTTGATGATTTCTCGATTAGTATGGTATCTCGAATGCCAATCAATGATCGTGGATCAATTTTCTTACAAAAATAATGTTCACAAATACACTTAGGTATAGATATTCTTTCTAATACTCAACCTATCTCTCTTACGCTATATTGAATGGCTCCAGCTGAGTTGAAAGAGTTAAAAGAGAAGTTGAAAGACCTTCTTGATAAAGGTTTCATTCAACCAAGTGTCTCACCTTGGGGTGCTCCGGTCTTATTTGTGAGGAAGAAAGATGGTTCTCTTAGGATGTGTATAAATTACCGTCAATTGAACAAGGTTACTATCAAGAATAAGTATCCTCTTCCGAGAATTGATGATTTTCTCGATCAACTTCAGGGTGTCACTTGTTTTTCTAAGATAGACCTCAGATTTGGCTATCATTAGTTGAGAGTAAGAGAAAGTGATATCCCTAAGACAGCTTTCAAGACCCGTTATGGTCATAATGAGTTCCTTTTGGTTTGACTAATGCTCTTGCATCGTTCATGGACCTTATGAACAAAGTGTTTAAGCCTTATCTTGATATGTTTATTATCGTTTTCATTGATGACATTTTGATTCATTCGAGAAATGAGGAGGATCATGTTAGTCATCTCAGAGTAGTTCTTCAAACTCTCAAGGATAGAGAGTTGTATGCTAAATTCTCTAAATGTGAAATTTGGCATGAGTCTATGGCATTCTTAGGCCATATTATTTCTGGTGATGGGATTCAAGTTGACACTCAAAAGATAAAGGCAGTGCAGAACTGGCCTAGACCACATCTCCAACATATATTAAAAGCTTCTTGGGATTGGCTGGTTATTATAGAAGGTTTGTCGAGGGGTTTTCATCTATTTCATCCCTGCTGACCAAGTTGACTCAGAAAATAATTATGTTTCAATGGTTTGAAGCTTGTGAGCAAAACTTTCAGGAATTGAAAACTAGGTTGACTACTGCCCCAGTATTGACCTTACCAGAAGGTACGCAAGGTTTTGTGGTGTATTGTGATGCGTCCCGAGTTGGACTGAGTTGTGTATTAATGCAGAATGGCAAGGTTATATCTTATGCCTCCAAACAACTTAAGATTCACGAGAGAAATTACCCAACCTATGATCTAGAGTTGGTTGTTGTAGTGTTCACTTTGAAAATATGGCGTCACTATTTTATGGTGTTTATGTAGATGTGTTCACTGATCACAAGAGTCTTCAGTATGTGTTTAGTAAGAAAGAGCTTAATCTCAGACAAATAATGTGGTTGGAGTTACTCAAGGATTATGATATGAGTATTCTCTATCACCCAAGTAAGGCTAATATTGTTGCTGATGTTTTGAGCAGATTGTATATGGGTAGTACTACCCATGCTGAGGAGGAAAGAAAGAATTAGCCAAAGATGTGCACAGACTTGCACAGACTTGCACAATTGGGAGTCCG
Source organism: Solanum stenotomum (assembly GCF_019186545.1). Taxonomy (NCBI): domain Eukaryota; kingdom Viridiplantae; phylum Streptophyta; class Magnoliopsida; order Solanales; family Solanaceae; genus Solanum; species Solanum stenotomum. Next base: position 37,880,253 of record NC_064287.1, read on the forward strand.
ATTAATTGACTCTAATGAAGGAGGAGTGGTGGTGATGAATGGGGTTGAATCATCATTAGTGTCTTGAAAGAGAAACAAGACCAAGACCCTATTTTGCTTGAATTAAAGGCAAAGGTTCATAATCAGAAAGTGATGACTTTTGAATAAGGAGGATATTGAGTGTTGAGGTATCAATGTAGATTGTGTGTACCAAAGGTGGATGAACTCCAAAAGAGGATCATAGAGGAAGCTTATAGCTCTATATATTTTATCCATCCTGGTTCCACAAAGATGTATCGTGACTTGAGAGAAGTCTATTGGTAGAGTAGTATGAAGAACGGTATTGCAGAGTTCATTGCTAAGTGCCCGAATAGCCAACAAGTTAAGGTAGAGCACCAGAAGCCCGATGGTATGGCTCAAAACATAGAACTTCCGAAATGGAAGTGAGAGATGATTAATATGGATTTTATTACTGGTTTACCACGGTCTCGCAAGCAACATGATTCGTTTAGGTGATTGTAGACCGAATGACTAAATCAGCCCATTTTTTGCCGGTAAGAACTACTTTTACAGCAGAGGATTATGCCAAGTTATATATTTAAGAGATAATCAGACTTCATGGAGTTTCAGTGTCTATTATTTCAAATAGAGGTGCACAATTCACCACAAAATTTTGGAAGTCTTTCCAGAAAGGTTTGAGTTCCAAGGTAAGTTTGAGTACTGTTTTTCATCCTCAGACTGATAGTCAAGCGGAACGTACAATTCAAAATTTAGAGGATATGTTCAGGGTGTGTGTGATCGATTTCAAGGGTAGTTGGAATGATCACTTACCTTTAATAGAGTTTGCTTATGACAACAATTATCACTCTAGCATCCAAATGACTCTCTATGAGGCTCTTTATTGGAGAAGATATAGATCTCCTATTGGATGGTTTGAGGTCGGTGAAGCTGGGTTGATAGGACCAAACTTGGTTCATCAAGCTATGGAGAAGGTGAAGACTATTCAAGAAAGGTTAAAAACAGCGCAGAGTCGTTAGAAATCATATACTGATGTTAGAAGAAGAGACTTAGAGTTTGAGGTGGATGATTGGGTTTACTTGAAGGTGTCACCCATGGAGGGTGTTATGAGATTATGTAAGAAGGGGAAAATCAGTCCCCCGATATATTGGTCCTTACAGCATATCCAAGAGGATTGGCAATGTAGCCTATGAGTTGGAGCTACCGTCAGAATTAGTAGCAGTCCATCTAGTGTTTCACATCGCAATGTTGAAGAAGTGTATGGGCGATCCTTCACTTATTATACTGAAAATATTGGTATTAAGGATACCTTATCTCATGAGGAGATTCCCATTCATATTCTGGATCGTCAGGTTCACAAGTTGTGAACCAAGGAGGTAGCATTAGTCAAGGTCTTGTGGAGAAATCTGTTTGTTTGAGGAAGCTACTTGGGAGGCTGGGGAGGATATGAAGAAGAGATACCAACATCTCTTTGAGTCCGGAGAACCAAGTCAAGGTACTAATCCTTTTCTTGGTACTTTTTAAGTTGAGATGTTGTGTTAAATTTCATGTTGAGTGTTTGAGTTGGGTGTTAGATGTTACCACCCTTAGTCTACTTAGAGTAATCTCATTCGAGGACGAATGTTCCCAAAGGGGAGATATTGTAACACCTCGATATTTCAAAAAGCTAAATTTAGAAAGAACTAATTTGGACAGAGCCAAATCTGAAATTTTACAAGTTATGCTTAAGTTGTGAGTTTTGGGTCAACTTCAAATGACTATAACTTTCAATACATGATGAGTTAGGTAGCCCATAAGATGAAATGAAAGGTCTTAGAATCCTCTTTCAAAAGCCACTGAGTTTGCTAAGTTTTGAGTTTGGATGAGGGAGATATTCCCATTTGAAGTTAGCATGTCCATTTAAGGAAAGTTACCCGAATTAGAGCCCGTTTGGATTGACTTAAAAAAAGTAACTTTTAAAAAGTAACTTTTTAAAGTGCTGGAACTTATTTTTTAAATAAGTAGTTATGTGTTTGGATAAAAGTGTTGCGGTTGAAAAAAAAGTTGTTGATGTGTTTGGCAAATAAGTGCTGGTAAACACTTTTTTTTATCAAAATGTCTGAAATACCCTTTAAGCTGTTAACATGATAAAAAGCTGATTAATTTAAGGTTTTTATACTTAAAAAAAATTAAAACAAAATTAATTTATGTTTTACATCCATAAGTAATAATATTTTTCTATCATTCACATATTTCTTTACCACCTTATAAGAGGAATAAAATTCATATTTCAGAAATAATAATAATAATAATAATAATAATAA
>NC_064287.1:37882944-38126834 GCF_019186545.1 Solanum stenotomum
TAATAGTAATAATAATTATTATAATAATAATACACATAATAATAATAATAATATTAATAATTTAATAATAATAATAAAAATAATAATAATAGTAATAGTAATAATAATACTAATAATAATAGTAATAGTAATAATAATAATAATAATAATAATAATAATAATAATAATAATTCAATATGGGCAATTTAGAAATTGTATAAAAGAATTAAGGGCAAAAAGGTAATATACTTGGTCAACATAAAAGGACTTTTAAGTTGAAAAAAAAAAGCTCCCCTCCCCTAGCTTTTAGCTTTTGGCTTAAAATAAGTCATTTTTGACTTAAAATAAGTCACTTTGAAAATTGTCAAACACTCTAATAAGTCAAAAACTGGCTTTTAAGCCAGTTTGACCAGCTTAAAAGCCCATTCAAACAGGCTCTTAGTTAGGGGTATTTTGGTCTTTTCCTAACCCAATCAGATTAAAACGAATTTAGTAATATTTTGGGGTCAAATATGATTTGGGTCAGTTTTACAAATCCTAAATTACGATTAGGGTGTTAGAAGAAAGTGCAAGAAGAGAAAAAGAAAGAACATCAAGATCTCTTGAGAATCGAGGATTTGTTTTGCCAAATCGAGGTATGTATGTTTTCATAGTGTTGGGTTCGTTCACCCACACACCAATCATGTTTTATGTTATCGAATTCATTAATAAAGATTGAGAAATTAAGTTCTTTATGAGTTTCTTGAAGTGTTGCTATTCGTTCTTGAATTTTGGATGTTTGGCTGAGTCCTTGAGGCGAAGATGTTGTTAAGGGGTTGAGTACATTGATAGTTCTTGAGTGGGTTTCGCTAGGATTGTTCTGGGTTATAAGAATGCAAGAGTGTTACCTTAAAAATTTAGTGGGTATGAGTTGAATCGAGTTTAGGAGAAAAGATCGGGGAGAAATTAGGTGTCAGGTCCATGTTGCAGACTTGCTCCCCAGAGAAACTCTCTGTCTCACGTTGTGGAGAGAACGCAGACTCCACTATTTCAAAAATTATTTCGCGATCAAATATTTTAATTCATCTCTGCATCACGCCCTTGCTCTCCAGACAATGTTTTTCGCTCGTTTCTTATTATTTAACTATCTAAAACTCATTTAATTATCATGAGATCATTCGTAACATGAATCATAACCTTGAATCCATAATTCAACTTCAAGGTAGAGCTAAGAGTAAATTATTGAGAGTTCTTTCGAGTCTTTTTGAGAAGTCTTTTACAATCTTTTAAACTTGTTTTAGGACTTGAGCATTTGAGTTTGAGGAAGAGTAGAGTTGAGTTCATTTTCTTGAAAATGATATATAGGAACTAATTATTCCCAAGAGTAAATATTATTATATTTAAGATGAGAGGAAACACCGATTTACAAAATAGTTCATGAGCAGTTTTGAGTACTATCTCTTTTTAGAGAAACCTTTTGAGTAATAATCTCAAAGTTAAGGATGAGGAAATGTTTTCTTTAAAACATATGAGCTACGTTATATTTTGGGAGTAGTATTGAGCACCGACATGGGGGAGAGTTCTAACAACTCACAACCCCTATAAACCATGTAGCCAACGTGGGTAGAAAGAGTCATACTTTTTAGATGATTTCTTATTGTTTTTTAGCATAGACTAGTGGATTCACTTAGTTGAGGAGTTCTATACCCCGGCAAGGTATATGACAGTTCTGGCTGCGTGGGCAAGACGTTATATCATCACATAGCTCATAGTGATGGTTGTCGGTTAGAGAATCTCCCAAACAGAGTTTATTTTATATTTTTACATACAAACTGAGTTATATTGTATTTTCCAATACATTGACTTGTTATCTACTGTTTTAAAATCTTTTCTTTATATTGTATTGTTATTATTGTTTTATATTGAATTGAGTTGAGGTTGAGTTGAGTTGAGATGAGGTAAGTTGTTTCTTCAGTTCCAGTTCAAGCATATGTCATGTTTTAGATTGCCCCTTGCATGCTTGTACATTCCATGTACTGACGCCATTTGACCTGCATCTTTTATGATGCAGATACAGGTGACCAGGATCATCAACCAACGCTTTGTTGATCCAGTTGAGTTCCAGAGTTGTTTGGTGAGCCTCCTTGCTTTAGGAGGATCCATTATTTATCTTCGGTTACTTTAGTTTGTTAGGATGATCGAGGGTATTGTCCCGACATACTTCATAGTATTAGAGGCTTTATAGATAAATAGACAGTAGTTCATGAGTCTTTTCATTTTCAGTTGTTAATGTTTTAAAGACTTGAGTTGCATATTTCTGGCTAGTTGAATATTTTTATATATTCTGAGTTTATCTTTTGAGATATTTGAGTTAAGTTTTACATTTGAGTTTATCTTATGTTAAGTAAGTCTTCCGCTGAGAGTTGAGCTAGACCAAGGGTTCGCTTGGAGCCAACAATGGTTCTCGAGTTCCGGCCACGTCCAGGATGTAGACTCGGGGAATGACAATAATCATGCATGTGTCCCCCGCCCCAGACTTCATTCTTGTGTCTTCTTGGATGTGTTTTAGTTTAGAACACTTCACTTTAAGTTTTAATTCATCTTTTGGGTCATTCCTTGTTATGTTTAGCCCGAAATCAATCTAATCATATTTATTAGCTTATCACATCAATTATACATAAATTACTTGGATATTCCTAAGTTTATACACAAAATATATAGGTAAAAAATGGTGCTTAAATGCATAAATACACCGTATCAAGAAACGCCCTAGAGTTTTGTAACCTACTCAATTCTTATGATTATTACATTAAATAAACAAGGGTTAAATGTGAGATTCAACATTCTAATCCCTAGATTTCAGCAAACGAATTCAAGATCACTAAAAAAAAGAAATTTTTGGAGAATCTTTGAAAGATAAGTTCACTGCTTAATTACAACGGTTAAATCAATAATTGAGGTTCGTGTTATCTATTGAAAGATGCATAATCATTGGTTGATTCTCAAAATCTTAAGACCATGGATTTTGACCTAGAATCCTATTTTTTTTAAAAGGTGAGAGTTTAATAAAATTGATCAAAGTTCTAAACTTTATAATCGTAGTTGATTGTATAACTGTCGTTGAACAAGGTGGAAAATGTTTAAAAGTCTTTTTAGCAGAAATTGAGGTATGCCTCTTTTTTTTAACATTCTTTGATCTTAGTGGTGACGTGATATGACTTTATGTGTGTGCGGGACAAGTTTGCACCGATCTATCGTATTTTGATTCCATACTATGAAATATGTATATGTACATGATTTGCCTTGTGAAGAGAATTGTTGAACTTGATTGTTAAAAGAAATGATCTTTAAACACATTTTTGAGATATAATGAAATATTTTAAACAATTAGGTTGGTCCAGATAACAATTGGGCATTGTTGGTTGGTGTCGCGATGCATCACTTTTGAGCAATGAAAATTTATTAGGATTTTTCTATTTTGGATTTGCCCTTAAGCTGATATGTGATTACTTTTTAGTTTGTCCTATGCTGCAATTATTGATTTATTTGTTCTTTGCTGACATGTTAATAAATCTATTGACCTGTTTTTTTATATTGAAAGGTCCGACATAATTTGACTATTGATGCATTGGCCGATTTTAATAATTTTCATGAAGTACTTTATTATTAAATTTAAATTATTTCATTGAAATTGATTTTATTGATTATGAATATTATTGTGATTATTTTTTATATTAACTCTTGTCGCAAGACACTTAATGAGTAATGAATATATTACATTGAATAACCAAGAACATGTATAACTTCACGTAAATAGCTGTCTTTTTACCTACATTATTATTCTATGATCTTTTTTCCATAGTACAAACTATGAGTGAACGTTCAATTCTTCGATGTTCGAATTTGAAAAAATATGCACCTAATTTTGAACCGAACTAATTTGATTCGATTTTGAAAAAATGTGTACCAAAATTTTGAACTGAACCAGTTAGACTCGATTTGATTCCATTTTTTTAAAATGATTTTTCGGAGTAAATAAAAAATAAAATGATAAAACAACATTCAGTGGTTATGTAAACTATAAACTTTAATTATTGATTTGTGAGTCTCAAAATTATTCTAAACTATTTAAGACATCAACACTCAAACCTCAAAACCTCCCATTCAACACTCAACAATTCACGTTCAGGCTTCAACAATTCAATGTAAATTTCTAGTGATTTATTACAGTACACATCATTTAATAAAATCACTAAAAAAAAGATTTTCTACAAGGACTAAGAATTGAGACTGGAAAGTCGAGATTGTGAGTGAGAGATACACCCGTCGACTGCGATTAATTAGTTAGAAGAGATCGAGACGCCTTACACCCTTGGCCCATCGCGATTAAGTTACTGAGAATGAGAGATGGAAGAACAGAGAAGAGTCGAAGTCAAAATTAGGATTGTGGCCTGCGATTGTGAGTTTTTTAGGCAAAGGGGATCATTACCCCCCTGAACTTGAAGCTTTTTATGTAGTGTACACCTAAACTATAACCCATTTTAAATACCCTAATGAACTTGTTTATTCATTAATCGCATAACATGTATTATCCACCTGACGTAGAAATATACTACAAACTCAATCAGACGCGTGAGGAAGTAAAATTGTTGCCACATCACAAAGCTCTAATGATAAAAAAATAAATAAAAAATCTCCATTCTTCTTTAATTTTTTTTCTCTTTTCAGAACATCTCTCTCTATTTATTCTCCCTAAACCTTTCTCCCTTTTCAAATTTCATAAATTTTCTCTCTTTTTTTATTTTTTCCTTCTCCATCTTTTCAAAACTGCATTTGCTGAATTCATAAATTATAATATAAGACTTGTTTGTTTATGTGGGACTCCTCCAATTCTAAGAATGTTGTACCTCAGATTTGAAAAGAAGAAAAATGCAGTTTTTAGGCTGGTGTTTGTGTCTACGGGCCCCATCTACGGATTGTAGAAGCTTCTACGGACCATAGATGGCAACCATAGGAAGTGAGAAAATAATTTTTTTTCAAAAAAAAATTAGTATCCTTTTTACGATTCACCAGGATGGCCCTTCCCTCCATGTATGAATCGTAGATTGGTCTCAAAGGTGACCCCCATACTTAGTGAAATTTTAAAGCTTAAAGTTGATTTTTATGGTTGACATGTACAGTTCGTAGAAAAATCTACGAGTTGTACATGAGATCCGTCAAAAAGTTGGGCAATTAAGAGTCTCTGATCATTATCTACGGTTAAACTTCTTCTTCAAAATCAGTCCAATCTATTGAAGAATAAAAATCATTAATTTCTTGTTGGACAGTTGCAACCATTTCATTCTCAACTCTTTGACTAGATAGAAAGGTAGAAGAAGACCCTAACCCTAGATTTTGATTTTTTGCTTGTGCATTTAAGGAGCCATCAGATTCTCCAAGCGCATTAAAAGACTCCCTAACTTGAAAGATTGACTAACCTGGCCTTCAGACGTAGGACCCACATCCTCCAGAGTAGAGTCATGACATACATAAATATCTATTATGTCTTCATCATGCAAAAACAATGCAATATCACAAATGTCCTATCGTTTTTCAATCCAACCTGATCACTTCCTAGAGATGGAACTGCATAAGTTTTTCCTAACTTACTAATCCCAAAAGACTTAGCATAATTAGCAAGTTCATAAATTGACAAATGATTTTCATCCACATTAGACACGTGTTTAGCCTATCCTCAATATATATTGGACCTACCTCATTCACCAAGATACCCCTAATTGGAACTTTAAATTAAGGTACTTATTAGTAGCCATGGGGTCAACTTATAACCACAATAATAATCAATCATATAACAACATCAAAATATAGGCAACAACACCATAATAGAGGCAAGATCTAAAATACTAATTTTACTCATAAGCACAAAATTATACAAGGAAATTTACATAAAATTTTAATATTTAACAATACCAAAACAAAATTGATGAATTGGAACCCTAAAACCCCCTAAAATATTGACTTTACTCACAAGCATACAAATATACATAAGGAATTTACAAAAAAAATTCAACACTTAACAATACAGAATAGAATATTGGAATCAGAATCCTAGAATCTTGATTTTACTAAAAAGCCCTAATTTTTTTAACTAAGTACCAGAAACCCTATTATTCATGCATGCATAAGCTGAACAAGTTCACAATAATACATTCAGTAAGTAAAAACTCTAGTTGAAAACTATCAAATCCCTGATCGGAAGCTCAATCAGTAACTATGGAGAAATCCTAGTCGAAAAATATGGCGAAACCCTAAACGAAAGTATGACAAAATATAAATGAAAAAATAAAGAAAACAAACAATAACACATTATAAGAGTGATCATCACTTACTTGGTAAGAATTTCAGACAAGATCAAAGAAAATCAACCAAAAGCTTCACGAAATCGAGCAAAAATTTCACGTCTAAGATTTGCAACTGACCTAGATCGAGCAAGAGTTTCATGAAAAACCTCTGTCGATTACACTTCTTTTAGTGAGCCAAAACGTTTAAAATCTGTCATTGACTCTGTCGATTACACTTCTTAGAGAGAAGATTAGTGAGAAGATTTAAGAAGTTTTACACTCCGTTGACTTAGTGAGAATATTTACTAATAATTATCTATTTATCCATCCGGACATCCACATCAGCTATTTTATCAACATGTCATGTGCGTGTAAACACGATTGGCGGAGGTGGACGATACAGATTTACACAATTAATGAATAAACAAGTTTACGGGTATTTAAAACGGATTATAATTTAAGTGTACACTACATAAACAACTTTAAATTCAAGGGGTATTGAACACTTTTGCCTTTTTTAAAAAAAACACTTAAAAATTAGGGCTAAAGTTTGCAAATTGAAATTTGATCGGTCAAAGCTCAAAATGTATAATTAAGATAATTTAAAAATTAAAATACTAGTTTAAATTTATTTGATAAAACTTTTGTTCTTCAATACACTATGAAATTATGACCTGGTGTATATCAAATCGAAGAATAAATTTCTCGAAAAACGAACCAAAACACTAAAGAACCTAACACCAAAAAACTAAAATAATTCAATTTTGCGATAGTTATACCCACCACATCTAATACAGACTTAAATCCATGCCACAAAAGATCAAGGAAAGGATTCCATTAAAAACCAAAAAAAAAAAAAAAGGATAGTGGGGAGTGGAGAGGAAAAGGAAGTGCCAAGAGAAAGGAGCCAAAAAAAAACTCTATGCAACAGTAAAAAGCTGTCACACTATATAGGTTCACACTTTGGCACCTTTTGAAAGAAGCATCCACGCGTCCCGTTGTATTTTCTTCACATATCCACCCACAGTGAAAATTACTTGCTAAAAATCTGGCTTACCATGTAACAGCACACATATTATAAAATCTGTCCCTAGCACCAGCTCACACACTGTCGTTCTCTCACTGACAGAGTCACTCACCAGTCACCACTCTCTACTGTATCCCCTCTTTTTCTTTTTCTTCATTTGGTAAAGTGAAAACTCACAAAAACTTCTCTTCTCAAACAAAAATTGGTGAGCTTTTTCTTCAATTCTATTGTATTTATGTATATCTTATTTACCAAGTTAATCACTTTGCTTTTTTTCTTGAACAACAAGAATGGATAATATCACCATTTTTGTCTCAATCTGAGTTTTGGTTCTTGTTACTGTTTTCTCATCGATTCTTGGAGAAATTGATTAAAGGAATGGGGACTTCTTGATTTAGAATTAGTGGGTACAAGTAAGTGTAATTGTTTTTACAAGAAGTGGGTTTTTTTTCCCACTTTTGGAGAAACAGACTGAGGGAATGGGTTCTTGTTAGCTCAAATCTTCCATAATATGGATTTTTTTTTGTGTGTGTTTCGGACACCCTTTTCTTGGTTTGTGCTACCTGCTCAGCTTACTTTATTTATTACTGTAATTTTTATCCATTTTTGGTGAAACAGATTAAGGGAATATATAGTTATTTGGTCATAACTTGCATAATATGGAAAATCTTTTTGGGTTTCAGACACCCTTTTTCTTTCTTTATTTTCTGGGTTTAGAATTAAACTGATGTGAAAGAAACAAAATTGACCCAATTAGTTTGTAGTTTTGAAGTCTCCTCGATTGATGTTTGGGAGTCTTTTGTTTGCTGTTAGTTTCTTAAGAGATGGGAGGTAAAGTTTGCAGCATTTACGATGCTGACTTCCTAAACGATGAGCTTCACTAGCATTTTCTTGGAAAAGAATTCATCCGTTAGTTTATGGAAAAGTCTGTCTTCTTCTTTTGGTGTGGATTCCAATGAAACCCTAAGATGGGGGACCAGAACTTTCCAAACAAGTACCAACTACCCCTCTCTCTACTCTTAAGAAAAATATGTGTTTTTATTTTTCCTTTTCATAGATATATTAGCTGAAGAGATAATGGAAAAAAAACATACAAATTATGAAGTATTTCATGTCTGTAAAAAGGGTGTCAGTAAATCTGTCACAATCAAGAAAACAGAATAATTAAACTTGCATATTTATTAGACTGAGTCGTCGGCAAGCATTTGTTTGTGCCATTTGTATGTGGGGTTGATGAACCATTTAATGTTTGGTTATTTATTTGGTTTCATTGATTAGGTGATGAAACAAGTTGCTGAAAATGATGTTGTGGAGTTAACAGATGGGAGAAACATTTGTGGACTTGGACTGGAAGGGATTGAGCTCTGTTTCTGTATTTGAATAGTTATCCTTGTCTACTTATAGTTTTCTCACTGTCTTAATCAGCTTCGTACTAGTTACTGGAATCATACAGCTCTGTCAAAGAGGTGAATCTCATTTTCTGCCTTGAAATAATTGAAGTTCATGTAGTAGTTAGTAGTATGTGTGTGAGCTGCTTTAGAGTACGAGACGGAGTAATTACAATACCCTTTTCTTTCTTTTCATTTCTCTCTCTTTTTTAAAAAAAATTCTCCCTTTAGTAAATGGTTTGGGAAGTAATTGGTTGAGAAGCTGCTGTTTGTTAGATTATGGCTATATGAGTGGGAACTAGCAGAGGAATAGTTTCAGACATACTATTTATTGTCTGTATCATGGTGAGTCTCTTGATTTCAAGAATTCAAGTAGTATATGTTATGCGGCTTGGGTGTTTGACTGTTGATTTGTGGGACAGTACTTTGTCATAATTTAGTTCATTTTGCTCTGAGCTGTTCAATTAGTCTGGAAAAGAAGTTGGATTAGGAGAGATAATAATATCCTGCAAGTGAGAAAGAGAATTAGTTACAGTTTTAGAGGTAGAACAGCAAATTTGTGAACCAGCCAAGCTCTACATCATTGGGTGAGCCTTGATGGGATGGTCTCCATTTCTTTTCTTCTTGTCCTGAATTTGTGTACTTGCACTTTGCTTCTTGCTTCCCTGTTGTCCGACAAAATGCTTGTTTTGCCTTTTGTGAAATTACGTACTTGTTAAACTAGGAATAAATATCAGTTAACTTTGAGTGTAAATATTTGGCAGATTCAAGTCTTAATTACTGTTTTGCATTCCATGAGTCTGGAAATTTGGTAAAGCCATCGCATAGTTTCTTTCCCAAGATGGAGTGGAATGTTAAGTGGGACTGGGGAAATCTCGTAATGTTTGGTTCAAAGGCCTCTAAAAGTCCAAAAGAACTACAATTAACAGATTGGGGAGTTGAAGAAGAGGGAGAACTTGATGGGGGATCTTTCAATCTGTCAAGTGGCGGTAGTGGCACGGGTGGTTATGGTTCTGATGTGAAGTGTGGTTCTTCCATCAAAAGCTCAATATCAGCTTCTACCGACTCTTCACCAAAGGAGGGCTTTAAAGCATCCAACTTTGCTTTTGAGGCATTTAATGCCTCTCCTGAGGATCCTAGTAAGAAATTGGAATCCTCCAAAGCTGAGGTCTCTAGAAACTCACCACCCATGGAGGCTTCAGTAGGCTCTGTTGAACCAGTGATAGGTCTAAAACTTGGTAAGCGGACATGTGAAACCTTTGGTGGTGGAAGCAGTGCTAAGGTTTCATCCTTCCCCCCGAACCCCACATCATCTGCTGCTGCAACAAAGAAAGCAAAATCATCTAGTCAGAATGCACCAATTCCTCACTGTCAGGTTGAAGGTTGCAACCTTGATCTTTCTTCAGCTAAAGAATATTATCGGAAGCATAGAGTTTGTGACAGTCATTCCAAAAGCCCAAAGGTTATTGTAGCAGGTGTAGCACGCCGCTTTTGTCAACAGTGTAGCAGGTAAATGTTTGATGAATCTAAGGTTTCTTTGTATTAGATCTTTGATGTCCTTAGAATGCACCATCTGCCCCTTTAGCAATAACTTCTATATGTAGCACTAGTTCATCTCTCATTCTTTCTATTTTTAATCTTTAAATTAAGGTTCCATAGCGTGTCTGAATTTGATGAAAAGAAGCGAAGCTGTCGTAGGAGGCTCTCTGATCACAATGCACGGCGCCGCAAACCTCACCAGGAAACTATCCAATTCAATTCAGCGAGGCTTTCTTCGTTGTTTTATGGTATGTTGTTTATATTGGGAATTGTCCTTTCCCTTCTTGCAATGTGGCTTTGAGTGCTCAAATGACATGCTTCAGTAATAGTTATTGAGATTAGAGAATAAGTTAACATTTTGTCTGACTAATTGACAAAAATCTATTCCTAATGTTTCTTTGCTGGTGTACACCAGTTGTGTACTGGCATTAATTTTAATAATCCAGATACATTTAAGATGCAAACATCACTTTTATCTAAAACAATAACGTGTACATAAAGTTGATAAGAATTAGTTGTGATTGAGCAATTGTCTTCTGGAAAGTGGGTTTTTTATTGGACCATCTGCTTATCCATAAAGTCGTTGGTGTGAATTTACTAATTATCATCTTATGTGGTTTTGTGTTTACAGATAGCAGGCAACCCATGAATCTTGTGCACAACCAAGCACAACTCATTCACTCCAGAGCTGCTGCAAACTCTACCTGGGAGAGCACTCAAGACTCTAAGTTCAGTATCACAAGAGGGTTTACTCCAAAGCCTGAAAGAACTAGCAGCACAACTGGGAAGTCACTACTGGAGGGGATCCAGTTTTCACGGGCTGTGGGTGCACAGAGTAATGCATCTAGCTTGCTCTTGCCCTCCAAGGGCACCGCAGCCGAGGTTTTTAATCGAGGTTTGTTTCACTCTATTGCGAATGCAAAGCCGTTGTTCATTGCAATCTTTGAATTTTGTGTGATTGTGCAAAGAAGATCTCTACTGTTGCCTGCCTCTATTTGTATCTTTTTTAAAAGCAGTTATATCAATTTAGTTGCTTACTGGATTAATCAGTAGTTACAGACTCCCAAATGCAGCAGTTCTTATTAAAGTATATCTCCCTCCTAATTAGTACTCATCCTTTTCTTTTGATAAGGCCAATTTGTAGTCAACAATAGCTGCATTGTATTTGCATTATGGATTACAGAGTACGATCTTATCTAGAACCCAACAATAAATGTGCCATAGTCTACTTGTGCCTTTTCTGCATCTGGCCCATGTGTGATGAAGATGGTAGCAAGCCTTTTGGTTGAGAACTCAACTTTTACATCTAGAAGACCTTTATTTTTGCTTGAACTACAGTTTTAGATGTTCTGTAACACTTGTGAATTAGACTTTAAAGGCGTTTTCATCCAGGAGTCGATTATGAAATTATGCAAGAGTGCTATCAATGAGACTTCAATGTGGTTGAAGCAGAACTAGACTTGCTATACTAACTATGCATTGGGGGTTGGAGATCATGACTAAGTTTCTCTTCGTGTTTCATACTTGAATAAATTGAAAGACTAAGCTGACAACATACGGCCCATACCTAAAACTGAAAGACTTTGTTAGATATGGAAGATACAAAAAGTATCATATCCAATATATAACTGATAGTAGCAGTAGAATTGACTGATCTTCTTCAAAATGGAAGAAAAAAAAGGAGATTGAAAATTTGAAATGCTGCTATGCATGTCCTCTTGAATTTTGAAAAGTTGCTCTTTAATATGTTCACTACAAAGAATTGTAGAATTTAGGAAAGTAGGGAGGAACTTGAGTGGTAGGAAACTGATTGAAAGTGCAAGATAGTAGAATTCCATCTAAGTATGTTAGTTTTTCTTTTCTCTATCAGGTGCCAAGGAATCCATGTTCAATATGGTTACAGGACCGGAATTTCCTCGTGCTCTCTCTCTTCTGTCAACTAATTCCTGGGGTTCATCTGAGCCTGAGACTGTTTCACTCAACCATGCAAATCAAACCAGCATGCCTGAGCAGCAGATGATGCAGGCAATTCCACAGGGTGTGCCGCATATGTCCAGTCAATACTGGCAGCAGGCTGGACAGCATTCATCCGATACTCGTTACCATACATTGGCTGCTAATAGTAACAGTGGCGGTAGCTTTCAGGAAATGGGAGTGTTCAAAGCTCCATTCGACACAGACTTTTATCTCAATGCATTGAACTGAAGCCAACATCTGATGTGTTGGTGTATTTTCAGGATTTGGCGACCTTCCCATTTTGCCTGTTTGACATGTCAAAACTTGGATGAAGCAGAAGGTCTGTTTAGTACTGGTATATAATATATAGGTTGGGCTTTTAAACTATTAAGAAAGTCTAATATTATGAATTATGCAGTAAATTTTTGTTTTGCCAGTGACATGAATTCCCAAGAATTGTAATTTCTTGATTCTGCAACTTTGGAACATAACTGCACAGGTTCCACCTATGAATGACTTTTTCATCATGTTCTACAGTGTTCAATTATTATATTAACAGTATGTTCTATTTACGTTATTAGTCTTCATGACCTTACGTTCATTGAATGATGAATATGACTATTTTACCAAGTCATTTTTGTTTTGTTTTTAGGAAAACTAAGTCATTAGCTTATGGGATATGTTGCCAAGGATCCCGCGTCATTTTATTTCTCCTCTTCATTTTTTCTAAATTTTGCAGAATTAATTAGTTAAAATAAATCTCCAATTATGTTTAAAATAATTGACTATTTTTATGTATTTGCTTTCACAAGTTAGTTACAATTTCATAATTGTAGATCACGTTATATTTATTTATTTTTACTTTTTTGCCTTGAGTAAATTTTAGTCATGCATAAATTTTCTTCCTTTTTCTTTTCTTGATATAGGTTAAAAGTTTTATTTTTTCCCAATCGAGTAATCTTGAGAACCACAACTCATGTAAGGTAATAGATCCATTTTCTTGGAGTAACAAAGAATTTAAGGTTGATTGCTTATATTTAGCTTCTAAAACTAAAAATATATATTAGATTGACACTTGATTTTTTTTTTATTTAGCAGATAATATTTTATTAATTCCTTTAATTCGTAATACGATCAATTGTAATTTTTCCATTTTTGAATGTATGTTAGTACTTAGTAGGGCAGGCGCTTGGTATTCGGTTCAGAAATCATTTCAGGTTTGATAATTCGGTAATTGATAGTTAAAAGTAGATATCAAATATCAAAGTTTGAAATTTTGGTTCGGTAATCGTTAAATTAAATTTCGATTTGATATGATATTCGATAATACCATATTGAAGTTATAGCCGATTGTATAACAAAGTTAGTTTTATTTTTCCAATCATTTCGATTTTTTTATGTGGAGGCACGATATACTAAAAGATCAATAAGAAAGAACACATCAATAAAAATAAATTGATACAACTAAAAGACATGTATTTGGATTGTTTATATTCATTCTTTAACTTTCTTCTTTGGACTTGCACTAATGAGTAATGGACATATTAATACACGATCTTCACCAACATGGGTTGTGGTGCACTGGTAGGAGTGCTTCACACTTAACCAGTGGTCTCGAGTTTGAGCCTTGAGTATGAAGAAAATCTTGTTGGGAGAGCCACCCCAAATGGACCCTGCAGTGCGCCATCCGAATTTAATCGGAGCTCTAATGTGGGCTTCCAGACACCGGGTGGAAAACCAAATAAAAAATACATGATCTTCATTAAGTAAATAATTCGGTATTCGAAAAATATCAAATCCAAACTCGAATACCATAATTCTAAAATTTTACTCTGAAATACCCAATTACCGTATACAAAATTACCAAAAAATCCCGGCTCGGTAATTCGGTTTTCAGATCTAAATGTGAGCCTATCTAGTACAATATATTGAGAAGTGTGTTTACATATTTAAGAAAGCTATATGGTAGATCTAAAATTATGTGGTAGTAAAAATATTTTAGATCTAAAATTATGCGATTTTAAAAATATATGAAAATAATTAATCATGATTAAGACTTTATTTTAATTAATTGAATCTGAATCATTAATCATAAAATATGATGTGTCATCAATTCCAAGTAAGAACATTATAAAATAGAAAGAGAGAAAATATGACCCTTCACCCTTGTTTTGTTTTATCATGTAATGATTACATTTACCCCCTTCTTCTTTTTTTGCTGTAACAATTTTACAAATCCTTTAAGTTTATTCCCCAAAAAAATTAGCCAATGCTCCACCAAAGATTTAACTCAAATTCTGAACCCCTTCGTTGATTTTGGAATGCAGGAGTACTAAAGATTACTGCACATATTGTGATCAAGGAGCCGTTTAGAACGGTATCCAACCATACTACTGTTGACTCATCAAATCTACTAAAGAAGACTCATTTCTTATTGTAATCATAATCAATTTGGACACACCTTGACTAATGTTATTGAATACGAAAATTTCTATAATGGTAAAGGCCCAATCAATAATAGTTGTGTGACCCTCCATTGATTAATTGACACTTGGATAATGTGTCTACTTCTTTACCTTTTTACCATCTCACCCTTCTTTCCATTCATTTTCTTACTCCTAATAAATATTTTTTAACTTCATTTTCTTAAGATGTTGATATATTGAATAAAAGAATTAATAAACATTTTTTTTAAAAGCGTTTTTAGGACTGAGTATTTAAAATACTCATATCATTCAATATTTTTAATAATATCAAATTAACTCAAAAATATTTAGTGTTTTCTCAATTACTAGCACCTAAAATAAAATTAATTCAAATTTAGTTTTCCATATTTTTTTTAATTCTGTTTTAGTTCATATATTTATAGTTATGAATTTTTTGTTTTTTTGCACTTGAAAAAATATTCTGTTTTAGTTCATATATCAACTTCGTTCTGTGAAATCTTCAATTTATTTGTTTAATATATAAATATTAGCTATCAAATCAGTTTATATGTAATTTATAAGATTATTTTTGTTTTGATTTTTGATCTTATTTTGAAATTACACATACTTTTTCTTTCACCATAACCATATTTAAATATAAGAATGACAACGAGATAGAACAGGACAGGGAGTGGCAGACGCATAAACATTTTTTAAAAATTTATACAGGTGAGACGGGTCATAGAACGAAATTTAAGTCTTTTAAATTAAAACTTACACTGCTTAATTTATTTTTAAAAATCAATCAGTTCCATATAATTTTAAATTAACTACTCATTATATTATAATATCATTCAGCCTTAATATTATTAGAATTCATTTTTCGTTTCTTTACGTACATTCAGTTATAATATGTTTTTCCCAACGTTTTCTATTAAGTATTTTAAAAAATTATAACTTAAATTAAGAAAAATAACGGATACTCTATGTTAAGAGAGTGACTATAAATATATGAACTAAAACAGAATTAAAATAACAATGACTATGAATATAATCATATATGAACTAAAACATAATTTAAAAAAATATGGAAAACTAAATTTGAATTAATTTATCTTTTTAGGTGCTAGTAATTGAGAAAACATTAAATATTTTCGAGTTAATTTGATATTATTACAAATATTGAATGATATGAGTATTTTAAATACTCAGTCCTAAAAACATTTTTAGTTATTGTGATAAAAAAAATATTTATTAATTCTTTTATTCAATATATCAACATCTTAAGAAAATAAAGTTAAAAAATATTTATTAGGAGTAAGAAAATAAGAATGAATGAAAAGAGGGTGAGTAGGAGAGAGATAGTAAAAAGGTAAAGAAGTAGACACATTATTAATCAATAGAGGATCACACAACTATTGTTGGTTGGACCTCTACCAATACCTAATACAAATATCAAGTAACTATGTCTACCTATTAGGCCAGCCCCGGGTGCTACGAAAGAAAACACATCTTTCTTAGGCTACGCTATAATTCAAAAGACCCCACGAAAGAAATGTTTCAAACAGGATGCAAGGATGTGATATCGATGAAATATGTTCATCCTTAACTAGATGTCTCGAACACATTAGAGTGAAGAAAATAAAAATCACCGAGCTTATATAACACAAATATGAATTAAACCTGTAAATATATTTCAGGGACCAAATTGACTTATGCCATTAAAAAAAGCAAGGCATAAAAGGAAAAAAAAATAATTTAAAAGTTATGCCGCGCAACTGACGATCTAATCTAACCAGCCTTGGTGATGAATCTGTCGCATCCCTTCCAGCAGGAAGGAATAAAGCGACTTCAAAAAGGTTGGTATAACGAAAGTAAAACTTGCAACTTTGAGTTGGAAACAAAATTTTGATCAATATAACTATCAGTGATATCTTACTTCATAATAATACACTTGATTAAAGGTAATATAAGATACGATAAGCAAATTTTAACAAGCACTTATCGAGGACTGATAGGCAAATAGCGACACATAATCAGAGGGAGTGTTCCCAAACATACAAATAGGAGCATCCTATAAGTGGATTAGCCTGCATTTGAGTCACCAGATCAATACTCGCCTCACCTATTGTTTGGTCAAAATGAGTTTATATATCTAGAATAAACAGTGGACAATAACTCCAACCCACTTAACTCAAAATCAATCATTTTATTTCTTCTACAATTATTTGTTACCAAATTAAAATGTGCTGGGATTATAAAATCTATAAGATAGAGATGACCCGTTGATGAATATTTATTTACCTCAAAACAACCCGCTAAGTCAGACTCGCTTATAATTTCACAGGCCAAATTTGACACCCCTATGTAAAAACATAACCTAGGGTCTTTTAAATTCTTAACAGTAGATCAATGTGATGTGACAAGCTACATTAGGCGCTCATGAGCAATAAGACTGCTCATATAAAACAAATTCTCTGCCCCACATTGTTTTGGGAGAAAACCAAAAGATCCTACACCATGGAACTTAGTGTGGTGCAACCCAGACATGTTTACTCTGACAGTCAGACACATACTGAATACATTTGAAACAAGATAAAAGACCAGGATAAACAGGCTACATTAGGCTTTTTATATTACCACCCAACACCAATGGATGACAACAACCCGTCTAACATTTTCATGCAGCAAATACCAGAAGAAATCCTATTGAATATTTTAACCAAATCAACCTCAATAGCATCCAGAATGAGCTGGTAGACACCTGATGAAACTCGACAAGTATCCATAAGGACCAGAAAATACCAATTTCAGTTTAAGTACAACTTTGACACCACATTAAGAAGGCACAGTAACTTGACAACCGCTGCAACAGGAAGATGACATGACTGACTTTCAGACACCCACACTGAGCAATGCTGGACGACAACTCTGGACCTTCTCAACCCTTAAACAAGCCCTAGTACTCACTGGAACAGTAGACAACTTTGAATTAATAGATGCTGGATAAAATAGATGCAAGCAAACACAAAAAGAAAAGGCTAAAGTAAACAAGAAGAATAAGTAACATATGAAATACCCAAACAGGTGAAAAGAAAGAAAACTAGACAAGATAGTACCCTTTTGGTGCTAGAGGGTATAATTCCAACACAGAATTTCATACTAAGAAAGTTTCTTGAGCATAATATGCATGAACTGTGCAATAAATACATAGATGGCTCACAAGCTATTGACAACTTTACGCAACAAATCATCATACAAATCAAACTTGTCACACAACAGACCTGATCATTCTCATCAGCTGATTGTGAAGGAGACTTCTTGGCTTCAGATGGTTTTTCCGCACCACAATTCTGTCTGTTACACTTGGTCCGAAAAGGATAGTTTATGTTGTTGCATTTCTCACATTTCCAGCTTCCATCTGGCGTATCTGGTTCTGAAAAAGGGAAGTTGTTAGAATGTTAATGATAATTAGTACAAGGCAGCATGCTAGAGACTGAAAACTTACTAGTATTCTTCACCGGTTTGGGAACCTGCTTAAATACAAATACATCAAGAAATCAGAACATAGTTTCAAAACTACTTCGAGATTTTTAAAAAGTAGGAAGGCAATGAAGAGGCCAACTTGAATTTCAAAATTAGATTTAATGTAAACTTAGCACATACAGACACTTTTAATAGCAAATCTTTTTTTTTTAAATGAGACACTCAACATTTTTAATCCAAGATAAACTGAGTTTTCATTCAAAATAGTTAGAAAGTTGGTGGTGGATATTAAAAAGGAAACAAAATCATCTATTATTATTAAGTGTAAATCCTGGAACGTGTCAGCAAGTCAAACCTGAGAACCAGGCTTTGGAGTGTTGCACTTCCTCATGTTACAAACTGTTCTAAAAGAAAAGTTGACATTTCCACACTTGGGACATGTCCAGTCATTATCACGTGTTCCATCTGGGAAATTTATAGAAAAGAAGGTAATAAGTACAAATGCCATGAAATTAATTCAGAATACACAAGTAGAATATATATACTGCAGAACTTTCACCTTTCTTTTGAGAATTATCATCAGGATAAAATCCTGGCCTCGGTGCCTGCAATAAGAATTAAAGTTACCCAAGTACTTCTTAACTGATCAGAAAACCATTATGCATAGTGTGATAAGCATGTCTCCAAGGGTGATCACATCTATTCTTTATTGAGAAATATCAAAAAAGTGAGTATTGAATCAAAGATGATGGCGAAGGGGAGATATTTTAGGTGGTGTTTAAAGAAACACAAAAGTAGTCAGTTAAAATGTAAAGAACTAAAACTTTAATGACGACTGTCTAGTATGGTAAAACAAGATAATTATGTCCAAGGAAAAGCTGAAACTTAATCCTACCATGGCAGCAGGGGCCATTGGCAATGCTAGACCATATCGGTCCATAAGTGGTGGCACACCATACATCCCACCTGTAAGCCAAAAAGGTACAGTCACAACATCATTATGGAACAACTGAAACTATATTGACTGCATAGTGCTGTTTGGATGAGTGACATTAACACAAAAATAGGAACGGACAAAATGAACACTATATTATGCAATATGTTAATGACCTGGAAACTGCACTACATTAACAAAATATAAACATGCAAACAGCATTCTTCATTACCATTTCCCATCCCACCAGTGTACGGAGGTGGAGCAGAGAGATGTACAGGGCGGTATGGGCTCCCCCCAGAAAGGCGGCTCCCAAAATTGTAATGATAAGCTGAACCTCCAGCAAAGGGAACGTCATAGGCTGGCATGGATGGTCCATTGAACAAAGAACCACCATATGGTGTTACGCCCATATACATTGAAGAGGGAGCACCAGACCCAACATATGCAGCTGAGGGTGAATAGCTCTGTGGAGCATGCATGGGCCTAACGGCAGATTTCTACAAAGGCAAAGTGCTATTACCAAGAGAAACTAAATCAAGGCTACTGAAAATCAGTAAAAGGATACAAGATTTGCAGGATTTGTCAAAATCTCTTATATCTATAATTTCAAGACAATTGATGGGAAATGAGAACACCGGATACGGTCAGACTAGAAAGTTAAACTGTCAAAGAGTTCATACTAGAGGAATATTCCACCAAATTCAGATATTTTTTGAAGGACACAAACACCATATAAATATGCTCGGTCAACATGAGTTGAGGAATATATTCTCTTAGATATTATGATTGCGTGGGCATGTAAAACTTCACATTATCTCTACATCCTTGACACCACTTTTATTCATTACATCATATTCTATGCATCCACAATAAAACTATTCCAGGATAACCCAAGATACATCTCAAAATTATACCCCAGCACTCCGTAACTCCATGCATAATTAAAGTTGAAACACCTCTAGTTAATGTCAACAACTGAAGAAAGTGACCACAATAGTTTCACATGTTCAATCACATAGAAGTTCTAGCATGATTGTTATAAGCTAATTTTTATACTAAGAAGTAGGTGTCAAATGTGAGGGTTGGAACAGTTCAAGCAAAAGTTGGGGCCCATGATAACTTGGGCGGGGAAATATGAGTTTCAACTGAGCCTGCCCAACTCTTTGGAGAAGTAACAATCCTTTTTAACCAAGCCTACAGTTAATTTCACTCATTTCTGACATTTTTTCTTGATACTTGTTAGAAAAAAAGCTTTTCATCTTTCATCAGCAAGAGAAAAATAGAATTCAATAAATCCAGTGTCTTGAGCACAGTTAAACTGAAAGCATAAGGAGAGGCACAAACTTCATAATACTATTATGGCCACTACTAAACCCTGTCCTATATTCCACAACGCTATAAATGTACAACCATCTTTCAAAAGAATTCAGGGCAACCTAGCAGGCTAAGAAAATGGGATGAAGTCTCTGCTTGGATCATTGGAAAATTTTAATCATTAACAAAGAAAATAATTGCAACTGAAAGAGAGAGAGAGAAGGAAAGAAAGTTAGAAATCAACCATAACAATCAAATTAGATAGAATAAGATGTGGAGATAAGATGTAAGAGAAGTCCCTGAATCAGGGAGTGGGTGATTGAAAGATTGGGGCTCTAAATAGTTAGAGAACAAGCTCAACAGACAGAATTGAGCAAATATTAAGGGTTTTGAGTCTTGAATGAAAATCCAAGTAACACCCATGGCAGCAGCTGATTGTTGAGGCTAGATAGCAAGAACTGTGTTTACCAAAACATGCCTATGGGTCAAACTGGTTGGTCCTCTAAGTGACACCCCATCCCACAGCCCTTAGAAAGCATACCAACCCAACTCTCAAACTCATGGATATGTTGGGTGAGTTGCATTACATTCGCAAGTCAGTTTTCGATGCCCTTATACAGAAGATCATCCACCCTCAATTTGGAATGATGAAAGGAAAGGACAACATTTTCTTTTACTCAGTTTCTAGCATAATGAAGACAGATGTATTCTACTTGAATCATATCAAGATACAAAATATATATAATGTAATTGCCAAAATGATGCAGTGAATGGGGAGAAAGTGTGAAATAGCATGATATGACTAACTTTTATTTGGTTGAAAATACTAATCATACTTTGTTCTTATCAACTGGAATAACAAAATTAGACAAACGATTAGGATTATAGGTCTCAAATGAAAAAAAGTTTTTTTGTGAACTTTGTGTGTGCGTGTGTGTGTGTGTGTGTGTGNNGGGGGGTATAGAAATGAAAAACTAATGTTAAGAACTGCAATTCAGAAAACTGATGTCTGTACATACACAAACAAGCTTTGCACAACAATTGACTACACGGCTGGAGGCTAAATTACAGAAATAAACAGCACAAGTTACTAATAAAATCATGTAACAGTATACACGTAGCTCTCCCAAACTATATTAAGAAAGTAGATGAAATCTTACTGAGTTGTGATCTGCAGGCCTGGACTGAGTACAGTTGCGCATATTGCATGTAGTTCTGAAGGAGAAGTTGACATTCCCACAGCTCGGGCAAGTCCAGTCATCTTCCCTACGGCCACCTACAATGTCAACAAATTAGAAGCTTTTAATAGGAAGAAAAACTCAGGAGCCCTCTCCATTGATTATATAAAACGGAAAAAACAGAATGCAACAAAGAAGTATAGACTATAAGAACATTAAAGATCCCATACTGTTCCCTCCTCTTCAGGAACCAGCATACATACCATCAGTTCGGGCACGTTTGGCAGCAGAAGAATTTCTGTTATCAACCTGAAAACATTTAAACAGCATATCAATACACGCCTTAAAACCTATTATAAGTCAATGACTAAACTACTCATGAATTCAAACTAATCGGGGTCTCCTATATGAATCAATACTCTAAATCGCATCATCTATTCACGCACATTCCGTTCCAACACTAGTAAATAAGCCAATCACAAGTAGAAAATAGAAAAGCTTAATTAGTTAAAAAAAACCCTTCGACTCTTCATTAATTATAGGTACAGAAAAAGGGTACAACTCATACATAGTAAATACAACAGACTAAATTAAGTTAATACAAACCCAAAAACCAAAAAAGTAAAACCCTAGCTCCTATGCATCGACCCAATAACAGAAGCAAAAGTTACAGACAATCTAGAAAACACATTTGGAATCTAATAGAAAACAATTACAGGCATAGAGACGGAGATCCTACGCCGCGAAACATAGAATTTTACAGAAATTGAAATTTCATCAAATCAATTATAAAATAAGAAAGGTAAGATTATTGAAAGATGAGAAAAATCAATACCTGAGACATGGCAGCTTCAAATTAGAGGTACCGAAAATGGAGGAAAGACGGCGATAACTCCTTTGCTCTTCTGCCGGAGCTACAAAATTTTGTCGGAGAAACGGCGGAGCAAGAGAGGGAGAGATGATTTTGTGGTAAGAATTAAATAAGGGCTAGTGAGTAAAATGAGTCAAGGAAGTCAAGCTGATTCGATGGGCCTAGGCCCCCTCCTCGTTTTTATGCCCACTTAGTTATCTCTTGAAGCCCATCCTCGAAAGCCAATAAAACAAATATTAGATTATTCATTATTGGGTAAATTTGATAAAATATCTAAAAAAATTTAACTTTTTTTAAATTATATTGAGGGGTGTTTATCATTCGAGATATTCCCTCTTATCAATAAAATGTTTATTAGGTTGTATTTCTTATAAAAAAAATAGCCCATTTATTATTATGAAAAGATATCTTTTTCTTCTCGTTTTTTCTTTTTTGAGAGCTTCAAAAGTTTCTCTCTTCTCATTCTCTAGCGTAAACTTCTCTATCTCTAAACGAGAAAGAACATTGCATAGGAGTGGATGATTAAGCACAATGCAGTCTGTGTCCGTGTAGCCTCTATCTTTATTTTATTTTCGAGGGCAGCTTTATAACAACAATCTATATCTTGCATCTATTAAAATTATGGGAATATGAAAATCTTTTTAATTGATTGAAAGAATTTTTTATTGAATGGAAGAGAGCAATCCTACCCCGACAGTTCATTCATTTTTTTATATACAAAATAGGCTTCCACTTTTGTTTTAGGTTTTCGTTATTCGTCAGGCTTTTAGTTCCTTCCTGTTCCCAGGGCCGAGACATTGTAGTGCGGCCTTTGCAGAAGGTTGCTTCTATTTAGAAGATCTGGTCTTGTTGTTGTCCTTTGTTGTCATCACTTATCATTTTTCTTTGATCTATATTTCTTGATTGTTCACTCAAGAGACTGATTTTCTCCTTCTCTTTATTTAAACGCAATCCTGAATTTTCAATTTTTATTTCTTGATCACAAAACTTATATCTAATCAATTATCCTGAATGCAGTATAAATATGTTGTGTTCATGAATAAGGAAAAAATCTCGATTTCTCTGTTCTTATAATAAAGGGGATTATTCCCTTATAAGGTTACAAGAAAACTATACATGATAAAATAATATATATGGTAAATACTCTTCTTTTTTTGGATTTTTGATCACTTAAGATGCAAATATTCTTTTTCAAGAAAATAACAAACTTTGAGAATTTCTTTTGTTTTTATGAACTTTATATTACCAAACAAAATTCTGACCCCACAAGACCCATTTGAGGAAGTTTTGTAACAACTTCAATTTGCTATTAGGCTACAAAAGCAAAAATTATGAGTGTTTTTGTTAGGTTGGGAAAATCACTTTTTAGAAAAAAAAATAATTATGGAGAAGTCTTTTTTATTTATTTTTAATATGTTTTCGAAGGCTTCTGTTTTCATGTGAATGTAAAATCTTTAAATTTATGACTAATCTTTTCTTTAGTAATGTTAAAGCAAATACAAGTTTTTTCATTGTAAATTTATAGGAAGCAATCAATGAATTTCAGTAAAAAAAAAATCATGTTAAAAAAAATAAGATTTTTGTATTTGGTATGACGAAAATATTTTTATCAAAAAGAAGGAAAACATTGTTATTAATTTCTCATAAACAAAGTTTCATCAAAACTTTAGGCTCTTTTCATAGATTAAATCGCCATTTGTTTTTTAATAAATTATACTTCGAAGTATAATAACTATGATACGTATAACTATTATTTATTAATATAATAATTTTAAAAAGACATTTAATATAAATGTCTTTATAATTTTTATAATCAGTCTATGCAAATTAGTTATTGAGAAATAGTCATTTAATATATATATTATAATAAAAAGACATCTAATATAAGTGTCTTTATTATTTTTATAAGGAGAAATGGTCTAATGGACCCATGTATTTGTACTAGTTTGTAGTATGAACCCTTCTATTTAACTCTTTATCAATTGAACCTTTTGTAACGACATGTTTCCGTCGTTATAGAAAAGCCAATGGGGAAAGATTTTGGGTCAGAAAAAGTTTTTGTAGTAACTTGGAATTTCCTAGCTTAGTCCAGATTTGGACGGAATCGGAGTCACGAAAGTCTAGGGAAAGTTGGTAATGAATGTGAAATTCAATAGTGAATTTGGTTGCATGAATAGATAGCTAAGACGTTAAGGAACCCGTACAACTTTACGAAATCGAATTCGGGCGAGTAGAACTTCTAAAACTGATCTTAGCGTGAGCATGTAGTTTTTGAACGTCCTGATTTAAGGTGTGTTGTGAAATGGTGGTTTGGAACTCAAATTTTGAGGTTTTGTCTCCGTGTAAGCCACCAGGGCGGGCCCGATGTGGCGGGTTGGGTCTCGCTACGGTGGGCCAGTCGCGACTTAAGTAGGAATTAAACCCCAAAAATGTTATTTTCTGCAAGTTTCGTTCTTGAGAGCTAGGAGACGATCCCAGGCGATTTCTTGACAGTTTTCACTATTTTGGGTGCAAAAGGTAAGGATTTTACTCCCCTAATCCATTTTTCAATCCGTAGAACTTAGATTCTTGGTTAATTATTATTGGGGAGGGTTTTTTGACTGAAATTGATGGTGGAAAAAAGCCCTAGTTGCACCTTAAGATCATGGGTTTGGTCTTGGGTTATTGAGTTTGTTATAATCCGAATAATTAGACATTTGATTGTTTAGCATTGCGTATATTAATTATTTGTAAACCTAGAACAAGCGGAAAGAATCCGGAAAGAGAAGATTCAAGTGCCTTAGAAGGATTCAAGCTTGGTTTCGAGGTAAGTAATGGTTTGATTTCATGTTTGTGTGATGTATGTGGGCATTTGCTTCATTGTAATGCATGTGTGTATATGAATGTAGCACTATTGAACAAACCTAATGTAAATAAGTATGAATGGAAGATTATATGTCATGAATCAACACTTGATTGTATGACTTTGAGAATGTACATTGTGATTGTGATTGTGGTATGATGAATGGACCGGGTGTCACGTTTCGACATACTAACTGGATCGGATGCCACGTTCTGGCTCATATATTGGATCGGGTGCCACTTCCAGCACATCTATTGGATCGGGTGCTACGTTTTGGCACATATATTGGATCAAGTGTCACGTTCCAGCACACTAATTGAGATCAAGTGTCACGTTCCGGCACACTAAAAGTTTGGGTATGGGTTCCATGAGAGGACCATTGAATTGTTATATCTACTTGTATTATGAATGTGAAATTGTACATTGCTCATGAAATGATAACCAATGTGTATATTTATTCTGTATATGTCATGTTTACTATGCTGTAACTACTTATATATGTTATGCTTACTGGAATAGTCGTGTGATCCTACTAGTACAATGTGATTGTGTATTGATACTACACTTGCTCGTTCTTTGTTGAGTACAGGGCATCTTCAGGCGGCTACTGACATACCTCAATTAGGTGACTATTGAGTGTGACCAAATTCAAGGGTAAGCCAATTTTTTCAGGCTGCCATGGATTTCTCTTTGTTTAAGTCCACTTTTTTTGGACTCAGACTATTTGTTTAGGGTGTTTTGTTTAGTTTTCGAGGTTGCGCCCCCTTTTCTTAGACTTGTTAGTTAATCAGAGTTTTGGTACAATGACTTTTAGGTTCAAGGGGTTGAATTTTCCTATTAGTTATGTTTCGTTGTTTTAGTTGAACCACTGGAGTTTATGGGGACTCCATTTTTATTGTCATTTAAACCGGATTTCGTATCTTTAAATGCGTAGTATTTTGATTTAGTTGCTTAGTTGGGTTGTAGTAATGGTTCTCCCATCGAAGGGTTAGTGTGGGTGTCAATCACGACGGTCTGAATCGTGACAAAATTGGTATCAGATCATTAAGTTTGTTGATCTCATTGTACCAAATCGAGTCTAGTAGTGCCTTGCGAAATGGTACAGAGACGTTTGTACTTTTCTTCGAGAGGCTATAGGACTTTAGAAAAAACTCATTTTTTTCTCTACTCCTTTTATGCTATGACTTGAATCCAATTGGTATCTAGGTGATACAAATTGGTATCTAAATTCCTTCACTGTATTTCGCATCTGGTTAGTAATTGAGTTGTAAAGGTGGAAATAACAACACCAGCAATAGAAAATGTGTCTTTGGAAATAAACATGTTTCCCCGATTCGATATGGGCATGTAATGACTAATAACAAACATGAGGGTTTTATTAGGTTCTTAAGGTTGAAACATTCATTTTTCATGGGTACTGAATCTAAAGATTCTTATGATTTTCTTGTTGATTGTCATGAGCTGCTTCATAAGATGGATAAGGTAGAGCGATTTGACGTTGAGTTTATGATATACTGGTTCAAGGGAGACACCAAAATGTGGTGGTGGTCTCATGTTGAGTGCTGACTAGTAAATGCACTACTCATGACTTGGGAAACATTTGATAGCTATTTGTATGGAAAAGTATATACTCTGAACTTTGAGGAATAAGATGAGAGATAAGTTCTTGAATATAGAACAACATAATGTATTTGTTGCAGCCTTTAAGGCAAAGGGTTGTGTTTTATCCAAGTATGGTACTCCACTTTGTTTCAGTCTAGAAGAGAAAATTCGTTGTGTCGTGCAGATTTAAGCTTATAGTTGGTTGCTTTAGCAAAAATCTTTTTAGGAAGTGGTTTATTTGGTGACAGAGGTAGAAGAGGGTGAAGTCAGAAAACTTTGCCAAGGTGACAACATCCAAGAAGTTTTGTAAGGGAAGGCTGGATAATGAACACCATTACATGGAAAATGCATTTAGTGTTGTTGTCATATCATGTATGGGTTGCTTAGTAAATGGTGAATCATGTTACGACAATTGAAGTTAGAATCTCTACTACGATTTCCTAGATTGAGTGTATATCAAAGAGGATCATTATACGACTACTACAATAGCAGCAATGCTTACTTGGTTAAGTTATTAAGTGTGTTAAAATTGTGGAGAACCTGGACATATATGAGGAATTCAACGTGGCCTTGGAGGCCGGGGAAATGGTAGTGTAGGTAGGGCAGTGCCGCTAGGCAAAAAGGTTGTCCGTCAAGATAACTGGGCTCAGTTTTATGCCTTTTTGGGTAAGACCGAGGCTGAGGTGTCTGATGCATTATCTTGTTTGATCTGGGTTCTACTTATTCATATGGTTCTGTTTAGTTTGCCTTGGGATTTGATGCGATTTGTGAGGTGCTTGATGCCCTCATCCATGTTTCTACCCCAGTTGGGAAGGTCGGTCATAGTCTCCCAAGTATATCGTGCTTGTCTTGTTCTGTTTATGGGTTTTCAGACTTGGGCTGATTTGGTTATGTTGGATATGCCTGACTTCGATATAATCTTAGGCATGACTTGGATGTCCCCCTATTAGGATATGCTTAATTGTAATGCTAAGTCTATGACTACAGAGATCCCAGGTAGGGAAAAGAGAGTGGGAAAGGGTGTACAAGCCTAAGCCAGCTAAGGTCATATCTTTCATTCGAGCTAGGAAACTGGTGAGGCAGGGATGTTTGGCATATTTGGCTCATGTTCGAGATGTTGAGGTTAAGTCTCCCTTTATTGAATCTATTCATGTAGTGCCTGAGTTTAAGGAAGTGTTTCCTACTGATTTGTCTAGTATGCCTCCGGATAGAGATATAGATTTCTGCTTTGACTTAGAATAAGATACTCGCCCCATTTCCATCCCTTATTATCGCATGGCTCTGGTAGAATTGAGAGAGCATAGGGTTCAAATCCATGAGCTTCTTGATAAAGGTTTCATTTGTCTTATGTATTTTCCCATGGGGTGCTCCTATTTTGTTTGTTAAGAAAAAAAATGGTGTATGAGGACTGATGATTTTAATTTAAGCCATAAAGGAGTGAATTGATACCAAAATGACAAGCTTATGGCTTGGGTGAAGGCAATTGAAGATTTTAGTAAGAAAGCACGTATAAAATTGGGTTAGTCCTTTGAATTTGATGGGTATACCTGCATTGGAGGTGTCATGTCGATGAAAAGGTTGACTTCGTAGCGATATCCAGGGCTAACCGAGTGTAATGGTAGTAAGAGTTCGTGATGGATTGTGATAGAATGCAACTATATAATAAGATTGTTAGTTAAGCGAATTTGGTATAGTAATTACGACTCGTGAGTATCTAAGGTTGTGGTTTCCTAATATTTGGTGAATAACGTGGTTGTATGGAAGGTTTTAAGAGATGGTGGGACACCACTCGAATAGAATTTGAAAGAGCTAAAATCATAATGAATAAAAATAGTGGGATGTAGTACAACCTTTAGAGAGAGGCAAGAGCAAGAATATTTTATTTAAATGAAAAAGCTAAAGAGGTATCTTCAGAGAGGTAGATAATTGGGTTCAGAGACGCGTGATTTCATTCATTTTGATGTGGCTATGGTAATAGTGTCATGGGTCTATCAGATTGGTTAAAAACTATTGAAAAAGACTTGAGAAAAG
Source organism: Solanum stenotomum (assembly GCF_019186545.1). Lineage (NCBI taxonomy): Eukaryota > Viridiplantae > Streptophyta > Magnoliopsida > Solanales > Solanaceae > Solanum > Solanum stenotomum. Next base: position 37,911,841 of record NC_064287.1, read on the forward strand.
AGTGTACATACATTAGCTTGAGTGTGATGATAAGTGCTTTGTTTTGTTTTTGAGTTTAGAAATGAGTACGATTGAATTTTTAGCGAAAGATATTGTAAGATCGATGAAGATGCGATCAAATGATAAGTGAAGATCCATGAATTCATAAAAATCTTCAAGGTACAAGCTAATATTGATAGATAAGGGGATTGTGTTATACAGTTGAATTTACAATTCAGATTTTTCATGTTAAGTCTACATTCGTGGTGATATATGTTGTCAAGGTAGGAGTTGGCAAGGTGAAAAATGATCAATTGTATTAGGTATTGAGCATTTGAAAGAACTTACACCTGGGTTGAGCCGTAAAGTTTAGTACTGTTGATTGTTAAGTACCTAAGAAAGGCTTTCATTTAAAAGTGTTGGTTTATAGTAAGGTAAATGGTCGGAGTGTTTATGATGGTTGTTAGTATTGAGAGTGTGGACTTCAGTGGAATGATGTGAAGAGTATGTGGAGTCAACTGAATGGAAAGGGTTGGTATCGTCTCTTCGGGAGAAAACCTTTACTGTTATTCAATAATTATCCGTAAATTCTTATGTGACCATCTATTTCACTTTGTACATGGTTAAAAGCATGTTTCACTAGCTAAACTACGTGTGTTTTCACGTTTGTGGGTGGATCCTTAGTGGTGGATCAGGTGTACCGATCCTGCGATATTCTCTTGGTAGAATGTGGGGATCATTGGGTCAAATTCTACTGTTATTAAGGGTAATCTACAATCGTAATTGCTAAATCTAGCATTTCGATAGTGTTGTTAGGAGGTTTGTATTCTTGGACATATCCTTCGATGAGTATTTGATGTCTAAAGATCAAATATTTAAAACTTAAGCTCATTGGAACTTATGTTGTGGAATGGAGATGTTGTTAAGAACTTTGATTTTGTAGGTATTATGAATGTGTGTTGGTTGGTTCAGGTTCACTTTTAATTGTAGCGAGTATTGATTTGGATTATCATGCTTAAGTGCGAAAGAATTTGTCCTGATAATTGTGTCAAGGTTTTTGATAACATGTTGCAGACGCGTGTACGATCAACTTTGATAGTTGTTGGGAATCACTTTTGTTGTTAATTAAGTTTACATACAACAATATTTATCACTCAGTATTGAGATGACTTCTTTGAGGCATTGTATGGGAGGATGTGTAGGTATTCAATTGGTTGGTTTGAGGTTGGAGGTGTGAAACCCTTAGGGGGTTGATTTGGTGAAAGATGCTCAAGATAAGGTGAGAAGCATCCAAGCAAAGCTTCTAGCAGTCCAAAGTCGACAGAAAAAGTATGCAGACGGTAAGGTGAGGGACATAGCCTTTCAGGCTAGTGAACAAGCCCTTCTAAAAGGTGTCACCCATAAAGGGGGTAATGAGATTCAGGAAGAAGGGCAATTTTAGTCCTCGATATATTCGTCCCTTTGAGATTCTTAACTGTGTAGGGTCAGTGGCTTATAGATTGGCCTTACCCCCTAGCTTATATGGAGTTCATCTCGTATTTCATGTGTCCATGTTGAAGAAGTATCATGGGGACGAAGATTACATCATAAAGTGGGACCAAGTGTGGTTAGACAAGGACCTTCAGTAGGAGGGGGAACCGGTTGCAATTCTTGATCGTGATGTCCGGAAGTTGAGGACCAAAGAGATTAAGTCTGTGAAAGTTCAATGAAAGCATCGTCCAGTTGAGGAATCTACTTGGGAAACGGAGAAGGACATACGAGACAAGTATCCCCAGTTATTCAACGATTACGGTACTACTCTAACCTTACTTTAGCCCATTTTTCCTAGTTGTCACTTAGGGACAAGTGATGGATAAATTGGAATCTATTGTAACGACTTATTCCCATCGTTATAGAAAAGCCAATGGGGAAAGATTTTGGGTCAGAAAAGTTTTTGTAGTAACTTGAAATTACCTAGCCTAGTCCAGATTTGGACGGAATCGGAGTCACGAGAGTCTAAGGAAAGCTGGTGATGAATGAAGGATTCAATAATGAATTTGGTTACATGAATAGATAGCTAAGACGTTAAGGAACCCGTACGACTTTATGGAATCAAATTCGGGCAAGTAGAACTTCCGAAACTGATCTTAGCGTGAGCATGTAGTTTTTAAACGTCCTGATTTAAGGTGTGTTGTGAAATGGTGGTTTGAAACTTAAATTTTGAGGTTCTGTCTCCGTGTAAGCCTCTAGGGCGGGGTCGATGTGGTGGGTTGGGTCCCCCTACGATGGGCCAATCGTGACTTAAGTCAGAATTAAACCCCAAAAATGTTATTTTCTGCAAGTTTCGTTCTTGAGAGCTAGCAGACGACCCCAAGCAATTTCTTGACTGTTTTTCACTACTTTTGGTTTTAAAGGTAAGGATTTTACTCCCCTAATCCATTTTTCGATCCGTAGAACTTAGATTCTTGGTTAATTATTGTTGGGGAGAGTTTTTAGACTAAAATTGATGGTGGGAAAAAGCCCTAGTTGCACCTTAGGATCATGGGTTTGGTCTTGGGTTATTGGTTTTGTTATAACCCTGGTAATTAGACTTTTGATTGTTGATCTTTGCGTATATTAATTGTTTGTAGACCTAGAACAAGCGGAAAAAATCCGAAAAGGGAATATTCAAGTGCCTTAGAGGGATTCAAGCTTAGTTTCGAGGTAGGTGATGGTTTGATTTCATGTTTGTGTGATGTATGTGGGTATTTGCTTCATTGTAATGCATGTGTGTATGTGAATGTAGCACTATTGATCAAACCTAAAGTAAATTAGTATGAATGAAAAATTGTATGCCATGAATCAACACTTGATTGTATGATTTTGAGAATGTACATTGTGATTGTGATTGTGGTAGGATGAATGGACCGGGTGTCACGTTCCAACACACTAACTGGGATCGGGTGCCACATTTCAGCGCATATATTGGATCGGGTGCTACATTTCGGCACATATATTGGTTCGGGTGCCACGTTTTGGCACATATATTGGATCAGGTGTCACGTTCCGACAAACTAATTAGATTGGTGTCACATTCCAGCACACTAAAAGTTTGGGTATGGTTTCCATGAGAGGATCATTGAATTGTTATATCTGCTTGTATTGAGAATGTGGAATTGTACATTGCTCCTTAACCAATGTGTATATCTATTCTGTACATGTCATGTTTACTATGTTGTAACTAGGGGTGTACATAAGTCAGTTTGATTTGGTTTTTCATTAAAAAAATACTTAAACCAGTTATGTCGGTTTATTAAATCTAAAAACCAAATCAAACCACATAAAGTTAGTTTTTTTGGTTTCAGTTTTTCAGTTTTTTACAACTATACGGTATTTGCAAAAGAGATCAAATATTTTTTCACTTACCTGTGTGAAAAGCTAAACTTAAAAAATCTTAAATGAATAGAAATTTTTGAAAAGACGGTAAAATTCACATGAGTACAATTATTTTTTTTTAAATATCAACGTTCATTATGTTAAATTAATAAGATTAAAGGCTAGAGGCAAACTGAATACAAAACAAAAAATTTACAAAGTAAATTGTTAACTTCGAATTTCAAAAACTATAACAATATAATTGTACCTTCGGATCTTAATACAAAATGAAATATTTACGATTTTTACAAGCCCAAATTTGAAATAAAATATATAAACATTGGAAACTATAAACTAACTAAAAATATATTAACAAAGTAGATTGTAAATAATATTTTTTATCTATAAATAAAATTATATATATATATATATATATATATATATATATATATATATATATAATATTTACAAAATTTTACAAGCCCAAGTGTGAAATAAAATATATAAACATTAAACTATAAACTAACTAAAAATATAAACAAAGTAGATTATAAATAATATTTTTTTATCTATAAATAAAATAAAATTCTCTCTCTCTCTCTAAATATATATTATGTCGGTTTGGTTTGGGTTCGATTTGACTTTTTTTCTTTTAATACCAAACCAAACCAAGATGGTCGGGTTTTTTTTCAACCGCCAAACCAACCAAACCAAACCACAAATCAATTTTTTTTCCGGTTTGATTTGATTCGTCGGTTCGGTTTGACTTTATGGTTTGGCTTGTACACCCCTAGTTGTAACTGCTTATATATGTTGTGCTTACTGGAATAGCCGCGTGATCCTACCAGTACACTGTGGTTGTGTACTGATACTGCACTTGCTCATTCTTTGTTGAGTACAGGGCATCTTCAGGCAGCTACTGACAGACCTTAGTTAGGTGACTATTGAGCGTGACCGAATTCAATGGTGAGCCAATTCTTTCAGGCTGCCATGAATCTCTCTTGTTTAAGTCCACTCTTTTCGGACTCAAACTATTTATTTAGGGTGTTTTGTTTAGTTTTCGGGGATGCATCCCTTTTCTTAGACTTGTTAGTTAATCAGAGTTTTGGTACAATGACTTTTAGGTTCTAGGGGTTGAATTTCTGCATTAGTTATGTTGCGTTGTTTTAGTTGAACCCTTGGAGTTTATGGGGACTCCATTTGTATTGTCATTTAAACTTGCTTCCGTATCTTTAAATGCGTAATATTTTGATGTAGTTGCTTAGTTGGATTGTAGTAATGGTTCTCCCACCGGAGGGTTAGTGTGTGTGCCAATCACAACGGTCTGGGTCGTGACTCCTTTAAACTCAATAAAACACAATATATCAAAACCCTTCTGACCATTGACCAAGCTTATATGACATTAAGTTGGATGAGTATGCGAGAGTGTGTGACTACACATAGGGGTGTCAATGGTACGGTTCAATTGGTTATTTTAAAAAATTATACCATCCCAAATTTTTGGGTATTTTTATAATATATATAACCAAAATTTAGACTTATTAAAACCATTCCAATCAATATCGGTTTCTCTTCGGTATCGGTACAGTTCGGTTAATTTTTTATTTCTTTTACTTTTAAAATATCGGGAAAAAGGACGAATTTACCCCCGAACTTTGATAAATGGTACGTCTATGCCCTCCGTTATACTTTGGGTCCATCTCAGCCCCTGCCGTCCAATTATCGGTACACACATGCCCCTCTCACTAACGGTCCCCTCATCATGTACACGTGTCTTAATCCTAATCAACTACTCGTTTGACCATTGTTTTTAACCCATAAACTAACAACCCGCCCCATAAACCCATACCCACCCGATTCCCTCTAAAATATCTTAAGTCAATTAAAAGACCCAAATCTTTCGGGTCTCTCGTTCCTATCTATAATGCATTGTTAAACAAAATTAAATACAATTTTAATACAAAATTTATCCATTACAAATTTCTATTTTTTTTAAATAGTGTTTTGAGCTAAACTTACAACAAAAACAGTTACTGAATTACACAAAATGGAAAACAAAATTAGATATATAAACACATAGTTACGATCCTCCTCACTAATAACAACAATATGAAGAAGAAAAAAGAAAAATAAAATTTGATTTTTTCTTCGATTTTTTTTTTAAAACTAAGGGATAATAAATAGATATAGAAACTAAAACGATGGAACGACGCCCTATGATGCATCGGCGGCGATGAGTGAATCGATTTCAATTTCAGTACGTTTAGCGAATCTCCCTTAGATTCTGGGTCGAGTCTCAGCATAAGCTTCTCTAGAAGAATATCGAATCGTCTTCTCGAACTTTATATTCTTCCTCTTCTCTCTATACCTCATTACCCATGCTTCTGTGTCTGAAGCGGAAACTGCATTCGGTACAGTGTCGGCGTCGGCACCGGCAGATGAGTTCATCACAAAAGTGTTTGAAACCTGTTAGTTAAACAAAAGAAAAATGAGATCGATTCACGTGAAGGAAGAGGAAGAAGGAAATAGACGAGAGAAGATACAGATGCATACACTTTGGCTAATGGATTGAGAGGTGAAATTGTACATGTAAGGTTTAGATCCAGCGAAATCGATTTCGTAGGTAGGGAATCCATCAACGACTGGACCTGGTAAATGAGTACTTGTTTCGTTGTTGTTCTGCACCGGCACAACTCCGTCGGAGCTATAATGGCCGTGTTGATGCTGTTGATGATGAAGAATATGCGGTTTTTGCTCACATGACATTAGATCTATATCTAAATACAAATTCATATCATTAAACAAGTAATAAATCTGATCATTCCCTTCTTTCGGCGTCGGAAGGATCCACGACGCTGCTTCAGCTTCTTCCTCCGGTTGAGAAAGATTCTCATCAGTACTATCAAAGTACTTCTCATCATCAATAGCATCAGCATCAACATCATCACCGCCGTGAGATTTTTCAACTCTATTGTGAGAGGAACGAGAGATCCGGAAGATTTGGATCATTTAATTGATTTAGGATATTTTAGAGGGAATCGGGTGGGTATGGGTTTATGGGGCGGGTTGTTAGTTTATGGGTTAAAAATAATGGTCAAACGGATAGTTGATTAGGATTAAAACACGTGTACAGGATGAGGGGGCCGTTAGTGAGAGGGGCATGTGTGTACCGATAATTGGACGGCAGGGGCTGAGATGGACCCAAAGTATAACGAAGGGCATAGACGTACCATTTATCAAAGTTCGGGGGTAAATTCGTCCTTTTCCCCTAAAATATCACCTCAAAATATATTACTATTAATATATTTCTTTCACAAATATGTTCTTGAAGAAGCACTTGAATTCTACACCAAAAAGACAAGAATGTAAAATCTTGTTGCCGTATTGTTTGATCTTAAATATTTAATAGGAGTGTTTGAATAGATTTTGTTGTATCGTTTGATAGAGTAGATATTACAATATTTTTTTAATTTCAAACCTAATTAAGTAAAGGCTAAATTAAAGAGCAAAGACCCAAAGTCATTTAGTCACCGGAGGCTTAGGTCCTAAGTTATATTTATATTTGAAAAATGTTATAAAATATATTTATATATTAAATTTAACGTATTGTTAATATACAAAATATATTTACATACATGTAAGGTTATTCGGTTCGGTTTGGTTCGGGAATTTTTTAGTTTTTTACATAAATTATAAAGACCATCCCAATTGTTGGGACAGTTATACACTTAAATAAAGTCCACTATTTTATTGGGAAAATAGCATAAATCGGTTCGGTTCGGTTAGGTTCGATCGGTTCGGTCGATTTTTCATATTCTTTTGACACCTCTAACTACACATATTTCAAGGCAAGTGATACCATATTTAAATTTTAAAAATATTAAAATTATAAACGAATAAAATAATAAAATAATAAATTTTCAAAACCCTTCTTCTTCCGCCACTTCCACCTACTTTTGCAACTATCCCTATCCCTGCCCAACCCCTTTTTCCTTTCTCCCACACCCAATTGTCATCTTCTTTACTAGACTTTGACATAGGCACCTCCTTGACATCATAACTATTATCAGTGAAGGGGGATAGCGGCATTGGTTTCATGGTGTTGCTTATCGAAGTCCACTGATTCTCAGTGGAGTTAGAGAAAGAAGTGACGCTGGTCTATTTTTCGTCAAAACGGAGGCGGCGAAGGAATTCGCTACTGCTGATTTTGTGAATATTGGAGAAGGAGGAAAGAAAAATAGTGGGTGGTTGTGTGGAGTTAAAAGATTATTATTTTACCTTACTAATATATTTAGTTAATAACTTTTTAAAAAATAGTTAATGAATATAATTATGACATGTTATTACAATAAAATTTCATTAAATTAGTACTCTATAAATTAATAATTTTTCTAAGATAATATTTTTCTCCGATCCCGACTTGGGCTAATGGATTATCCACTTCAATAAAATAACAAGATACTATATTTTTAAAAGACCCCTATATAAATATATGGTCTCATTAATATTATAAATTAATAATTCTAAAGACAAATATACCTAAGACAATTTAGTGAAATATCATTCAATTGTGTTTTGTTCTCTGTTAAATTTTAAATCTAGTTGAAACTCATCTCTGACTTTTCTTATTATACCCAAGAGCTCTGGTGTTGCTTTTTGAACTGCACTATAAAACTGTGAAGAGTTTGAAATGCGATAAGTGCTTCTTTACGCGTAACTAGTTTCAAAGGTATTGTATCATCTTCAACTTCATCATCAACATTGGTGTATTCATTGTACTCTTTATATATAATGAAATTATTTTCTATGTTAATTCAATAAATACGATACATAAATTAGTAAGATACAATGATTTTGATTTAATCAAAATTAACCTTCATTGAATCTCAAAAACTCTTTAAATTAATAAATACTAGTTTATCGATTAAATAATACCTCTACAAAATAATAATACTTCATGGTCTCACATATATTAATTTAGTGATGTTTTACTGTAATTTATATGGCATGTCATCTATTTAAGGGCGAGTAAACTACACACATGGTAAGAAGAGTTTAATAATCTTCTTTTTACTGAGTTTAAGGGCTTAGTTGGTAAAAAGTTAAGTAGAAGTGTCCATAATACAACCTCCTGCAAGTACAGGGATCCATTAGACCATTTTGGCCTTTTATAATCAGTCAATGCAAATTAGTTTTTGAAAAATACTATCTCCGTCCACTTTTAATTGTCATAGTTTCCTATTTAGAGTCAAACGATAATAAATTTGACTAACATTTTACAATGTATTTTTTCATCATATTGATATGCAAAAATTGGAATTTATAGCACTTTTCGTATAGTTTTTGAATATCTATTCTTTTTTACAAAAATATCAAATTCACGTAATCTAATTTAACTTTGAAATTCAGTCAAATTGACTTTTGAAAAGCACAACATGACAATTAAAAGTGGACAAAGGAAATAGTCATTTATATTAAATGTCATATATATATATATATATATATCTTTATAATTTTAATATCAGTCAATGCAAAATAGTTTTTGAGAAAGAGACATTTAATATAAATGTCTTTATAATTTTTATAATCAGTCAAAGCAAATTAGTTTTTGAGAAATAGTCATTTATATTAAATATACATGACTATTTCTCAAAAACTAATTTGCTTTGACTGATTATAAAACTTATAAAAACATTTAATAGTTGAAATTTAAATAATGAAAATTCAGATTTAAAAAATAAATACAATTAGTAACGTAAATATGAATAAATTAAAACATTGACCGTCATTAATTTCCATTCAATAACTAAGATGAGAATAAGTTGAAATCCATGCCTTCATTAATTGCCCATAAACTACGCCTAATATATAATTTGGGTTGTACCTAGAAATAATGCATATGCATAGTTGGATATTAAAATAATGGGTGCCAATAATTATAGGATATATCTATATAATCCATGACTATTCACGTCGATAACGTGCAAGTCACTATTCTCATAAAATTACTCTTATAAAAGCCTTTTTTTTCTCCTTAGAGATTAACAATTTTCATACTCCAAAATCACATATCAATTTTTCATCCCTTCAAAAATATGCAAAAACAAAATCATAGCCATTTTAAGCCAGAGAGATCATGGTGCCTTGTTATATCATTAGTAGGTTTATTAGGAGGTGCACTTTTCATTTCTCTGTTTCTCAAAACATCAAACAATTTGATCGGTTGCAACAACAATAAAGCTCAGGAGAAATTTCTCGTTGATAATCCACAACAACTTTTGTTGGATGCAATTTTACACTATGCTACATCGCGAGTGATACCTCAACAAAATATCAACGAAATCCGGATATCTTTTGACGTTCTGAAAAATCGTACTCCTTGTAATTTCCTTGTATTTGGTTTAGGCCATGATTCACAAATGTGGGCCTCATTTAATTCCCGTGGAAACACATTGTTTCTAGAGGAAGATCCGAAATGGGTCGAGACTATACTAAAAGACGCCCCGTTTCTTCACGCGGAGACCGTGAAATATCGGACGATGTTATCGGAGGCAGATGAGTTAGTTGAACATTTTCATAAAGAGCCAGATTGTTCAGCGAAGAAATCATTTATACGTGGCAATCATGGCTGTAAATTAGCATTAGATATGTTATCGGATGAAGTTTACAATAAAGAATGGGATCTGATTATGATAGATGCACCAAGAGGCTATTTTGCAGAAGCACCAGGTAGAATGGCAGCTATTTATTCGGCAGCAGTTATGGCGAGAAATAGGAAAGGAAAAGGCGTTACACATGTGTTTTTACATGATGTGGAACGGAAAGTAGAGAAGATTTATGCTGAACTTTTCTTGTGTAGGAAATATTTGGTCAAAGGTGTAGGAAGGCTTTGGCATTTTGAGATTCCTCCATCTTCTAATGTGGGAGATAGTTTTTGTTAGAATTTATTAATGCACCTATCCTTACTTTATAATTTTCTCCAGTTTCTTTCCATTCCCAATGTTATTTAAATATTGGTATTGATTTTTCCAAATTCCCAATTTTCTTTGTTTGCATTGACTCAAACTATTTAGACTATTCTATTTATTTACTTTGAGTATCACTTAAATTATCTATATAAAATATGTAGTTTTTTCTGTTTTACTTGAACTCTTCAAAAATTTCAAGAATGAGTGTTGAATTTGTGTTTTTAGAGAATTCGACATGGATGCGACATTAGAAGTGAAGAGTCCGCACAATTTGGCCCTTCCAATAAAAGTAACTCACATATTCAATAAGATATTTTCTATATATGGCAAAATGGTCTAGTAGACTCCTGTACTTGTATCAGTTTGTATTATGGACCTTTTACTTAACACTTTACCAACTGAACCCTTACACTAAATAAAATACAATATATCAAACCCCTCAGACCATTGACTATGCTTATGCGACATTAATATGGTTGAGTTGGCAAGAGAGTGAGAGCACACGCCTATTAAGGCAAGTGAACATCATATTTAAATTTTAAAAATATTTAAATTAAAAGAGTAAAATAATAAACTTAAAAAAGAAAAAAAAAACCCTTCTTCTTCACCCATTGACCTAATTTTTTCATCCATCTCCATTTTTGTCCAAGCATATGCATCGACTTGGTACCTTGCTTATATGTTGCTAAGGTACATGAAAACTCTAACCTTAGCTCCCATGGACTTTGGTGGCAAATTGGACTTGAACTTAGATCTAACAACACCATTGTTTCCACGAGGCCTACAAACTTTTCCCCAAATACAACGATAATGTGAGTTATTCTTCTTTGTTTTCGCCTTGTATACATAAGCCATACATTTCCCCAAGTACCAATCTACTTCCTCCTTAGTGTTCATTCCCTCGATCTGAACCAATGAAGTGTTTGGATGCTGATTCGATCGACCTCTTGTATCTGAGAACTTTTCCTCTGGTATAGAGTCTCACACGCTCTCCTTGGCGTCCCTTCACCATTTTCGATTATGGAGCTGCAAACTGAAGAAAATCCCTTCTAGTGGAAAGCCTAAATTAAAATTTTAATTTGAATCAAAACTTTATGATTTTTTGTCCAAAAAGAAATTATTATAAAAATAAAAAATGATGTGGCAAATTTTATCTGACATGGAATGTGACATCAGCGCGATTGAGAGTCACGATGAGTTGAAAGGGTTCAACAAGTTGAGTTTAAATGAGTTCGGGGGTTCAGATGACAAATAGGTAAGTAGAATGGTTCACAATACAAACGGGTACAATTACAAGGGTCCACCAAACCATTTTGCCTCTATATATTGCTGCCGATAAAAGTTCTTCATTCTCATTTTTTCTTATTTTCCAGGAAACTATGATAGGCAAAAGGAGTACGGATTAATTGAGAGTTGCTATTCGGCAACAAAAATTTTAGCCCAACTATGACCCGACATATAGAAAATACATACTCGTAATATCCTTACAAGAGTTGCTAAATGGCCACAAAAATTTGGTCGACCACACACGTAGAAAATACATAATATCCATATGAGTTATGAGAGGTGCTAAATGGCCACAATTATCAGAAAAAGAACTACACTTCCCTTTAAGAAGTCAAATCTTTATACTATTTTCTAAACTCTAAACATAAGTGTGAACGAAAACTTTTATGTTTAATGAATTAGAATTACTAGTAATTGTGTGAATGAAATTAATTAATTGGCATTACAATATGGAACCCACCATAATTTTACTTCACCTTTCTTAATTCTTTCTAATCCACTCTTTTTTTTTGGTTGCATAAAGTACAGAAATTTCATATATTTATGTGGGAGCTAATTACATCCTATTCTAGTAGTTCATTCAATTACAAAAATTCTGAATTTTTTATTCCTCTCAATTACATTCCTTGATCGTTCGATAATTTTTAAATGATTCATTATTTAATGGGATGGATGTATCCAAGAGAGGATAGGAATGTATCCGGAAAGGGGAGGGATGTTCCTCTTTTTTTTTCATCTTTTCTCTCGTCTTTCTTTTTTCATTACCTTTAAAACTAATTTTGGATAAAGTTTATCAATAATTATTTGATTTTGAACTTATAACATAAAATTTATTTATTTTTATTATATACAAATCATCCAATTCTAAAATGAAGCACACAAAAAAAATAATTTTAAAAGTCATTCAACTTTAAATTAATCACACAAAAGTCAATCTTTTATATTTTTGTCACTTAAAAGTCATAAAAAATTTCAAGTTGACTAAAAAGTAAATCTCACTATTTTATATTTTATAGAGAAATTATGAACGCTCCAAAATAAGTTAATTATATCCAAAATAATTTTAGAAATCTCCGATTCCCTTGATATTTTGCTTCATAACACAAAACTTGTTGGGAGTATACAATATTATTGCAATTGCTTTCGTTAGTTTGATTCTTTATAATAATTTTAACTCTCTATCATTAAATTGACAATTTTTTATTAATAATATACTAATTGTATAGTAAATTTAGTAAACAATTTTTAAAAATTAAATCAACTACTTTTTGTGTAATACTCCTAACTTTTATGTGATGCAAAAATAGAAAAACATAATGTTTATACAATAAATTTAAAATTAGATGACTTTTATATGACAAATTAGCTACAACATGATAGTCAGAGGTACTGTTGTTCTTTCCATACTAAAGAGTAAGACGAAATTAGCTTCAATCATTGCCAGTAACACTACATAAAACTTGAATGGCTATTGCTCCTTCCTTGATGCTATTTGTGATCCCAAGTCTTTTAACTTCAACATATACTAGATTACCATTAGCATCTCTAATATAGAAAGCTGCAGAGCTCTCACCAGGATTTCTTCTACAAGCCCCACCGTCTTACATTTTAACCATCCTATTTCAGGTTTTTCCCAAATCACCACCTACGATTTTATTATGGGTCTGTATTGTTCAAATTGTTGAACCAGTTGAGGCCACTAGTTAGGAATGACCTTTATATATCCATGCCAACTATCTGGACCTTTTTAGATTAATAAATGAAATTAGTGCCTTAGACTAACTCATCCTTATCACTTAATCCAGAACCCATCACAAAATCAAGTTGATTATTATTAATATTAGACAACTAGAAAATTGAGTCCCCATAAACTCAACCCAAAAATTAAGACAATTATGCAGAAAAATCCGAAGTATTTAGATGCGATTGAACAATTAACTTACCTCCCCCATCACAAGTGATACATATCCCTAACTCCCAAACCTTACCATGACTTATCGGAACATGGTTACTGTCCCATATGATCACATACAATCAAATCTGAGATCAACTACATTTTCAAGTAATTCAGACCACTTAGGGATCCAGCATGCAACAATTACATCAGGTCCACTCATGGAACCGTGAACACATAGTTGGTCCTCTCGAAAAATCCAAAGCAAATTGTTAGTGTACCGGCGTGCTCGAGCTATCCTTAATTAGTGTACCAATGTGATATTCAAGCCAATCATTTATGGATATATTTGTACCAAGCGTGGTACAAAAGCCAACCGTTAGTATATGCCATGTGTGGTATCCGAGCCAATCGTGAGGATATTCTATACTAAGCGTGGTACCCGAGTCAACCAACAAATACAGATAATCATGCATAATAACATAGCACAATGAACAAGGCCACTTAAAAACCACAAGTCACAATCACAAGTTCATTGCATGAAATTACCTACCTGATGTTGTTTCATATATATCCTACCATGCATTGTTGAAATGATACTACAACCAATAGAAATGCATCCATACATAAATCAAAAAATATAGCCATCGCCTAACAATATATCTCAAGAAAAATCAATTACTAGAGAACCTCCCCCTAGTCATTACTTCATCTTCACCCTAAAAACACATAAAAACAATATGTAACCATCCACACTCCATGTCCAAAGGCCTATGCATGCAATCTTTGTATATTTACAAGATATAATGTGATAAAAACAGGACTAACTACTCAATTGTAAAAAAAAAAAAAAACTACCGTACCTGGCGCCAAACAACTGTTGATGAACCTTGCCCATATTTTGACTCCGTATAAGCAACCTTTGATGAACAAACATTTCAAAATCCATAGAATTACAATTCTCTTGTGCAAAAATTATCCATTTCTCCGTTGCCCCCTTGTTTCGATTGCTTTTGGAGGGTTTTTGGAGTAATCCTGATTTATTTTCTCCCTTCAAAAGTGAAAATAATAATAAAAGATGACGCGTAATTAAGTTGCAGATGTTTTGACATCCCACTATAATTGTCACGATCCGAGTATACAACCCGAATACGGTACATGAAACCACGATTGCTCTAGGCTAACCCTTGGCATACATATTAAAGTATAACATAAAGAACTAAGCGAAGGTTGATATGCATGACTGAATAATAAAATTTAAAAAAATTATGAAACTACATATCTACTATTTGAAATAAACCTCTATTAGCTTAATTGAAAACATAAGTCTGTCGGGGCATGACCTCAACTACCTCAAAACCAAAGATAACATGAAGGAAAGTGTATTCACCTAAATTAATGGAGTCCCCAAATGAGGAGGGATCACCAACTGCTAAAGGGAAATGTTGCAACCTTACTAGCCACAAGTTTGAGTACGAGCACCGAAATCTAAATTATAAAAGGATACAGCGCAGAGAAAAGTATGCAACAATTTTGATCAATGATATGCATCAATCTAAGAAGAGAAGTTGGGCAGAAATACATAAAAGAAAAGAACAAATTCAAGACTAAATAAAAGATATTAGAAGACCCTTAAGCAAGGAAGATATCAAGTGATTAATATTAGCCTTATTTACAAAGGTTTTAAAGAAGATAATTAAGGACGAACAACTCCTTAATTATTGTATACAAGGAAGGATGAATAACTCCTTTAATAGTTGTCTAGAATCAAGCACATTCAAGATCAAGAAAGATTCTCAAACGGTTGGAGGATATCAAGGTTGATTGAGACCTTGCCTTATTCTTGGAAACAAGGATTCACCTTCCTTTCCAAGGATCAAATCTCTTGGGTTGCTCTCTTCATTTCAACATTCCACCAAATGCCTATATAAGGACCGAAGATCGAAGGAAGAAGATATACAAAACAATTGAACTTTCTGACAATCTATGTTCTACTCTTAGCAAATATTGTTATTCTGTGTGAATTGTTGTGTAATAAAAAAGAGAGGAGATAATACTAGATTGGTGAGGTTTTGTATCAAAAAGTGAAAAGAGATAACAAGAAAAGAATTGAATGTATATTTAGGATCTACTTATGTAGTGTCACAAAATCACGTATAAGCTAGAAAAGAACACCCTTGCAACCCGATGAGACTGGAGTAAGACCACATTGAATCTCAACCAGTATAAAACAGATGGTGTCATTTACTTATTGTCTTTAATTTATTGCTTGTCTTTCTTATATTGTTCTTAGTTGAGTTAGTTACCGATTAGTCGACTAAAGAAAATTAAAAAGAATCAATTCACCCCTATTGCATTTTCAATAAGTATGTAAGGGTACCACCATACTCATATAAAGTAACAGAAGAAGGAAACAATGGAATAAGGTTTCTAAAAAGTAGAGTCATAATCGTAATAAAGACACTGAAAAGAAACAATTGTAATCCATGCATAAATATTAGTTTTAAGATCTTCTTTTAAAAACATATACATAAAAATGAATCTAAATAGGTATCTTTCATAATCATAACGTAAATTAGCATACTCAATATACCTCAAATGAAGTTAAGGGCATATCGTAAAAGATGCATAAACTGGGGAATTTCTTATAATCGGGATACACCATGTGAGCATGATGTCCAATAACTAACTAAGTTGGGAGGGCTTCCCTATACCTTTTCAGAGTATAATACCATACCATATCT
Organism: Solanum stenotomum; assembly: GCF_019186545.1. Taxonomy (NCBI): domain Eukaryota; kingdom Viridiplantae; phylum Streptophyta; class Magnoliopsida; order Solanales; family Solanaceae; genus Solanum; species Solanum stenotomum. The sequence goes on from NC_064287.1 coordinate 37,928,046, forward strand.
AAGTGGATTCACTAATCTGAGCCTCTCAAGGTTAGAAGGTTAACCGATAAAGCAGTGAAACATAATCCTACATTGGCACATAGTTATAAAACTTGAATTTTCTCAATCTCCATTATCTCGGTACTAATATAGTCCTTCCAAAATAACATATATTCATATAATGCTAATAGGTATGAAAACCACTTATCGTCTTGAATCAAATATGAGGCTAAGCTCAAAAGTCATATCTTAATATAAATTGTTTTTAGGTTGTACTTCATATCATGCTTATATTCATGTTTGAAAGTCATAATAATTTGAATGACCATAAAAATCATGCTAAGTCAGTACCATAAAATTTCAAAACCAAGGTGAAACAATGAAAATATAGCTTATTGAAGAAAGATCATAATTTCGTAAGAACCATAGCTTTCATAAAAAAAAACCTTGCTTTAGTCTTAAGAATCAAAATACTTTAGGCATGAGAGTGAAGCGATACTATCGTTGAAGCCTTACATACCTGAGAAGATAAGACTTAGAAGTAAGAACTCACTTTGATGCTTTAGAACCTTATAGCTTGAACTTGAGAAATCCTTATATATATGATTTTCTTGGAGATGTAGTGTGGAGTTGAAAATCTTAGGATTCTTAAAGAGAATCTTAAACTTCAAGCCTTTAGATCTTGTGAAATTGGAGAATTCCCTTTCATAGAGTTCTTGATCTTTGAAAGAATGAGAATTAGGGATTTTGAGAATTGGTGTATGTACAATGATGTTATTAGGTTATAAGATGGACTTAGAGAAGTTGACTTAGGATAAAAAGTCAAGAATACCTTTCTGGAAACATAAGAAACCCATAAAAATAAAAGAAAATAATCTTTTAATGAATCTCGTAGTTGTTATTACCCCCTCACCCCCCCCCCCCCATTTTTTTAATTTATATATACATGTTTTTTTTAGAATTCAATTTGCTAGTTTGTTTCGAGTTGTGAAATCAATTGAAGGTGATTTCATCTTTCAATCCTTGTGGTTGGATCCCAACCTCTAAAGTTGGATAATTGTTTTGCATACGACTATCTATGCTCTGATAATGAGACATAGTTAAGCGTTTATTAGACTCACATAAGCTTTAGACGCTTGATGGCTTTGTGCTTGGTTTGATACGTGTTCGAACGTTGATTGCACTCTAGAATTATATATCCAAACTTCTTACAATAATTGTATATGTTTCTCTTCTTGAAATGTGACACAATATTGTCATACTCTTTACACTCAAAGCAATGTGGTCTGAACTTTTGGTGAGTGTAGAATCAAATCACAGAAATTAAACAACAATAAAGAAGCAATTTCTATAGAAAACAAATTAGATTATTGATACCACGATAACTATTGATAAATCAAAAATAAAAAAGAGTTGAAAAATATTTTATGTTTTCTTATCTACAATTGATAAACTAGACACTATTTATATACAAAGATCCATAAACACACGCATGATTTTAGCACTATATTTTGCACAATATCATGTCATTTATAACACAATATCAAGGGTATGATTGTGCATAGTTATAACATAATATTGTTTCCAATCTTATAAAATTATATCAAATATTTTGAAATCATATTTGATATAGTCAAAAATTTGAACCTATAGAAAGATAACATCTCAAATTTAACAAAATGAGTTCACAATTTATAACACATTTCAATGAACCAGCCCCATAAAATTAGACCATTGATTAAATATTTATTAGACTTTAAATAAATATAATTTAAATAATAAATTTCATAGTGTTAAGAGCTAATTACATTATTTCCCTTATCTTTTCTAAATTTAAAAAATTCCTTAAAATTTATGGATTTCGGATACGTCATTGGACTTCCGGATATATTAGCAGACATCCGGATACATATGAGAGATGTATCCGAGAGGGGAGGGATATATCCGAGAGAGGATAGGACATCCGGATACATCACTGGACTTTCAGATACATCAACAAACATCTGGATACACAAGTGAGGGATGTATTCGAGAAGGGAGGGATGTATCATAGAGGGGAGGGACGTATCCGAGAGAGGATAGGGATGTATCAACTAGAGGAGATTTTTGAAAAAAATTTAAATAGTAGAAAATTTTAGAGATTATCGTAAAATAAGGTGTGTATTTAGGTAATTTTTCCTAAATAATTTTTTCAATATATTAGCCCATTAATGCATGTTGAATAATAATTTTTATTACTTTATAAATTTAAATAAACTTAAATTCTTATAACTCTATTTGAAGTAAGTTTCCATGGGCAGGCAAGTCGATGTAAAATGTACAAGGAAAGCGTTTTTGATTATAATAGCTATCACCAGTACCACTCCTATCATTTTATCTCAACTTTTATGGCATCATTATATTATTTGATCCTACAAAGTAATAATGTTTGTTAGTAATCTGTATTTGATAATTAAAACTACAAATAGAAATAGAGAAAAATCAAAATTAATTCGAGTCCTCTAAATTTACAGCATATTCTTAAACATTTTAATTTCTTTTTAATACTCGAAATATTTGATTATTTATTTTAGGAAAAACACATAAACTACATTGATGTAACAATATTTTTAACCCTGATATACATCAAACATAAAAAAAACAATCAAATCATAGTTACAAACTTACTTCTTATTTTTGACAAGTAAAATTATAAATTTACTTTGCAAGTGCAAGAAGGAGAGTACTTAAGATATTTTGCACATAGAGAATTTGAATATAACGATGTATATATATAGTCAGGTGTGGCAAAATCAAATCCAATTAAGTTTGGGTTGATTATTGACCCGCTCATTCATTAACTCAATCCATTTCAATCCATTAGAATTTGGATTGATATGTAACCCGAATTGGCTCATGACAAATCTTATCAAAATATTTTTAGAAAACTATTTTCTCAATTTAATATGTTAAGACGAGCTTGAATAGTTTCAAATAGTTCTTGATATTGCTCAAGGACTTCATATTGGAGAAGATGAAGAACTGATACAGTGTTCTTCAACCTTCCACTTTCTTTTTCTTGTTTTGCTATTCTATTTTAATATTTTTCTTAGTATAATTTTTTATTTTCCTTTTTCCTTTTAGTCTTTTCATTTTTTGGTGGGTTGTGCACTTTGGGTCAACTCACATGGCTTGTATATATTTTTTCAATTTTAATAAATTCTGATCCATGTGGTCTTTAATTAAAAAAAAAATGTTAGGATTTTGTCCTGGTTTTTTATCTTATTTGAAGTTTATTTTTTTCTAAAAGAAAAGACAAACATTACCATAAATGTTTTTACTTTTCATGAAAGGAAAATATATTTTTCTTCCATATTTGTTTTATTCTTTCCTTAGAGGAAAAGTTTGGAGATCTATAAATTAAAGATTTATATTCTCATAGTATAACACAATAGAATCCACAATGTAGTCATTTAAAAAATTTTGTTTTTGGGAAGATTTTACTCTTTACAGTTTTAAAGTTTTTTTTTTTAGTTTTTAAATACGTAGATCAATTGGCCAAATCATATAATAATATTTTCATTTTTAGTATAAGTTTTTGTCATCTGATTTATCAATCATATGATATGCAATTATAAGCTTCCACATGACGCTCTAATCACTTTCGAACCCAACAATTGGTATCAGAGCACATGGTTCAATGATCCAATGATTGAACAAGAAAAAAGACAGACTCAAGTGGTTTCAAATAAATTTGCAATCAACGTGATGATAATGAAGATTTTTGTGCTACTACTTGTGGAAAAAATTTCAAATATATTTTCAATAATATCCTGCTGCTCTATCTTTTAAAACAAAATAAATTTTCAACTCATGCTTACTTTAGAGCATGAGCTCCAACTTTCCCTTGATGATTGCGTAATCAACTGACACTAGTTCGGTTCAAGTGTCATATGATCGCGTGTAGTGATACAACCCAACCAAGGGTTGGGATCGCACAAGTGTCATACGATCGCATGTAGTGATATAACCCAACAAAGGGTTAGGATCGTTCCCACAGGGAGTGATTTGGAGAATTAATAGAAAAATAAAATTTAATTCTAATTAGTCGTATCTAAAGGCATTAACGAAGAAAAACATTTTCAATCAAAACCAGGGGTGACACAAGCGTCAATTAACAATCTGGGGTTTTTGTCACAAGTAAGCAAAAACAGTGAAAATAACAAAGAGATCTAATAAATTAGAGGGGGATTCTTGGGATGTGATTAGGAACACGGGATAAACAAGATTATTGAGTACATGCTTTTAATAGAGAACTTATAGAGTAATTGTGACTAGGCTAGACTTCAAGGGGGATAAGCTCTCTCTCGAGCAACTTACCCCGTTTCAAATGGGTTCCTCTCGAACACCCACTTAGCTTGCCGCATGAAGAACAACCTTCGCCTTAAACTCTCGAGCTGAGTGTGTGGACATGGGACTAGGGTTCACTCTCTCGAGCTGAACCTCATGTCGATCTACTCACACTGGCCATCAATTTAGTGGTCTTAGTTTTACGACCTCTCTCTCGAGCAAGCCGAAAACACATATATGAAACTATATTTGCAACTACAACCTCATTAAGTTCATCCACAACCACTAAACGAAATCACATTTAAACTACAAATAGATTATTAGCAAGCAAGACCCAACAACTAATCTAACCCATATTCAAAAAATCACACCCTAAGAATTGGGATTTTTAGCCACACATCAAGAGATATAAATTTATACCTAAATGAGCTTGCATTTAAATGGGTATGAAGATTTAAGTCTTCTTACATGCCAAGAATGAAGAATCCAAGAGACCCAAGTCCAAATCCTAGGAGATGAAACCCTCTTCTTCTTCAAGTCTTCAAAACCCTCTCAAACTCAGAGCAAAAATATGAAAAACTAATATTCTCTATGAAAATTATAATAATTGTTCGACTCTTAAAACTACAACTCTAACTAGTATTTATAGTTTTTACAAATTTGTGTTACAACGGATCATTCGGCGTTGTTAGTCGAAATCGTCGATCAACTCGGCGATTCGCCCTTTGGTGTAGTTCATCGCCGTCTTGCACCAGCCTTTAGCATCGTCATGCTCTGGGTCATTGGGCGACATGGTACTGCTTCGCGAAACTTCTCAGCAATGCGCCGACTGCTCCTATTTTCCGCCGACTTGATCCTTTCCTTCAGGGCTCAGTACACTGAAACAAAAGGCGAAGTAGGACCCTTCGGCGACTCACCAAGTGGACTCGGCGATCCTCAGGCCTTCATTTCATCGTTCTTTTCAGCCCTTTCATTCCTTTTTGCGACGTAGTGTCTATACTTTCCTTCAAACTTCAAATACCTGAAACTTCAAGGTTTTCATCAAATATTGAGATAAAATAAGCATTTGAGGACACAATTTCTATTAAAATATAGCCCTAAATGAGTTCAATTTGTGGACTCATCACCCCTGCAAACTTTAATCCTCGGGCTCCACTTTTAACTCATGTATCTTTACTTTTAACACATGAGCTCCATTTTAAACTCATGCATCTTACTTTTAACGCATGAGCTCCACTTTAAACTCATGCATCTTACTTTTAACGAATGAGCTCCACTTTTAACTCATGCATAGTACTTTTAACGCATGAGCTCTACTTTCAACCCTACTCATAACTTTTAACACAGGGCTCCATTTTTTTTACCCATATTAATTTTTAAATCATGGTAAGCAGTAGTGATACATGAATATTTTGTGAAGAACAAGATTATCAAGCATATGAAGAAGGCGGATCAAGTTTTGTCAAGAAAATCCAGCCAAAAGGGGGGATTTGTTAGGGTTTTGCCCTGATTTTCTTATATTATTTGAAGTTTATTTTTTCTAAAAGAAAAGACAAAATATTATCATAAATATTTTTACTTTTAATCAAAGAGAAATATATTTTTCTTCCATATTTGATTTATTCTTTCCGTAGAGGAAAAAATTTGGAGATCTATAAATTAAAGATCCATATTCTTGTAGCATAACACAATAGAATCAACAATGTAACTCATGTATCTTTACTTTTAATGCATGAGCTCCACTTTAAACTCATGCATCTTACTTTTAACGTATGACCTCCACTTTCAACTCATGCATATTACTTTGAAGGCATGAGCTCTACTTTCAACCCTGCTCATAACTTTTAACACAGGGCTTCAATTTTTTTAACCCATATCAATTTTTAAATCATAGTAAGCAGCAGTGATACATGAAGATTTTTTGAAGAACAAGATTATCAAGCATATGAAGAAGGCGAATCAAGTTTTGTCAAGAAAATCCAGCCAAAAGGGGAGATTTATTAGGGTTTTGCCCTAATTTTCTTATATTATTTGAAGTTTATTTTTTCTAAAAGAAAAGACAAAGCATTACCATAAATGTTTTTACTTTTCATGAAAGGGAGATATATTTTTCTTCCATATTTGATTTATTCTTTCTGTAGAGGAAAAATTTGGAGATCTATAAATTAAAGATCCATATTCTTGTAACATAACACAATAGAATCCACAATGCAGTCGTTTAAATAATTTTGTTTATGGGGAGATTTTACTCTCTACAGTTTTAATATTTTTTATTAGTTTTTAAATATGTAGATCAATTGACCAAATCATATAATAATATTTTGATTTCTAGTACAAGTTTTTCTCATTTGATTTATCAACCATATGATATGCAATTGTAAGCTTCCGCATGATGCCCTAATCACTTTCGAACCCAACAATATATAGTCATAAGCAAATAATTTTATTAGGTACTAAAATAGTTTGAAAGACCAAATAAAATAATTAAGCTTGGTAAAAATGGATTGGGTTGGGTCTTGACCCATTACCTAACTGTAACGACCATATTCCGTTGTTAGGAAAAGGCCAATGCGGAAAGAATTGGACTAGAAAAACTTTTGAGTAGTAATTTGAAATTTCCTTGCCTAGTCCAGATTTGGACTAAATCGAAGTCAGGCGAGTGTAGAAAAATCTGGTAATAAATGAAAACTGTAATAATAAAAATTTATTGCGTGAGTGGATAGCTAATACGTAAAGAAATTCGTGGGACTTTACGGAATTGAATTCAGGCGAATAGAACTCATGAAATTAATATTAGCGTGAACGGGTGTTTTCTGAGTGTCCTGGAATGAAAGAGTATTGTGAAATGGGGGTTTGGAGCACTTAATTCAACATTCTATTTCCGTGCAAGCCATTGTGGCGGGGTGAGTGACGCTACAGCGGGGCAGACACGACATAAAGTCGCAAATAAACCCCAAAAAATATTTTATTCTGCAATTTTCGAACTTGAGAACCAAGGAACGAACCCAAGGGTTTTCTTGACAGTTTTTCAACATTCCTAAGACTAAAGGTAAGATTTTAACTCCTCAAATCCATTTTTTAATTCGTAGAACGTAATCTAATGGATAATTATTGATGGAGAAGGGTTTTGATCTATAAATTATGGTGAAGAAAGCCCTAATCTGGGTATGGGATCATGGGTATGATCTAGGGTTGATATAATTTTTAGTAATTTGGGTAATTAGTTATTATTTATTGATTTCCGTGTTAAATTAATTATTTGTAGACCAAGAACAATCGGAATGAATTCGGAAAGAGAAGATTCAAGTGCCTTAGGGGATTCAATCTTGGATTCGAGGTAGGTGATGGTTGTGATGTCATGTTGGCGTGATATATGTTTGTACTTGCTTTATTATAATGCATGTATGTATGCGAATGTTCCATTATTGATCACCCTAATTGTAAATGAGGATAATTGAATAATTATATGTCATGAATCACCTCTTGTTGTATGATTGTGAGAATATACATTGTGATTGTGATTGTGGTTTGTTGAATGGATCAGGTGTTACATTCTAGCATAAATACGAGATCGGTTGCCATGTTTTGGCATAAACATTAGATCAGTTGCCACGTTCTGGCATAAAAATGGGATTGGTTTCCACGTTCCAACATAAATATTAGATCGGGTACCACGAATCGGTACACTAATAGTTTGGGTTTGGGTTCTATGAGAGGACCATTGAATTGGGTTCCATGAGAGGACCGTTGAATTGTGTTGTGTATCTACTTGTGATGATTACGTTCATATCTAATGGTGATTGAGATTGAAAGACTATTTGTTGCTCTAAAATGATAACCAATATGTATTATTGAGAACGTGGAATGGAACATTGATTCTGTAAAGATGACTAATATTGTATATGTTTGGGATATGCATGTTTATAATGTTGTGGTTACTTGCATGTGTTTCACTTATTGGGATAGTCGCGTGATCCTACCAGTACACTGTAGTTGTGTACTGATACTGCACTTGCTTGTTCTTTGTTGAGTACAAGACATCTTCAGGCTGCTATTGATAAACCTCAGCTAGGTGACTATTGAGAGTGACCGGATTCAAGGGTGTGTCAGTTCTTTCACGCTGCCATGGATCTTTCTTGTTTAAGTCCACTCTCTTCGAACTCAGACTATTTGTTAAAGGTGTTTGTTTAGTTTCAGGATTATTCCCCTTGTTCTTAGACTTTTCATTCATAGAGTTTTGGGACAAGGTTCTAGGGGTTGAATTTCCGCATTAGTTGGTTAGTTAATTGTTTAAACCTTTGGAGTTTATGGGGACTCCATTTCTATTATCATTTAAACCTGCTTCTGTATCTTTAAATGCCTTAGTTTTTAGTTAATTTGTTAGTTGACTTGTAGTAATGGTTCTCCCACCAGAGGGTTAGTATGGGTGCCAATCACAACCGTCTGAATCGTGACAAAGTTGGTATAAGAGCTTTAGATTCGTTGATCTTATTGTACCAAAATGAGTCTAGTAGAGTCTTGCGGAACGGTACGAATACGTTCGTACTTTTCTTCTAGAGGCTATAGGACTTTAGGAAAAACTCACTTCTTTCTACTCTTTCATGCTATGACTTGAATCCAATTGGTATTTTGGTGATACAAATTGATATCTTTCCTCCTTCATTCTATGGTCCGAACTAGGGCAACAACAGTGGTGACACCATCACTAGCAAGAGAGGATGTGTATAGACTGTCGACAGTTGAATATGGTCACCATTCGAAATAAGTATCCACTACCTCGGATAAATGATCTTTTGATCAATTGCAGGGTGCATCAGTTTACATTTTGATCTTGTACTGGGAGGCCAGTAATGGTCATCATAGAACAAACTAATTTAGGAATCGGGTTTGTCTGTGAGTTGTAACTTGAAAATTGTGAATGTGTGTTCCTTGTTGCCTGAATTAACTGTGAATGTGGAAGTTATATTTGCTTGGACATGATGATATGATCATGTTCACAATAAGTGTGGGTCTGATTTTTTATGTGTGTGCTGGCTGAATTGATTAAAACTATGCAAGTTGTAACTGTTGAGTATCGTGAAACTTGTTGTGAAAAGAAGGTCACAACTAAGTTCGATGCAAGGGTCTAGATAATGTACGAGGTGCTTCGTAAGAAATATCTGAACGTGTCTTGCGCTTGGGGTAATAACTGTGTGAGTGTCTGGGTGTATCTTGGGGATGTGTGAGTTATGGTGATGAATTAATGAGAATGAGTTAGATTGTGTATCGTTGGATTGACTCGGGGTAGACAATGATTATCCTAGTTCAGTGGATTATCCTAAATTGCTCAATAAAGCTGAAACCCGTTGGGAGATTTAGAAAAGAGAAAAACCCTAGAAAAACTCATTGCCTGGGTACTGTTTTCGTCAGAGCTGCTGGGGCAAGATTTTTTCCGCCAAAGCGGGACAGGGTGAGATAGAACCTCAGCCATGTCTCCTCTATTTTTCCTAGGTCTCCTTATAGAACCCAAATCGAATCTGAATTAACCGCTGCAATCCAATAAGTGTTCAACAATCGAGGATAGACTATAAAACCTTGTAATAAAACGAATGTTGTCAGAAACAGCAAAAAAATTGCCATCCATGTGATTACAAAAACAAAAGGGGTGTGCAAAATTTTTTAAGTGTGAATTTTGGTTGACTTCGGTTGCCTTTTGGGGCATGTAATTCGAGGGAATGGGTAATGATAGATCCTCAAGAGATTGAAGCAGTCGGAAATTGGGTCTGACTTAGTTTTGTGACTGAAATTAAGAGTTTCGTGGGGCTCGCTAGCTACTGTCATCGTTTGTGAAGGGATTAAGGTCTGATTTGCAGATTCAAGTTTATAGGTGACAATATTCAAGAAGTTTTGGTAAGGGACGGTTAGATAATGAACACCATTACTTTGGAAAATGCATTTAGTATTGTTGTCATAACATGTATGGGTTGTTTAGTGAATGATGAAATTAAGTTATGCCAATTGAGATTAAAAGCTATACTATAATTTCATGGATTGATTGTATATCAAGAAGGGTTAGGATACGACTGCTCCAATAGCACTGATGTTTACCTGGTTAAGTTATTAAGAGTGTTGAAATTGCGGAGAACCTGGGCATATGAGGAGGAAATCAGTGAGGCCGTGGAGGCCGGGGAAATGGTAATGCAGGTAAGGGAACAGTGCCGCCAGGCAAGAAGGTTGCCCGTCAAGATGACAAGACTCAATTTTTATGCCTTTTCAGGCAAGAACAGGGTTGAGGGGTCAGATGCAGTGATCACATGTACTATTATCTATGACCGGATGGCTACTATTTGTTTGAATCTGAGTTCTACTTGTTCCTATGTGTCAGTTCAATTTGCCTTGTGATATGATGCAGTTTGTGATGTACTTGATGCCCCCATCCATGTTTCTACCCCAGTTAAAGAGCCAGTCATAGTCACCCATGTATTTCGTGTTGTCCTGCTGTGTTTATGAATTTTCATATTTGAGTTGATTTGGTTATGCTGGATATAACTGGCTGGATATAATCTTAGGGATGACTTGGTTGTTCCCTTAATATGTTGTGCTTAATAGGAATGCTAAGTTGGTAACTCTAGAGATCCCGGGTAGGGAAAGGTTAGAGTGGGAAAGGGGTACAAGCCTAAGTCAACTAAGGTCATATCTGTCGTGCGGGGTAGGAAACTGGTGGGGCAGGATTGTTTGGCATGATTGGTTCATATTCAGGATGTTGAGGTCGAATCCCCCTCTATTGAGTCTATTCCTGTGGTGTCAGAATTGAGAGAGCTTAAAGCTCAAATCCAGGAGCTTCTTGATTAAGGTTCCATCCCTCCTAGTGCTTCCCCATGGGGTGTTCCTATCTTGTTTGTTAACAAGAATGATGGTAGTATGAGGCATGTTGATTTTATCTTAAGCCATAAATGGGTGGATTAATATCGGGATGACAAGCTTATGGATAAAAAAAAGTCCCATTGAGTATACTTGGCTGAAGACAATTGAAGTATTTAGTAAGAAATTGTGCATAAAAATTGGTTTAGTCCTTTGAATTTGATGGGTATACATGAGTTTGAGGTGTCGTGTTGATGAAAAGTTTGACTTTGTGGTGATAGTTAGGGCTGACTGAGCATAAGGGTAATAAGAGTTTGTAATGGAATGCAACTATATAATAAGTGCTTGGTTCTTGTTTTTGAGTTTAGTAATGAGTATGATTGAAATTTTAGCAAAAATATATTGTAAGATCGATGGAGATGCGATCAATGATAAATGGAGATCCATGAATTAATAAAAATCTTCAAGGTACAAGCTAATGTTGATAAAGAAAGGGATTGTGTTATACGATGGGAATTACAATTCGGATTTTTCATTGTAAGTCTACATTCGTGGTGATGTATTTTGTCAAGGTATGATTTGACAAGGTGAGAAATGATCAATTGTATCCGGTATTGAGCATTTGAAAGGACTTACACCTGGGTTGAGTCGCAAGTTTACTATTATTGATTGTTAAGTACTTAAGAAAGGTTTCATTTTTAAAAGTGTTGGTTTATAATAAGGTAAGTGGTCAGAGTGTTTATGATGGTTGTTAGTATTGTGAGTATGATTCACTAGCTATGCTCTAGTGTGTTTTCACTTTTGTGAATTGATCCCTAATGGTGGATCATGGGTACTAAATCCTGCGATGTTCTCTTGGTTGAGTGGGAAGATTAGGAAGATTTGGTTATTTCGAATGACATAATTGGTGTTGTCTCGGAGTTGCTAAAGTATTTTAGTGGTTCGACATGTACCATTTGCTTATGAGAATTCATTGAAGAGCTACCATGTATGATCATTTTTGTCCGACAATCTTAATATTCGTTTAGTCGTCGAGGTCATATATTGATTATGTGTGGATGAATGTAGGAATCATTGGGTCCAATTCTACTATTATTAAGGGTAATCTACAATCATAATTGCTAAATCTAGCATTTGATAGTATGGTTAGTGGGTTGTCTGCTTGGACATATCCCTCGATGAGTATCTGATGTCTAAAGATCAAATTTTGTAACTTAATCTCATGGAAATTTATGTTGTGTGAAGGAGATGTTGATAAGAACTACGATTGGTTGAGTATTATGAGTGTGTGTTGGTTGGTTCAGGTCCACCTCGAAAGGATTAGTCCTGATGATTGTGTCAAGGCCCTTGATAACAAGTGGCAGACGTGAGTACGATCAACTTTGGTGGTTTTTGAGACTAGCGTTTGTTGTAGTTAAGTTTACATACAATAATAATTATCACTCGAGTATTATGATGACTTCATTAAGGCATTGTATGAGAGGATGTGTAGATCACTGATAGGGTGATTTGGGGATGAAGATGTAAAACCTTTGGGAGTTTATTTGGTGAAGGATGCTCAGGACAAGGTGAGAAGTATCCAAGCTAAGCTTCTAGCAGCCCAGAGTCGATAGAAAAAGTATGTGGGACAAGTATCCCCAGTGATTCAACGATCCAGATACTACTCTACTCTTACTTTAGCCAGTCTTTCCTAGTTGATCACTCGGGGACGAGTGATGGGTAAATTGGTATCTATTGTAACAACTTGATTTCGTCGTTAGGGAAAAGTCAATGGGGAAAGAATTGGACCAGAAAAGCTTTTGAGTAGTAACTAAAAATTTCCTAGCCTAGTCCAGATTTGGAGGAAATCGGAGTCAGGAAAGTCTAAGGAAATCTGGTAATGAATAAGATGTGTAATAATAAAATTGATTGTGTGAGTGGATAGCTAAGACGTTAAGGAACCTGTACGACTTTACGAAATTGAATTCAGGCTAGTAGAACTCCTGAAATTGATCTTAGCATGAACATGTATTTTCTGAGTATCTGGGATGAATGTGTGTTGTGAAATGGGGATTTGGAGCTCTTAATTCGACATTTTGTTTCTGTGCAAGCCGCTGTGGTAGGATTATTCCCACCAGGGCGGGGTCGCTGTGGCGGGGTGAGTGCCACCATGGCGGGGCAGACACGACTTAAAGTCGGAAATAAACCCCAAAAAATGTTTTATTCTGCAATTTTCAAACTTGAGAGCTAAGGAACGAACCCAGGGGTTTTCTTGACAGTTTTTCACCATTCTTGAGACTAAAGGTAAGATTTTAACTCCTTAAAATTTGTTTTTCGATCCATAGAACGTAATCTAATGGGTAATTATCGATGGGGAAGGATTTCGATATGGAAATTATGGTGAAGAAAGCCCTAATCTGGGTATGGGGATCATGGGTATGATCTAGGGTTGATAGAATTGTTAGTAATTCGGGTAATTAGTTATTGTTTATTGATTCCTATGTTAAATTAATTGTTTGTAGACCAAGAACAAGTAGAACGAATCTGGAAAGGAAAGATTCAAGTGCCTTAAGGAATTCAAGCTTGGATTCGAGGTAGGTGATGGTTGTGATTTCATGTTAGTGTGATATATGTTTGTACTTGCTTCATTATAATGCATGTATGTATGTGAATGTTGCATTATTGATCATCCTAATCGTAAATGAGGATAATTGAATAATTATATGCCATGAATCACCTCTTGTTGTATGATTGTGAGAATATACATTGTGATTGTGGTTTGTTGAATAGATCGGGTGTTACATTTCAACACAGTAACTTGGATCAGTTGCCACGTTTCAGCATAAATATGGGAACGTTCTGGCATAGATATTGAATTGGTTGCCACGTCCCGACATAAATATGGGATCGGTGCCACGTTCCGATATAAATATTGGATCGGGTACCACGAACCGGTACACTAACAGTTGGGGTTTGGATTCTATGAGAGGACCATTGAATTGGATTTCGTGAGAGGACCATTGAATTGTGTTGTGTATCTACTTGTGATGATTATGTTCATATCTAATGGTGATTGAGGTTGAAAGACTGTTTGTTGCTCTAAAATGATAACCAATGTGTATTATTGAGAATGTGGAATGCTACATTGATCCTGAAAAGATGACTAATATTGAATATGTTTGGTATATGCCTATTTATAATGTTGTGGTTACTTGAATGTGTTTCACTTATTGGGATAGCCGCGTGATCCTACTAGTACACTGTGGTTGTGTACTGATACTACACTTGCTTGTTCTTTGTTGAGTACAGGGCATCTTCAAGCGGCTATTAATATACCTCAGCTAGGTGACTATTGAGCGTGACCGGATTCAAGGGTGAGCCAGTTCTTTCAGGCTGCCATGGATCTTTCTTGTTTAAGTCCACTCTCTTCGTACTCAGACTATTTGTTAAAGGTGTTTGTTTAGTTTCGGGATTGTACCCCTTGTTCTTAGACTTGTCGTTCGTAGAGTTTTGGTACAATGACTTTCAGGTTCTAGGGGTTGAATTTTCACATTAGTTGGTTTGTTAATTGTTTAAACCTTTGGAGTTTATAGGGACTCCATTTTTATTGTCATTTAAATTTGCTTTTGTGTCTTTAAATGTCTTAGTTTTTAGTTAAGTTGTTAGTTGGGTTGTAGCAATGATTCTCCCACTGGAGGGTTAGTGTGGGTGCCAATCACAACGGTCTGGGTCGTGACACTAACCCATTTTGACCAAAGCTATTTTGACCAAAGCAATTTTGGATTAAATATATTAGATCTTGACCCAATTATTATCTTAACCCATTATGACTCGGCCAAATTTAACCCAACTCATCTAATTGCCACCTGTAGTCAGAAGTACTCTAACTAGTGGCCTTTCACAATTGTTTACGAAATAACAACTATTTGTGCAAAAGATTTAAAACAAGAAAATAAAATATGAGGGGAGATAATTTACCTTTACGAAAACGTTCATAAATATGCTAATAAAATATTAATATTAATGTATACATTTGGTCCAAAAAATATATCAATAAGATTATTCGATCAAAATTTGATGTTGAAGCCGAATGAAGACAATTTTTTTAAAAAATATCCTTTACATAAGTAGTGGAAAGGAGGTGGAAAAGATTTTTTGGGACAATTATATCTTTAATCATGCTAATGCATGTAATAAAAATATTTGCATTGCTAGTATCATGATTTTTCATGTATTAGTTATACCTAGCATACGACTACCATAAAGTGTTCAACTAATATTAAAAAAGGGAAAGGTCCCGATAAACCCCTCAACTNATATCAATAAGATTATTCGATCAAAATTTGATGTTGAAGCTGAATGACGACAATTTTTTTAAAAAATATCCTTTACATAAGTAGTGGAAAGGAGGTGGAAAAGATTTTTTGGGACAATTATATCTTTAATCATGCTAATGCATATAATAAAAATATTTGCATTTGCTAGTATCATGATTTTTCATGTATTAGTTATACCTAGCATAAGACTACCATAAAGTGTTCAACCAATATTAAAAAAAGGGAAAGGTCCCGATAAACCCCTCAATTTTGTCATTTAGAGCTGATATACCCCTAATTATGAAAGTGACTCATATATGCCCCTATTATTATACAAATGACTCAAATATACACTTTTTCTCTAATGGAAGTGAAAAAATTAATTATTTTTTAAAACTATTTTAAAAAAGAGATATATATATATATATAATCCCATATGGGTATAATTAATCATCCTCACACATAATTTTTTTAACTTTTTTTATTTTGTTTCAACGACTAATTTAAAGTTATTATTTTGATGGTCAAATTTATTTATGTTTCACTAATTTTGTTGTAAAATCTATTATAGATTATCCAAAAAAAATTCAAATATAAAAACTAAATGAAATATAATGGAAAAAAATATTTTAAAATTATAATATAGTCACAAAAAAATTAGTTTTAAAATGTTCTCTTTACACTAAGGAACGAAAGAAAAAAATAAAATAAAAATAAGAAACTCAAATAATGATAATCAAATACCTCAAAAAATAATTTATGTATAAAAAAAATTAAAATATACGTTGAACTTTGCTAGAAGGATTATATATACCCCTACATAGTTTTTTTAAAAAATTAAAAGTAAAAAATATAAATTTAAAACTATTTTTTTTTACTTCCATTAAACTAAGAGTATATATGAGCTCATTTTATAACTGTAGGAATATATGTGAGTCATTTGTATAACGGTAAGAATATATATGAGCCATTTTTTCTAATGCCATTTTACCCGATCCGGTTTATCGAAAAAGTCTACTCGCATAGTAATGAACGGATGAAAACCCTCCAACAGAATCAGCGGGAAATGAATTAATCATATACAATACAGATACGACAGCTTACTTCATTTAAGACCATCCCCGTTTCACATGCTGACAACCAGCCTATAATTCACTACGTTCCCAACTACTCACCTTTATTATTCATTCACCCCATTTATTCCTATTTATAACACTTTATGCTTGCTCCATAAATATATCACACAACAAAAACATCTACATTTTATTACTACAACACAACACAAACCCTAAAAAAGAAATGGCAAGTGCATATAATTTAGTAGTTTTACTAATCGTTTGTAGTGGAATAGTATTAGCTAATGGTGATGATAAGAGTCTGGGTGACAAGTGTGGTGCGGAGTTTCAAAAGGTGGCTGCATGTTTGACATACGCGACGGGGAAGGCCCCGTCGCCATCGAAGGAGTGTTGTGATGCGGCGGAGGATATAAAGGATCATGACCCGGTTTGTTTGTGTTACATAATAGAACAGATCCATAAAGGATCAAGTCCTCAGTTGAAGAGTATGGGAATTCAAGAAGAAAAATTGCTTCAGCTTCCTTCTGCTTGCAAGCTCACGAACGCTAGTATTTCTAACTGTCCTAGTAAGTTTTTTTTAAAATTATAATATATACTATAAATTTATATATATTTAGCTGCATTTTATACTCTAATAGTGTATAGAGAAAAATTTGTTATGTGACATATTTAATTTTCATGTGAGACGTATAGTTCATGTCATACCATATATAGTCAATAGTTGACTTATAAGCTATGTACACTCTCTGATCCTTTTTAGACATGACTGGTTTACTTGACACAATTCTTTAAAAATTATATTATATCTATATTATTAATAGAAATAGAAGTATTGGAGATATTTTTAAATTCGGCTTTGATTATTAGTTTATTTTCAAATTATTGATACACTTAAAAATATATTTTTATTTGATTAACTGGACATAAATATACCCTCGATTTTACTATATGAGTGAAATACATCCCTATATTCTCGTCAAGTTTAGAGGTGTTTTTAACATTTTTCTTGATTTTTTTATTAAGAATCTCATGCTCGTATAAGAGTTTGAGATCACTTGTTATATCATGTTGCATATCGGGGTGTATGTAAATTTAGTTAGTCAAGTAGAGATGTGTTTTTTTTCTATTTATTTATTATTTACTAAATAAATTGATAATTTATTATTCTCTTTGTTTAAAAAAGAATGATGTTTGTTTAAAAAAATGACCTCTTTCCCTTTTTAGCAATACTTTAATTTCAATTTTCCACGTGATATATTTAAAATCCCAATATTAAAAGACATTCAAGTACATTTGACATAACTTTAATTTACGACTAGACTAAAAAATCTTCTTTTTAAAAAAAATTCAATATCAAGCGAATTAATTAAATCATTCCTTTTAAAATACAAAGAGAGAATTTTGAATTTATTTTATTTTCACTATTATATTATAATTATTACCAATTCATTTTTCAACATATAATAATTCAGGATTTTATTGTAACATTTTTTTTATTATTATTTCTTAAAAGGTGTGTCAAGTTAAACAAATACGCAAAATGGAGCATTTGTAAGGAGTTTATTTTATTAAATTATATTTAGTAATTATACTTTTGAAATCTAAATTAAATTATTAATATTTTATATAATTATTTAATAATAACAAAATACTAGAGAATAATTTTTTCTTAATTTATCAAAATAGATTAAAAAAAAAAAAGTTTTCAATATAAGACACTAGTAAAAAGTAAAGAGGAGTGATTACATGAACTACATACATAAAACTTAGAAGTTACTCCTCCGTCCGTGATACTTTTATGAGAGTTAAATTAACTAATAGTAGATACAAAATTGAATAAAAATAAATTCAATATTTTAAAATTTAAATATTTAAATTTTTTATAAAAAGTATTATTATTATATGAATATATTTTTAAAAAACTTATCAAAATATTGATCAAAATTTATATAATTTATATAATAAGTAGTTGGGACAGAGAGTAACATCTGTCAAATGCATTCATACTATAATCAACTTGTTCGTTTTGAACAGTGATCGAATTTAAGAAACAGCTGGACCACTTTGGATTGGGAGAAATACAATATTTAGGCTATTTTTAAAAAAAAATCAGTTTTTTTTATTTTATCAAAGATCTATATTTTTATATCTAAATTGAAAAATAATTCTTTAATTTATTTTAAATGACCATAAATTCTTACTTCCTCTTCTTCTTTTGAAAAAATTCTTTCGTTTATTTAAGGTTGCTTTGGTTGTGATGACAGTGACACAGATATTTAGGCACCCGAAAATGACTTTTATCTACCTATCTAGTCAAATTTAGCCTCTTTATTAATTATGGACTATCTCATAATGTATTCAATAGTACAAGTCCTAATTATACATTGATGAAAATTGATGATATAAATAGTCTTTTATTAAAATCATAAATTATAAATATTTATTTTTTATATATCAAAGTATAAAATATATTCAAAGATATTTATTGATTATCTTCTTAAAATATGAGATTTAATATTTTTTTTAAATATATTCTTTATTTTATTATAATAAATAAATATAACTTGATGAGGTAAAATTTGCGTATATTGAATAATTTTGACTCTAAAGTTTGTAATTAAAATGAAAGGAAGGTAGATGACTAGATGGGGTGTCTTCTACATGTCCCGGAGTTTTGAAAATTTGTGTCAATTTGGGCTACCTACTCTATTTGCTTCATTTTACTTATTGAGCTTATTAAACATAATTGGTCTAAAATAGTACAAGTCCTATTTTATCTACCTATCTAGTCAAATTTAGCCTCTTTATTAATTATGGACTATCTCATAATGTATTCAATAGTACAAGTCCTAATTATACATTGATGAAAATTGATGATATAAATAGTCTTTTATTAAAATCATAATTTATAAATATTTATTTTTTATATATCAAAGTATAAAATATATTCAAAGATATTTATTGATTATCTTCTTAAAATATGAGATTTAATATTTTTTTAAAAATATATTCTTTATTTTATTATAATGAATAAATATAACTTGATGAGGTAAAATTTGTGTATATTGAATAATTTTGACTCTAAAGTTTGTAATTAAAATGAAAGGAAGGTAGATGACTAGATGGGGTGTCTTCTACATGTCCCGGAGTTTTGACAATTTGTGTCAATTTGGGCTACCTACTCTATTTGCTTCATTTTACTTATTGAGCTTATTAAACATTATTGGTCTAAAATAACTTTTATTTTCACAAGGATCGTTTTTTTTCATTTTTGGTCCATCAACCAAAATTAATTATGGATGCTAACAAAAAATATACACACTATAATGACTAATTATGTATATAATATATATCTTATGGTATATTTATATTTATATTTAATATACAAAAGATACACATTTGCTCGATATATTTTTTAGGGTGGCCCAAAAAGATAATTATTCCTCACTTTTACACTTTCTCTAATAAAAATGGAGAGAGATTAATGTGGTAAACATTAAACAAAGCGTATTATATTGAAATTAAAGAATAAATAAGAGTCATTTAGTCAAACTAGTATTTAAGGCGTTATATTTTGTTGAGGGACTACATCACAAGTAAAATGGACCACACGAGTAATTTATAGAGTTTTTCTTTTATCAGAAAAAGAATATGTTATTTAGGAGTGTAAAGAAAATACTAGTCTCTATTTCTCAATTTTATGTGAATAATTTCATTTTTAGTTAATTTAAAAAAAAATGACACTTCTATATTTAGAGGGTGACAATTTAACTTTAGGGGTAAATTGTACATATGGTTGATCACCTAATTATCACTTGTGTTTACAAAAATCATTTAACTATCTTTTCTAACACAAAAAGTCATTAAACTTCTAGATACTAACTTAAAAGTCATAAAACAAAAAAAATGCTAATTTTTCTATGTTTCAAAGATCTTTCTTTTATACTTAAACGCAAAAGCGGATCTAAAATTTAATTTCTAGGGTTTCAACTTTTAAGTATTTTAACATTGATCGATTATGAGTTATAAGTTCTTACCTACTATTTGTTATAATTTTAGTAGATGATCTTTATGCATAACATTATGTTTCACATTGGAAATAATACTAGATTTAGATGAACACAATATTGTCACTATGCATTGGCCTTTGCATAAATATCGTGTTCAGTTAAACGCCTTCACATGAATTTCTTTTTTTGGTGAACGCAGAGTTACTCAACATTCCTCCAACTTCTCCCGATTATGCGATCTTCACCAATGCGACCAGCAAATCGCCTGTATCCACCACACCTTCATCATCATCATCATCATCACCGGATACTAACAAAGACGTCTCGAACGGATTCAAGAACGGACCCCAACTTTCAGTCACCGGAACAGTTGTGGCTGCTGCACTTGTTGCAATCTTTTTAGCTGTAATTCCTAGGGAGCTACTAGTATTTTGATTGTCAAACGTACTTTTGCCTTTAATTTCCTTAAAGTTTTTGGTTGTAGCTCGTCTTGTCTTGTTTTAATGAATTGATGTACGTTACGTATGGATTTAGTTTGCTGGTACGCACGAGACTAAGGAGCAGTTTGACCATGTGAATTATTCAACTTTATGTTTTTTGCTTTATTTCAAAATCAATGTTTAGTTATAAATTCTCTAACTCCATTTTCATAAATTTCTTATAATTATCTTCGCTATTTTTCCTTCTTATATTCTCGATATAATAAANTCAAATGGAAAAAATAATTGAATGAATGATATAGAAAGAATTAGATAAATAAAAGTCATGACTAAGATAAATTGATGTGAAAAATTAGATGAGATAAGAACTTTTGTTTAAAAAAAAAGGGATAAGGGTCTGAAAAATATCTCAACTTTGGTCGAATTTGCTGTTGCGATACTAAACTTTCATGAGGACCTATTACCTCCCAAGACTATTTAATACCGTATTTTAAACATATATATTTGCCCACGTGGACATAAA
The DNA here is from genome assembly GCF_019186545.1 of Solanum stenotomum. Taxonomy (NCBI): domain Eukaryota; kingdom Viridiplantae; phylum Streptophyta; class Magnoliopsida; order Solanales; family Solanaceae; genus Solanum; species Solanum stenotomum. The sequence continues at coordinate 37,949,538 of NC_064287.1, forward strand.
AAATAATGCAAAATTATAAATAATAATGTGTCCACGTGGACACATATATACCTTTAAAATACACTATGAAATAGTTCAGGGGGTAAAAAATACGGTATTAAATAGTCTAGGGAGGTAATTGGTCCTCATGAAAGTTTATTATCGCAACAACAAATTCGACCAAAGTTAAGGTATTTTTCAGACCCTAATCCAAAAAAAAAAACTGAGTGAAAAGGAAAGAAATGGGAAAGAGGAGGGCTGTGGAGAAGAGGGGTAGGACCATACACTTTTTTATTTATATAATAATTCCTCACATACCAAGTAAAACTTATGTTTCTTTCACCATAAAAAATTGGTAAATTAGACAAAATAATTATTATGTTGTATTTCTTATATAAAATATTACCATAAATGACCATTCATCACTTTTTCCTTGCAAAATTTGGCCTGCTTCATTCTTCTTCGTCTTGCTGCTGCTGCTGCTTTTTTAAAAATGAATTTTGACGTAGGGTAAACGTGAATCATTTCAAGTAAATTATATATCAAAAGACACAAAATATCAAGAGGATTTCATATCTATAATTTAGAACTGTTTAGAGGTGATTATGAGTTGACCGAGATTGAATAGACAATGTATACTTCATGTATAATTAAGCTATATTGAGTTATTGAATGTGGATGATTGTAGTAAAGGAAATCCTGGAAGTGCTGGAGGTGGAGGAGTTCTTAGGAACCTTGCTGGACCAATGATTATATCTTTCAGTGCCTATTTTGGTTTTTGCTCAAATAATTGAGTCAAGGCTCTAGCTCTAAAGACTGGTCGAAGATGGTGTATAGATCATGATTTTCTGAGTTACTGTTGAGTCAGACTCCATCTTGATTATTCAGATGGTTAAAGGTATGATCAACCCCCTTTGGCAGATCAAATATGATATTAAATAGATTCGATCCATGAGTTCACTTGGTCATTTCTCTTTTATTCACACATTCAGAGAAGGTAACACTACAATGGATTTGCTTGCGAATATGACTAAACATTGCAAAACAACTACCTTCTTGTACCGAGGCCATAAATCTTCCTTCTAAGATTACATCCACCTTGAAGAATGATGTAGTTGGCAAGCCCAATATTAGATTCGAGTGAAGAAGGGCAACTTCATATTCGACCCTGCTTAAATTTTGTTTGGTTGCTTCTAGTTTTATGAATTCTAGATTTTTTTGTAAGCTTATGTAATGATGAACAATCCTTAGCAAAAAAGCTATATTGAGTTTTTTTTAGTGTATCATAATGTATAGTCCGTGTATAGTTCATGTATAGTGTATAGTCATGATATACTTTCGTTTACTTTTGATAAGCTATAGTGTATAATCAATATATACTTTTATGACTTTTAGCTAAATAAAATATGACTATATTTATTTTATATATTTGGAACTATCCTAAAGAAACTATTGAGCTTACTTAAGTTAAGATAAGAAAAAATAATACCACACTTTTCTAATCAGTCCCTAAAGAAATCTCAATAAATATTCCCATATGTGAATTAGATCATCCACCCATAAAGAAGTTTGGCAAGAAAATGTAACATCTCAATGATGTATAATCATATTCAAAGCAAATGAAAACTAGTAGAAATTGTCTCTCTTTCCAACAGAAGTAAACAGATAATTGTACATGCACAAATTTTTATAACTTCTTCCCTAACCTTGAGTAAATATTTATTTTTTTTCCACCCACCCACCCACCACATCACCCCGTCATAGGATCAATAGTGTTTCCACTTATCATGTATAGTTACTCGGACCCTCAACTTACCAGATGATAGCAGAATCGCTTAACCACTTGAGCAAGTCTGACTTGTCAACCTTGAGTAAATTAATTTGCTGAAGAAGCTGCGGCTTCAAAGGACTGTTTCCTTACAAGAAGGCAAGTGATTTTAGAGGGCTGAGCATGTGTATTATCAACTGTACACAACACGAAATCGGGTCGATGTAATGCTAAAGCCAATCTTTCCTTTCCTGCATCCAAACAAGAAGCATCTAACAGAACATGCCATGAATTTCTATGAGCTTCTGAGATCCAATGCATTGAATAGCGCGTTTCTTCTACATAAGCAGGATAAGCAAATAGCCCTTTTGGACTATGCTTTGATTTCCTCCGAAAATATTGACTTAGTTGTGATCCTTTGATCCTCAAATCAAGCCATGTTTCTGGTGCTGCAATCACTTTTGAATCTTTAAAAGTAACGAATTCGCGTATACAATCATACTCTTCACCAAGAATTGTCATGTAGTAATTTCCCCTGAAGAAAGGGTAACATTCTCCAATCATCATCATGGCTTCTTTCAATGTAAGTGCAAAAACAACTAAATACTCCTCTTCACTTAGTCCACATTGTTGCAATGCTCGATTACGGACTTGTATTTCTGGGATTGAAATGAAATTCCCTTGGTACGAAGTTTTCTTTGTTAGGATATCTAGCAATCTTGATGGCTCCAATTGGATTTTTCCCAACTCTGAATTACTACTACCAAAAGAAGGCGATGAGGACTCTTTCCTCGGGGATTTTCCCTTTTCATTAGACGACGAATCATCGTTCATACAAAGTGCATAAAGATCGATTTTATCCCCTTCTTCCACAAGTCCATTGCAATATTCAGGGTACTTAGCCAAAACATATTGTTGAACATATTGCATTTCACTTGGTGTAATTGGACCTGACCATCTTAAATCAAGCCCATGGAGTGTTGATATTGCTTCTGCCACCAAATGTGCTGGAATTACAGTATTTGCTTTCTGTTCATTTATCAACAACTCCTTTTAAACATGAGGTGTATTTGGTACGACAAAAAAACGTCTTCCAGAATATAATTTATATCACGTTTGATTATCAGGAAAAATGACTTCGCTCAACTTTAGGTGAAAGTCATTTTCCTTCACAATTATCTCAATTCTCAACTTGACATCACTACTTTAACCAACAAAAACATTGGTATCAATATTTCATACTCGAAGATTACAAAAACCATCAAGTTAACCAATTTTACTATAAATCTTTAATATATACAATATTTTTTCAAAAAATATTTTACACTCTTCAAATAAAATGTTTTACATAAAACAAGAAAGAAGACTAGTATTTTCATCAACCATATATAGGAACAAAATTATGATTAAAATTAGCATATGGATAGAGAGAAATTGAACTTGCCTTAATCACCATGCTGTTTGGTCTGCTATTAATTGGTGATTTTGGTACAGGAGGTAACAAGGAATATTCTACAACTTCACCATCCTAATCATGAAGTTAAAACCTTGATTAGTACAAAACCTTCATAATTAATCAGAAGTTATAGAAGAGGTCATACCTTGTTATCTTTGTTTAGGCTTAATTGTTCTTGGGCGTCTTTTCCCATGTTGTGATGTTTTTGCACTTTGATTTAAATTAAACCAAAAAAGCAGGAACTGAAATAGGGAGATTTTTGAGAAAAATAATGGTGCACAAGAAGCTAATTAATTTGCACAGACAAATAATTAACGTTAAATCTGTTAATAATTAAAGAGGGAACACCAAAACGCCGACAGTAATATAAGTAGGTAAGGCATTTTTCTTCAGAATAAACAAGTAATTCTTCAGGTTTTTGACTGGAGAACAGATTAATTTTTATTTTTTTAGAATTTATTGTACTTATTAAATATGCATTAACATACATTTTTTCATTATAAATTAAATTGTTTTTAAATAAAAAATGTATCACCCTATTCTTTTTTGAATAGATAAAAAATGGAGTGTCATATAAAATGAGTAGATAGTACTGCTATTTTCGATCCAATTAATCTTTTCTACTCTTCTGATCTATGTGAAAGGAGTATTTTGACCGTGCATTATGCCACGTAGGATGTGTGTGTCTTATTGTTCAATTTTATATAATTTTAAATGTCTACATGTGCACATTCAAAGTTGGAGAACATATATGCCAACTGAAATCAAGTTAAATGATCGTATTATACCTTTTTTTTTTAATCAAATTAAAGAATGCTCAGAAGACCAATTTAGTAAGATGTTGAAATGACCTTTCAGAATGTATTTAATTTACATAGTACTCCATAATATGAAGATTCTTATGTTGTTAATGTATTTAAACCTATTAATAAAGAAAATTATACTATGTAATTAGTCTGTTAAATGTTCAGACAGTGTAACTATTCTCTTACATCGATAACGTAGAAAATAAATTTCAGATGATTTTTAGTTTTCATAAAGTTTATGAATTAATTAGCGAGGGACATAGTTAGTAATAAAGCTTCAACAAATCAACTACAATATATTGTATTGTTAATTAGTTGGCATTTAGTCATTAAATAAATTGAAAAACTGTCATTGATCTTGATGTTATTGGTTTCTTAATATAATTTCATTCAAGCAGACACATAAATCAATCACAAGTTGACTAAAAGCAATACGGAGAGTGCAACAACTCACTAAATTAATTTGTTAATGCTAATTAACAAAAATATGGAGGAATCAATTGAAAAAATTTAGCATATACTTATTGTTAGAGATAGCGACCCTTAAAGCATTTAAGAACGTTGCCTAGGTATCAAGATTGTTTGGTCCTACTATGTGAGATCATCTTGAATTGTTCAGTACTAATTCAACCAACAATTCTTTTAATTATAATAATAATATAATTATCCCACCTTTGGTCTCATCTCCAGCTTTATTTAATAATTTAAAGTGAAAAGAAAATTTATTTGAAGCAACATATCATCTAGAATGTTCACATTTGACCAAAAATCAATAGTGCAAAGGCATCTTTTCTATGCTCTTATGGGTATTTACATTGCACAAAAGAACAATTAGCCAAGGAGTTCTCCACATAGAATATGCAAATGATGATATCTGATTTTTTTTAAAAAAATTTGTTCATTAAAATAGATCTAGTGTTTAAAACTTGTTCATTAAAATAGATCTAGTGTTTTATGTAGAGCGAGGTCGAATCGAGACAGTTAATACCTATACACCCATGTGTCCATATTTGATCAGCCAACTTTATTTTCTTTCCTCCAAGGAGTAAGCCATACACACCATCCTCCTCCAACTTCATTTAAGGAATTATACCGTGTATATTATTAATATTATTATTATTATTTGTATAAGGTGAAATTCAGGCTACACAAGAGGACCAGTTTCCTTTTGACACGTGAAAGCATGAATTAAGCTAGAACTATGCCGACAATAGAAACCCCAATCCCGAAACAATATAATGACCTTCCAGGTCATTTATGTGCTTGTGCCTTCTTTCCATCGTTTAGAGCGTTTCTATAGTGACCCCAAGTCATTTATGACTTGCTGGGACTTATAGCTCGGTCACTTGGTTGTTTGTTTGATTTTTATATGAGTTTTTGTGTTATGGAGCTTTTGAACCTTAAACGGATGATTTTGATCAAAAGTTCATAAAAATGGCCTTAAAATGCAATTCTAACGATTCCATCAGCTCCGGAAGAGGTAGTATAGGCTAGTGGCATGGCCGACTCGGGTCCCAAGGCTTTCAGTACGAGTTTGTGCCGTTAGGCATTTTATCATTTAAGCTTTGGGCCTAAGTTTGACCTTCGTCAACATTCTGAGTAAACGTGCCCGAATGAGAACTCTGCCAGTGTGGTAAGCTCTAAAATGTCAAGTTTTATCTGGCTGGAACGACCCTTCGTGCAGAGGCTTCTAAGTTAATTTTGAGCCCCCTTGTAGATTTTGGCTTAAAATAAAGTTTGGGTGTGGGTCCCACTTTTTGTCAAGATGACCTTGAATAGAGGTTTTGACTGCTCTGTTGAGTACAAAATTTCAAATTTAATCGGGTTGCGTATCCCGTTTGCATGCACGAAGTTCTGAATAGATTCTAAGCCCCCGAGCAGAGCCGGGAGGGCTTAGCTGAAAATTTTTGGTGCCTGATGCTAGTGCACCCTCTTTTGCAATCCTAGGGTCACTTAAGTGGTCGGGGATCCGCTTTACCGGGCTAGGCCAGCCAGACGACAACCGCTTTAGCGAGCCTGGCTAGCTTAGGATTTGTTGCTTAAGAAGCTATAGCCTTGCTTAAGCGATGTTCGATTTAGTGGCACGGGGGACGCTTTAGCAAAGCCCACCCATTGTGCCTAGCTGCTTTTGCAGTTGTCTTAAGACCAGCTCGATCAACAATTATTTCATTTATTCCAATTGCAATTTCTTCTTCATATTAGCTCCAAATTCAGTGATTCGAAGTCCTATGTGTTTTTTGAGCTTGGGACTACTTAGGTGTGTGATCGAGGAGCGTCGAGGAAGCTTTGTTGGAGGTAAAATGGTTGTTTTTGGGCCTTCCTTAGCTCAATTCTTGTCCTTTAAGTGTGAATTGTTGCATAAGTTGATTCTCCTTGGTTCGAGCCCCAAATTGTGTTCCATTTTGAAAAATAAGTTCGGGGAATTGAATTAGACCTTGAGATGGTGCCATTTTAGGAATTTCTGATACGGGTTCCATAATTTATATTTTGACTCCAATTTGGATCCATCTCTGTTTTATGTAATTTTAGTGTCTAAATGACCGCATTAACATTATGATCCTATTTTTGATAGCGTGACATAGTTTGGAGGTCATACAAAAAGGAAAATCTCTGGAGACATGATTTGGAGCACACATAGTTGATCTAAAGTAGGCTACAACTTCCCTTTCCTTAGATTGAGATGGATTATGTGAAATCGTGTTGATTTGAGTGAATTAGGGGCGGGTACCAAGTTGATCATGCTACTTTACTTAGAAACCATGTTTTAGGCTTATATCGGGATTATCGAGAGTAGAAATATGTTAGTTGTGTTATGTGATCATTCTTACCTTGTTGTTGGCCTTGGTTGATTCTATTATTGAATGTTTGAGCTTGTTTGGCCTTAGTCTAGGCTTAGACTAGTGCTTGCCATAGACTTGCAATATTTGGAGCCATTTGGCCTTAGTTTTTCCCCGACGTCATTTCAGAGGGTTTACCTCCTTGTAGACTGGAGTAGGAGACTCAAGTCTAATAGAATGAGCCTTAGATTAGGTGTTGACTTAGATTTGATGACCTTCTATCAACTCTCCCTCTTTCTATGGCCTCGTGTGCTACATTTTAGATTTTGGGCTTCGCTTGGCAACTTGGGACTGAAGTTGGTTCGAGCTTGGAGTTTATATTGATTACCTAAGAGTGTACTTCATCCCACATTAGTTCTATGACAATGCTTTGACATGAGATCCTTCAACATCCCTTTATAGTCGCAAATTCAAGTTCGGGTCATGCTGCTCATTATCCTCTACGGAGTTCATTCCTACTAGTCGCAGATTTAACGTCTCGTCATGATGCTTTATATCCTCTATGGAGTCGATACACTTTGGCTATAACCTATTGCTCCTTTAGGGACCATCTGTCACGACCAGGGGTACACCCTAGATGTTACATGGTGTATAAGACCCTGAGAGGCCTTATACAAGCCACTTAGCATATCATAACATAAAGTAATATAAATGAGCGGGAATTTAAAACATGTTCAACAAGATCAAAGTTTTTATAAAACGAAGCGGAAGTGTATTACACTTGTCTCAAACCATCTAAACCAAGAATATCTTTGGGACAGAACCCATACAATAGTTCAAAACATAAAATGAAAAGACATAAGGAAATGACAGTCAAATCCTCATACGTTATAAGGACTCACCAATCTTCAAATCTTGCTCTATTATGATCCTAGACACGGGGATGAGAGCCGATATCGCCGGACCCTACATTTGGATAAGAAATGTAGGCAAGAGTATACGTTAGTACAAACATGTACTAAATATGATAGCTTGCATAAATATCAATATAGGCATAACATAGACATTAGTCAACATAAGGCATATACCGTAAGAATAAGAGATAACAACCCAAGTCATAAGCATAATCTATGCACATAGATTATCATAATGTAAGAGGAATGCTTCTCAAGTAACCTCACTTATCCGTAGTCAAGACTTGGGTCATCCACCTCTAGTCATACATATCAAGAAGGCAACTCAAGCAACAATCCAAGCTAATCTATCATCACAACAAGTAAATCTCAACTTAAAACATACTTACAATACTTCCTTGAAGTAACCTTGTTTCATCATAACTTTGCTAATTTGATTGGGGACTAGTCCCTCCTTAGCTATTTCTACTATCCATGGAAGAGTACTACTTTACTAATCCAAGCTAAGTCATTCTCCATGAATGGTTACTATTTACCAATTCAAGGCTACCAAGGAAAAACACCTCATTATGCTAGACCAAGCTATCATGGAAAGCACCTCATTATGCAAGTCCAAGCTATCCAAGGAAGGGTACTATTTCTCAATCCAAGCTACCAATGAAATGGTTTGGCCTTACCAAGTCAAGTTACCATGCAAGCATCTTATCATGCTAGTTCAAGCTAACCATTGGAAGGGTACTATTGCTCAATCCAAGCTATCCATGAGATCTACTAACTCAAGCTACCATGAAATGATCTTGTCTTACCAAGTCAAGCTATCATGAAGGGATCTCATATCACTATATCAAGCTACCATGGATAAAACATCTCATTATGCTAACCCAAGCTAAGTCTTATCTATCATAGTTAATAAATTATTTGATTCATTTTAGGTGAGCAAGTCTTTCAACCTAGAATCATTCTATGTGAGAAAACCTTTCACATTTATACATTCATACATTCATAGAGTAAATCATGTGGGTAAATCGTTCCACAACAATTCTATCTATTAATCAACATTCATCATGTAAGCTTTACTCAAAAAGCCCTGCTAATCATAACTCGTCATACATGCCTTAGTCTCAAGACAATTCTAATCTCAAAGCCTACAAGTCATAATTAATCATATATACTTTGATCTCAATCAATTCATGTCTATATGTTTACTCTTAAGCAATTCATGTCTATATGCTTCAATCTCAAGCAATTCATGTCTATATTCTTTACTCTCAAGCAATCTATAATGTATCTCATCAATCCTAGAAGAATATATCTAAATCCTCAATTTTCCCTTTCATGGAGAAAACCCATATATATCAATTTCATCTTAGAATCATGGGTTATGAATGAGTACATCTAAATTCATCCTAAAATCATGTAATTCTATCAATTAAATCATAAACAATCATAATCTACTTAGTTGGATCAAAACCCATAACATTAGAAGAAACCCTAACTATAATTGGGGAATTATTCTTCTAAATTGGTAACACCTCAGAAATTAGTAAACTAAGTTAGAGCTTAACATGAGGGTTAGAGTCATGAATGTAACTCCCCGTACTTAAAATAGAGGGTTTCGTGTTAGAACGTCAAGGTACTACCCATCAAGGACCAACCATGGGTCCTTGAGGAGGACCCTTAGAAAAGTGCCTGGGTAGTGACCAACGGAAGGACCTACGCCCCGTTGGTCAATCCACGCCCTGTGGATAGAGGGTCATGGTTGAAGCCCCAGATTTCCAACTCCCAGTAACCAAACCATGCTTGACCAGGATAGTCCATGGTTCTATCCATGGTCCGTCAATGTGGCCTCGTGGATGGTGACCTGGGAGCAATTTTGGTGGTCAATCTTATGTGTATTTTGGGATTTTCCAGTTTTAATTTGATTTTAAGTGATGCCGTTTTAGCGTAATTTAGACCACCTATATAAGGATTTTAGACCACTAAATTAAGTCAAGCATCTCATTATTTCTAAAACCCAAATCAATTCCCTAACTTCATCCTCACCAAAAAAAATTCTCTCTCTAGAAAACTCAAAGAAGAAGTAGAAGGATGTAAGAGCTAGGGTTGAAGAAGATAAGGTATTCACATCAAATTCATAGGGATTTGTGATCAAGATATGGTAGTCTTTCATCCATGGATAAATTTCATCCACGAAGTCCCTTCAAAATTCCAATTTCAAAGATAGAAATCCCTAAAAGCTAGGGTTTGATTCCAAAATCAAGGTTCCTTTCAAAAACGATTATAAGGCTTGAATTACTTTATATTATGTATGAATTGATGATTTCTTATGTTTTTTATGTTGAAATCCCCAAGAACCCATGAAATCCCCATATTTCCCAATTATGATCTTGTGATGTGGGTTTGTTGATGAAAGAAGAATGTTATGGGGTTATGCATGTAGTGATTGGGTTACTTGAATTATGTTGATATACATGTCTAATGTAGTGAATTAATCTAGATTTGCTGATTTGATATGAGCTTTGACCTTTGAAAGGGCAAATTATGATATTATGCATGTTTTATGAAGTTTATATATATGCTTTAAGAACACTTTGAGAGTGAAGTGTCTATGATTATAATCTAGTTGTTGTGTTGTTGAAAGGGTATTCTCATATACACACTTATGCACCAATATGATATGATGTGAAAGGTTTTCTCACAATATGATGATTCTAGGGTTGAAAGGCTTTCTCAGCTATTGAATCTATATGTACACATGGACGGTGAAGGGTTATTCTCACGCATGATCTAATGAGATATTTTAATGAATCAAGTTATGACTTACTATGCATTCCATGGGAATTAATGCCTAGCACTGAGTAGATATTGTATATGAGATGAAAGCTTTTACACTAATTGAGTTTGGCTTCCAAATGGGATCCTTTTACACTAGTTGAGTCCGGGTTCCCAAAGTATTTCTCATAAGATGGAGACCTTTTACCTTAGTTGAATCTGGGTTTCTAGTAGCAATCTCCTTATCCCATAAACTACGTTCCCCCGTAGGTTACTTAGCTAATGGATCTACCTAAGCTAAGAGTATGGTTCTACCTTAAGCAAGTAGGACAACCCTTTTCTGTGTGGGTAACACCGGGGGATCATGTATAGCTCACATGGTTTCATGTCGGGTAAGGCTTATTCCCACAACAACAAGAACAATAATATGAAATATGAATTATGGCCTAAAGAGGTTTACTTCGCATGGGTGAGATTTATGGGGTCTTATCCATGCATTGCACAAGTATACTTTGAGGATATTCATAAAGTGTTTCTCTTATATTATGATGATCTATTTTTATGACTTATGTTTTTCCACTAATCTTCATGATGATGTATAAACTTGGTAAATAGCATGCTTTTAAATAAAATTTCCCTTTTAGCATGATTTCTATGGTTTTATACATGGCTATCATACTTAGTGCATTTTTGTACTAACGTCTACTTTTCGTATATTTTCCCCAAGTGTAGGGTCCAGTTCTCGAGGTGATCATTCTAGTTGCTAGTGCTTGGACCTTGCTATATTCCGAGCTTGTTGGTGAGTCCTCATGGTTCTAGGATGGCTATTTCTCATGATGTAGTTTCCTTTATTGTATTTCCCTTTTTGGACATTTTGAATGGGCTAGGCCCTATTTGATTCAAAGATTGTAATAGATGTCTATATTGAGACTAAGTGTCTAGACTTTCGCTTTCGTTTATGAAAAGTTTAAACTTGAATTGTGTTTTTACTCTTATTGTTCTATTGCTTATGTTATGAGGACTAAGTGGCTTGTATGGAGTCCTTCGGGGTTCTATAGGCTATGTTACATCTAGGGGGTATCCCTTGGTCGTGACAAACTTGGTAATCAGACCACAAGATTTAGAATGATCTTAGGATGATGTCTCATAAGACACGTCTAGTAGAGTCTTGTTCATGAGTGCGAATCACACCACATTTATGAATGAGAGGCTACAAGATTATTAGGAAACTCCACTTCTTTCATTATTCTTAAGTTGTGCCATAGAGTTTAACTCTATAAAGTCTCTTGCCTAATCCATGCCCTATGTTCTTCAGGATATGAATACTAGAAGGGCTAATGCTAGAAGGATGAAGGGTGACAATGTGTAACAAGGAGCTCATCCTCAAGATTCGATAGATTCTTTGGTTGAGAATGTGACATATGCGGAGTTTAGGGCGACTCTTCAAGTGTTGGCTCAAGCTGTGATGGCTCAAGCCAATAGAGAGGTTGTAGCTCCGGAGAATCCTAATAGTAATTTGATGGCTTCAAGAGTGAGAGATTTTGCAAAAATGAACCCCCTAGAATTTTATGGCTCCAAAGTGGAAGAGGATCCTCAAAGGTTTATCGATGGGGTCTATAAGGTACTTGCTATTATGTGGGTGACTGCGAAAGAAAAGGAGGAGTTAGCCGCTTACCAATTGAAAGATGTTGATTAAATGTGGTATGATCAATGAAAGGGTGAGAAACCGTAGAAGCGGGTCCCGTAGAGTGGGAAATATTTAAATCGGCATTCCTTGATAGATATTTTCCCCTAGAGTTGAGGGAATCAAAGGTTCAAGAGCTCATTAACCTTCGTCAAGGAACTATGAATGTGAATGAGTATGCCCTAAAGTTCACCCAACTATCCAAGTATGCTCCAACTATGGTGGCAGATTCGAGGGCTAAGATGAGTAGGTTTATGTTGGGAGTGTACGACTTGGTTGAAAAAAAAATGTCGTACGATAATGCTCCTCCATGACATGGATATCTCAAGGCTTGTGGTGTACACTCAACAAATTGAGGAATTAAAACTTAAGGAAAAGAGTAGGGAGGTGAAAAGAGCTAGGACTGGTGAAGGAAATTCTCTAATGCTAGATCCAATGGACATGGTCAACCTAGAACCCAACAAAGGCTTTCCGATCAAGTTTACCCAATACTCATAGGTATAATCAAGAGAGGGTGTCCAACCCTCAACCTCAAGGAGGTAATGGTAGTGACTCTTATGTGACTAGGCCTATTTGTGCAAAATATGGAAGGAAGTATGATGGTAAGTGCCTGGTTGGCATAGATGGTTGCTTTGGATGTGGGAAGAGTGGTCACAAGATGAAAGATTGTCTGATGCTTAAGGTTCAAGGAAAAGAGGGTAAACAAGCTCCACCTAGCAGTTCTAATTCCAATGCTCCCAAACAAAACCATTTCTATGCACTCCGATTGAGAGATGACCAAGAGAGTTCTTCGGATGAAGTCACCAGTATGTGATAGTTTCCATATAGATGCAAATGTTTCATTAGATCTCGATGCTACTTTTTAGACTATGTTATTCTTGGTATGAATTGGTTGCATTCCTAGTATGTTGTTAGGGATTGAAGAACTCGTGTAGTTAAGTTTTAGTTCCCAATAGAGCCTATCCTAGTTAGGGTGAAGGAAATAGATTGTTAGTATTTACCAACTTCAAGGGTTAGTTATTCCTCTAAGATTTATTTTTCATTTGGATTATCACCAATTGAGGATGAAAAGGTGATGATATTCCAAAGACGACTTCTAGAACCCCGTATGCTAATTATGAGTTTTTGGTTAAGTCATTTGGGATTGACTTGAAATAAGTGGTACTTAAGGAATTAGTAGAGGCTTCCTCCCAAGGGGGATATAGTGTGCTTAGATAGCAAGGTTGTTGAGTGTCCCTAATATTCATTATTGGGTTCTACTTGAAACTCACACCCATGAAGGGTGTAAAAAGGCTTGAGAAGTGTGTTGGAGATCTGACATCCATGTTTTCCTTAGAAGGGTTGAGAGTCGATGAAAGTTTAGTTAAGAAGTAAAGAGGTTGATTTCGTAAAAGTGTAGTAGAGAGATCATTTAGTTGAGGGTGCTACTTGGGAGGCCGAGGTCAATATGAAGTCTCGATATCCTCATTTCTTTCCTTCTACTCCTATTCAAGCTTGAGGTAAGTAGTTCTTCTTGAGTTTTCTTGTTTTGGGAGTCATGTGTGTGATATGTGTTTTTCCATGATCTCCTTATGTGATGCATGTTCTTGAGAAATTTATGTTTAGTAAGAAAGTGAATTTTTATGATTGATTTTCCTTATGTTGTTGTGGATTGAGTAAGAGTTCCCTATATGCTTCATGAGAAGAATTGTTGAACATGCTTAGTTGTGCTTTTTGGAAGTATATTGCATAAATGCTCTGTGAGGTTGTGTTGAGCATGCTTTTAGTTTGGAGAAGGTAGTTCCTCCTATGAATATGAGAAATATTGAGTTTTCATGCATAGTGGGTTGTTAGATGTAGTTCCTACTTCCTTGTGATGCATTGTTTATGTTTGAGTTGGAGTGGATGTTTCCTCCTTTAAATTGTGCCTTATTTTGATGTTGCATGCATGATAGGCTACTAATCTTGAGTCTTTACTTCTGTAAGGTGTCTAGATCGTCATTCGAGGACGAATAATCCAAAGGGGGAGATATTGTAACACCTCAAAAATTAGTAGGCTAAGCTAAAGCTTAACATGAGGGTTAGAGTCATGAATGTAACTCCCCGTACTTAAAATAGAGGGTTTCGTGTTAGAACGTCAAGTTACTACCCCTCAAGGACCAACTATGGGTCCTTGAGGAGGACCCTCTAGAAAACTGCTTGGGCAGTGACCAATGGAAGGACCTACGCCCCGTTGGTCAGTCCACGCCTTGTGGGTGGAGGGTCATGGTTCAAGCCCTAGGTTGCCAACTCCCAGTAACCAAACCACGCTTGACCAGGACAGTCTGTGGTTTCATCCATGGCCTGTCAGTGTGGTCTCGTTGATGGTGACCTGGGAGCAATTTTGGTGGTTAAGCTTAGGGGTATTTTGGGGTTTTTCGGTTTTAATTAATATTAAGTGATGTCATTTTAGCCTACTTTAGACCACATATATAAGGATTTTAGACCACTAAATTAAGTCAAGCATCTCATTATTTCTAAAACCCAAATCAATTCCCAAACTTCATCCTCACCAAAAAAATTCTCTTTAGAAAACTCAAAGAAGAAGAAGAAGAAGGAAGTTGGAGCTAGGGTTGAAGTAGCTAGGGTCTTCACATTAAATTCATAGGGCTTTGTGATCAATGTTTGATAGTCCTTCATCCATGGAGTCCCTTCAAAATTTCAATTTCAAAGATAGAAATCCCTAAAAGCTAGGGTTTGATTCCAAAGTCACAGGTTACTTTCAAAAATGATTCTAATGCTTGAATTACATTATATTATGTATGAATTGATGATTTCTTATGGTTTTTATGTTGAAATCCCCAAGAACCCATGAAATCTCCATATTTTCCAATTATGATCTTGTGATGTTGGTTTGTTGATGAAAGAAGAATGTTATGGGATTATGCATATAGTGATTGGGTTACTTGAATTATGTTGATATACATGTCTAATGTAGTGAATTTTAGATGTGTTGATTTGGTATGATCTTTGACCCTTGAAAGGGCAAATTATGATATTATGCATGTTTTATGAAGTTTATATATATGCTTTAAGAACATTTTGAGAGTGAAGTGTCTATGATTATGATCTAGTTGTTGTATTATTGAAAGGGTATTCTCATATATACTTATGCATGAATATGATATGATGTGAACGGTTTTATGAAAATATGACGATTCTAGGGTTGAAAGGCTTTCTCACCTATTGAATCTATATGTAGACACGTCGGTGAAATGTTATTCTCACACATGATCTAATGAGCTATCTTAATGAATCAAGTTATGAATTAATATGTATTCCATGGGAATTAATGCTTAGCACCGAGTGGCCATTGTATATGAGATGGAAACTTTTACACTAGTTGAGTCTGGCTTCCAAATGGGATCCTTTTACACTAGTTGAGTCTGGGTTCCTAAAATATGTATCATGAGATTGAGACCTTTTACCTTAGTTGAGTTCAAGTTTCTAGTAGCAATCTTCTTATCCCGTAAACTATGTGCCCCCGTAGGTTACTTAGCTAATGGATCCACCTAAGCTAAGAGTATGGTTCTACCTTAGGCAAGTAGGACAACCCTTTTCAATGTGGGTAACACTGGGGGATCATGTATAGCTCACATGGTTTCATATTGGTTAAGACTTATTCCCACAACAACAAGAATAAGAATATGAATATGAATTATGGCCTAAAGAGGTTTACTTAGCATGGGTGCGATTTATATGGTCTTATCCATGCATTGCACAACTATGCTTTGAGGATATTTATGTAGTGTTTCTCTTATGTTATGATGATCTATGTTTATGACTTATACTTTTCCACTAATCTTCATGATGATGTTTAAACTTGGTAAATAGCATGCTTTTAAATAAAATGTCCCTTTTAGCATGATTTCAATATTTTTATGCATGGCTATCAGCAACAGAAAGAGGTGAGGTTCTACTTTCTTACCTGAGAATATTTACAAGGGGGAAGCCTCGAAAGGCATACGAGTGCGCCTCTCGTAGATCATACTTAGTGCATTTTTGTACTAATGCCTACTTTTCCTACATTTTCCCAAGTGTAGGGTCCGGTTCTCGAGCTGATCATTCTAGTGGTTAGTGCTTGGACCTTGCTATCTTCCGAGCTTGTTGGTGAGTCCTTATGGTTCGAGGACGGCTATTTCTCATGATGTAGTTTCCTTTATTGTATTTCCCTTTTTGGACATGTTGTATCGGCTAAGGCCCTATTTCATTCAAAGATTGCAATAGATGGTTATATTGAGACTAAGTGTCTAGACTTCCACTTTCCTTTATGAAAATTTTAGACTTGAATTGTGTTTTTAATCTTATTGTTCTATTGCTTATGTTATGAGGACTAAGTGGCTTGTATGGAGTTCTTCGGGGTTCTATATGTCATGTTACATCTAGGGGGAACCCCTGGGTCTTGACAAAATTGGGGATATCATAGGAGCTCCATGGATGAAAGGATTCCATGGATGAAAATCTATAATACCTTAACAACAAAGCCACAAATTCTTGAGGAATGGAGACTTGAGCTTGATCCTAGCTCCAACTCTTTCTTCTTCTTCTTCAATTTCTAGAGAGAGAAATATTTGAGAAAAGAACTTGGGTTTTCTTTTGGGGTTTTTGTAAATAATGACTTGAATGGTGATTTTAAAGGGTTAAAACCATTTATATAGGTGTACTAGGCTTGGGTAATATGACATGGCTTTATTTTAATTAAAACCGGAATGGCATATTTAACCCTGCACTTAACAGTGGACTGCCCACCTTCACGAGGGGCTCCACGAGTCGTAGTCCCTCTCGTGGTCATGAACCAGTGGCTTGGAAACCACTCCCCTAACCCCTAAAAACAAAATCAGCACCACGACTCCTCCCACGGCCTGTCAAGGCCTTCACGTGCCGTGAAATGGCTCGTGTGGAGGACGTTAACTTGGGGTAGTGTATCCTAGCTACTGGCTTGCCTTCCATGGGTCTTACCACGAGCCGTGGTCCTCACCACAAGCCATGAAGGTGGTCGTGGGAAGGTAGGTAGTGCTTAGGGATGGTTGGGCTGCCCTAACCCCCTTCACTGGCCCTTGCCCTCTTCCTTGGATCTTGCCCTCTCACTTAGCCCTAGTTTAGCCTACTAGATTCCGAGGTGTTACACTATCTATGGTTCAAGGTTCATGTTCTACACCCCTTAGCTTTGGGTGACTCTTATCGATTACGTGCCTTCTCCGGCTCTAGACTCATCGTGACTTATTCTTAGTAGATTTAGATATTTTATGTACCATTAGACTTACGGGGTTCGTTTGAGTTTTTACTTAACTTGCGTATGAATGTACCTTCTTTTCTTATGTGGTCCAATTAAGTTTAGTTAGATGTACTTGTGGTTTTGTTGGATGGTTAATCGGTCACATTTTATTCATGAAATAATTTGGTTTCATTTCTATCTTAGTACACACGCATGCATTTCTTTAAATATTGCTTTAAATTTTGTTGTGCCTATATTCTATCATACCTTATGACTTTATGGGACTGACAACTCGGTCGCCTAGTTATTCGTATGGTTTTTACGTAAGTTTCCATGTTTTCGAGCCTTTAAAACTTGAATGATTGACTTCGGTCAAAGTTCTGGAAAAAGTCCTCAGAATGTAATTTTGACAGTTCTATGAGCTTTGAACATTTAAAGCAGACCTCGATTCTTCTAGGATCATTTAAAGAAATCTCGTGTCTTATGGATTAAAATGGAATTTGGATGTGGGACCCACTTTTCATCGAGAAGATCTCGATTGGAAGTTTTGACATCTACGTTTAGTCCGGATTACATAATTTGGTTGGGTAAAATATCCTGTTTGCATGCACGAGGTATTGATCACACCGTCGGGGGTTCCCATCTTTGCAGAAACCAACTAATGTGCATCAGCTGGTGCATCCCACCTCTCCTCTTTGCATTTATATGCCTCAGGCAACATTTATGGTGACTAGTGTCCTGGTCTTCGTGTTCGTGAGGCTTGTGCCACGTTTGCGGAGGAGGCATGTGTTGGCGATCGCGTTCACATGCCTTGTGCCGCGATCACATAGACAACTGAGTTGACCCTTTGTGATTGTAGGCTAGGTGCCACAATCTTTATGCATTAGGGGTCAGCCTTCCATGATATCAGACTGGGTCCTGCGTTCGTGGAGGTCATTTAACTGATATTTTATGAAAGGAGTAGTCACGAATTCAACATAGCTTAGCATATTCATTTGGTGATTCCTTAAGCTATGGTCTTCTATTTGAGGTGATTCAAGTTGCGTTGTGCTAGGTTTCAGTGAGATTATTCTTTCGGGTCATCCGAAGAGTGTGGATGATGAATTTTCAAGGTAAATTTACATCCCGAAGGACTGCCCAAGATTCTTTAAATGGTGTCTTGCTTCGTTTTGTCGCGAGTTATTTTTTGAGCTTAGATTGTGCCCAATTTTGGGGCACAAGTTCAATAAGCTATTTAGGTACTATTGTCGGAGTCAATTTTGAGATTCCTAGCGTGGGTTCCATAATTTTATTTTTGACTCGATTATGCCTGTATTGTTGTTGTGATCTTGTTTTTGGAAGCGAGGCAGTGATCGGAGGCCGTTCAAAAGGGCAAAACTCCAAAACTGTGATTTTTTAGCGCGTGCAGTCTGCATTGAGGTAGACTAGGGTTACTCGGTGTTTAGATTGAGCTTGTAAATGTAAATCCAGCTGGTCTTGGGGAGGGGTTGGTAATTGCACCATGCTTAAATATTAGAAATCATGTCTTATGTATATTTCAGGAAATTTTGGGAGTTCTAGCATGTCTAATCTTGTTATGTGATTGCCTTGCATCGTAGTCTTCGTATTATTGTTGTTCATGTTATATTGGTAGCTTGTATTTGGACTTAGCCAAGGTTTAGGCTAGTGATTTACTTAGACTATTGTTTTGGAGCCGATGAGCCTTTGAAATGCTCCAACGTCGTTTCAGACAACTTAGCTCCTTGTAAATTCATATAGCAGACTTGAATCAGATAGTATCATCCTTATTTAGGCGCCATTTCAACTCATCTGACCTTTCATCTATAATTCCCTATTGTGATTCGACTCGAGTGTGTTTGCTAGTGTTTCCAATTCTTTATTAGCTATTTGGGGTCGGTCTTGGATTTGGTGCTTGAGTGGGTCCCTAGCGTCTCTAGGATGGTTCTACTATACAGTATGGACCGGTTTGAGATAGTGGAGGATTTTGGGATATCCAAAGATCTTAGTCCATGGTTTGAGGTCTGTGTGTAAACTTATCATCCTGGATTTGAGACCCATGTGTTCTTGCTTTAGCCACCGGTTGAGGCCCTAGAATATCACTAAGTCGTGCTTCGAGGCTCAATATACCTCTATTAGGCTCGGTTCAAATTTGAAAGACACCTCTATTGGCTAGGTTCGAGGCCTGACTTGGTGTTTCTATCGGGTTTTTGGGTTGCCTTTATTGCAGTTCAAGTCCATGGTTGTGTCAGTTCTGGTATTAAATCCTTAGGTTCGTTGGTGTTGCTTAAATAAAGTTAATGTCTAGTAGAGTTCTGTGGATTGGTACAGAGACGTCTGTATTCTATCTTTAGGAGGCTACAATGCATCTTTAGGAAGATTTTCTCTTTTATTTTGTTATCATGCGTCACTTGTCTTATTTGGTTTTTGAAGTCTTACTTGTTTCACTCTTTCACAGGATGGGTCGTACAGGCAACTTAGCAGTCGGGGGTGATGCACTAGAGCCCATAGGTAGAGCCCTAACTGGGGGCAGAGGAATATCTCGAGGTCGTGCGAGGGCTGCAACACTATATCGAGATAGACATAGGACTTCGGAGCCGGTGGCAAAGCCTAAGACAACTCTCATTCCTCCATAGTCGGTGGGGCCGAGACCGACCCAGCAACCACCTAAACTATCTATGGCTCTAGATCTTCAGAATACAATCACTTACCTATTAGCCATGCTAGGGGGCATGGAACAGACCATAGGTCCAACTATGTCAACACCACAAGATCATCCTGCACCAGCGGCTCCACAGGTTGAGGTGCCATAAGCACCCGTCGCTGCCCAGCCAATTATTGTAGTTGGAGCTATGCCATTGGAAGAGCATGTTTTTGAGTGTAGACCAGTTGGGTTACCTCTACTGTCATGGACTTAGTTTTCTCAGGCATTCTTTGCTAGATTTAACCGCGGAGCGTCATAGATCGATTCTGGGATTAGTTCTCCAGGTTGGAGCAGGGATCCATGATCATATCTGAGTTTGAGGCCTAATTTCATGAGATCTCTAGGCATACTACCATGATATTACCTATTGAGCAGGAAAGGGTTCATTGTTTTTTACATGGTTTGATATGCAGCTGCCGATTAAGAGTGAGTCTATGGCTTCAGTGGGGAGGAGATCATTTTTGGATGTGGTGGATCATGCTCATACTATGGAAGAACTTCGTTTCGAGGCCAAAATGGGCAGCAATAAGAGGGATATTCATTAAGGCAAGTACAATGGGTCCCATTCTAGGGTAAGGACTCATATGATAGGCCTCACTAGTGATATGTTCAGGGTTAGTCTAGTTGGTCTATTCAAACGACACATTAGGATTCAAAGGGCGATTAGTACAACTAAGGTGGTTCTGGTGCTTATCCAAGTTTCAGGGGTTCATATTCAAATTCTCCAGATATTTTAGATTCTTGAACTTCTTGATAAACATGAAGATTTTCTATAGGGAATATTCTTATTAAGTTGAATTAAAAGATGAAGAAAACAAAATCTTCCATCTCCTCTTAAAGTGGAAACTATTTTGGGGCACAAGAAGAAATGAAATAGGATTTACATCATAAAGAAGAGTACAGGAAACAAAAATATGGATTACTTGATTATTTTTAAGGTGACGTCTGTTGTTCATCCTGTATTCCTAAGATACTTAGAACAACAACTCCGAATAACTTGGTAAGAAACAACAAAGTTTAAAGAGTATTTTCAAAACTAGAAACTTAAGACCAGTAAAGAAAATAGAATCTGAAACAGATTAGAAATAACATACCAAATATTTTTCTAAAAGAAGAAAATCAAGCTCACTGAATGCACAGGGTGTCCTTTATGAAATTATTCCACTCAACTATCAGAGGTTAATTGAATATCCTCCCAGGATAGAATGATCTTACTCACCGATTTATTGGTACATAAACCACAGTGTTAGCAAATCACTCAATGGTAGTAACGTACAATAATACTAGATTTAGCAGTACAAGAACAAGTCCAAAAATTCCTTTTTTTTAAATGAGAGAAAATCCCTCTATTTATAGGCAACAAAGGGTAGTGTGAACATGTGCTTATGCGCCTTACCGTAAAGGTCACACTGCTTTGGAAAAGTCACAACTCTTTATAAAGATCACAACATTTCATAAAAGTCACAACTTTCCATAAAAGTCTAACTCTTCATAAAAGTCACAACTTTTCATCACAACTCTTTATAAAACCCAACAATCCCCCGCATGAATGGGAAACAACTCTAAGACAAAGAAACAAACAAGTATGTACTTTATAAGCAAGAATTAATTGCATCTAGATAAGTAGGTTTTCTTTTGAACTTTCTGTAGTGAGCATATCTCAGATCTACTCGGTAAATTGGTAAATTTGATATATTTGAACCATCGAGCCTTGGTGTATACCTAGACAACCACACATCACACAATCAATCCTTTATCCTCTATGGTTCTCACGGTTGTTTTCATTTCAACCATGAACACCTCATAGTTTCATGAGTGTATCAAGAAATGAGCTTTTACAATCATCCTCTTTGAAGCGACTTACACTTAACACTCACATAATTGATTTCTAACTGTGTCATCGCTTAGATACAATATTTGATCAAATCTATCAAACTTACTAAATCATTAGAAACATTTAAGCTTTATTAACTCGTTAAAGAGCCTTGATATTTTATTCTTGTTCCTAAACATTGCCTTCATCGTGATAATGGATTTATTTTTTTGAAATTGTCGAACCATTAGACACAACTTTGTTTTATCTACTTGAACCTAGTTCTTTGGATCTCGAGTCTACTAGGTAGAGTTACCGCCATGATGAATTGTCCTAAGCCTTAAATTCATCCCCTTAGATGATCTTTCAACTGCCTCTATATCTAGGCCATTTGTTAGTGGATCCGACACATTATCTCTAGGCTTTACATAGTCAATCGTAATAATTTCACTAGAAAATAGTTGTCTTATGGTATTAAGTCTTTGTCGTATGTGATGAGATTTTCTGTTGTACATGACGCTCCCTGCCCTACCTATTTCTGCTTGACTATCAGAATGTATGCATATAGGTCCCACAGGTTTGAGCTAGAATGGAATTTCTTCTAAGAAATTCAAAGTCATTCAATTTCTTCATCGACCTTATCTAAGGTGATAAATTTAGATTCCATTGTAGAGCGAGTGATACTTGTATTTTTAGATGATTTCCAAGAGAATTCTCCTCCACCAAAAGTAAATATAAATCCACTTGTGGATTTTACTTTACTTTACTTTACTAGTAGCATTACAACTACTAGTTTTGAATTCTCTATACAGTTTCAGAGTCTCTTACAAAGGTCATCTCTTATAGAACACAACATAACATAATGACACAACTAATCACAATAATCAAGAGATGTTTGTTTTAAACCTCCCAATTTTTTCTTCTTACTAGGTCAATGGACTATGGGAACTCTACAAGGGTCCTATGGCCCTAACTTTCCATAACAACTAGATAGGTTGTTACAAGAACATAATGTTATGACCCCAACTTTCTCTAGTTATCAAAATAAACATTAGAGTGTTCTTATCTAGGTTCCCACCAAATCTCCTGATCAATACATTCATTGGCCTCCAATATATATTTTCTACGATATGACCTCCTTTCAACTCTACCTTCATGTGAGACTTTGATTAGTCCTTCATATTCGATATGAATATATAAAATATGTTAATTGGTCTTCATACATAGCATGTGAATGATATTTGTTGAGATAATCAAGCTTGTATAAATAAGTTGTGAATTATTTATTATGTGCACTTATGATTTATACTATACTTGTTTTCCTCAGGGATTACTTACCAGAGAGCATATTGAGATATAATAAAATGATAAGAATATATATAATGTTCTGATGATGAGTGGTTCGAGTCTGATGTGACCTTAATAAAGAGCAGTTGTGTGTCATATCTAGTACCGTACTAGTACCAGTGATTGATCGGGCACCACGCCAATATGGTGCATGGATATCCCACGTCTTATGTAGTACATGACTATATGAGTAAGATTAAAGACGTTTTATCATACATGTATATATACTGTGTGAGTGACTGGTGAGACTGATGACATATATCAACCATATAACTATGATATCAGTGTGGATCACTTATTGTGTGTGACTGCTTATTGATTGCAGTATTTTTTATGATGATTATCTCTGTAGTGGTGAGTTATATGTCCATTGGCTAATGATATTGATATGTTTGGAGTGAGACCATTTATTTCTACACATATGGTTGATGATTTCTTGATTGTGGGACTTTTGTTGATTGTGAAGTGAACATTTCTGCTTATATGGATTGTGTTTATATACTTGTTACTAGTCTGAATCGTCATATGATACCTACTAGTAGATTCTAATTGTACTGATTTTGCTACTGCACTTTCTTTTGAGTGTATATTGTGATCCAAAGATGTCTATGCAGGCCCACATCTAGCGTAATTACATTCAAATCTGAGGGTGAGCTACTTTCGTCGAGGCAACCACATATTTTCTAATGATAGATGCATTTCCTTTTAAGACATTGACCTAGTTTATTAGTTTTTTTTACTCTTAGACATTTGATGGTTAGAGTTCTAGTGTGATGACTTTCATATATTGGGAATGCAATTTATTATGGTTGATACTTTATTTCTTGTCTTAATGCTTCACTTTATGATTAAGATTTAGTATTAGCTTACATTAGTTGGTAAGATTAAGTTCACCCACTAAGGAGGTTATTTTGGGTACCAATAACGACAATCTAAGTCATGCCAAGATTGGTATTAGAGCCCTAGATTTGTTGATCTCGTCATACTAGAACATGTCTAGTAGAGTCTTATGGAATTGTATTGAGACCTTTGTATGTCTCTTCGAGAGGATACAAGACTTCATGAAAAAACTCACTTCCTTCTTTCCTTCACTTTATTACTTGATTTGAATAGGTAACTAGTGATAAAATTGGAATCTAACTCTTTCACTCTTTTTTGTCGAATATAGTAAGGACATGTTCAAGAGAAGGTAGAGCAAAGGCACCCAAGCAAATTGCTACTGTTGTGACTCGCACTAGAGGACAAGATAGAAGAGTTGTTCGAGGTAGGAAGAAAGAATTGATTCCAGCAAGGGCCAGATCTCCAACTACTGATTAGGTACAAAACAACTCTGAGTACCCCGCACCATAAGAAGCTTATGTACTAATAGCACCAGACAAGATGAAGGCACCGGCTCAGGAGATGACTTGCTCGGCTGTTTGTAATGTATTTAGACTTCTCCAACTAATTGATAGCGATGAATAATAACCAATTTCAACAATAATGCAGTAATAGACTGCAATTTATGCAAGTCAATTTCAAAATTTAAACCCTAGGACTGCCATACATTCAGGTTTTATATTAATTTTTAAGCTTGTTCTACATTACCCATTAATGTTTAGCACTAACCCAATAATTTATGATTAAAATCCCATGGCCATTATCAACTTTAAACATTCATCAGGAATAAGGGCAAGAATAGTAATGGGTTTAGGAAAACAAACCTTTAAACAACAAAGTAATTGAGTATAAATTAGGGAAAATGCATAAGTACCCCCAACCTATGCCCGAAATCCCTGAGACACACCTAATCTTTACTAAGGTCCTATTACCCCTCGAACTTATTTTATATATAATTTTCTTCCCCTTTTCGGCCTACGTGGCACTATTCTTGAAAAAATTGTCAACACGTGCTGGGCCCACAAAATAGTGCCACGTAGGCCGAAAAGGGGTAGAAAATTATATATAAAATAAATTCGGGGGGTAATAGGACCTTAGTAAAGGTTAGGTGTGTCTTTGAGATTTCGGGCATAGGTTGGAGGGGTACTTATGCATTTTCCCTATAAATTAATATAAAACTTACCTTGAAGCTTAATAAAGTAATAGAAGAAGAAGATTGAAAATGGTGTGTGCTTCGCGGTTTTATTGAGAGAAATTGCAAGAATAGCGGTGTAGGAAGTGAGAAAATAAGGGAATTAAATTGAGGGATGTGTTTTAAAATAAGTGTACCGAGTTCGGTTAACCCGAAAGATTTTCCTAAATTGTACCTGAATTTACATTGGGCGCACCATGAGGCCTATCTTGTGGCTTAGGGGTGTGCTGATAAGTGATAATGTCCTAGTACACCTTTTAAAAAGAAATATAAATGGTTATTTACAATATATTTATCTCAACTATGAGTCAGGGTCGAACTCAAGGAAATAAGAGTGATTTCTATGACTATGTTTCATTATTTGTTTGCAAGTAACGGGAAATTAAATGTGGGGGGGGGGGTGGGGACTAAATTATCTAACATATTTAAATTGAACTACATTGTAAAATCTGATTCAAACAGTTGAGATTGAGAACCTAAGGATGTGATAGCACGAGTCTATAGCATCCAATTGGATTATAACATTTGATTATCAAGTGATATTGACATGGGTAACATTGACTTTGCCTGAACTTACAATTTCCCAACATACAAAGGCAATTCACTTTTGGATTTGTCAAACCCCAAAATGTTTCTAATTAAACAACCAATTTAGCTCAAGTAAATTACTCTATTTCTAGCAGCAATTATCAAATGTGTAAAAGCCCAAATACTTGCTAATGAATTCTTCTTACAATTTTTTTCCTTTTCTCAAGTAAAATAATTAATGGTTAGTAAGTCTTGAATTCAAGTAAAATAAATCCTAATTGAGTGTGTGACATCATATCTCCTTATTAAGGTTGAAATGGCACTCTTCGGTAGTGAGAATCCCACACACAAGTAAGTTACTTCACGCAAATGGGATGTATGATAGAAAGAGTTTTCTCCCACTCTCTCCAAGACGTTCAAAAGGCATGCAAGGAGAACCATAGGCTTGACCCTCATGTGAGTCACTACTAATGTAGATTCACATAGCTCAAAATAATCTAGGCCTTATGGGAATCATATTGGCTAGGGTAATAGAATGGAATATGGATAATCGAATGACTCATACCTCCCTAAACACTATTTATTTACGAAGTTTAACTCCATATTTTCCTTATTACACCTTCATATTTTATTCAAACACACATTAAGCCCTTTTGACAAAAGAAGTGACCATATTTTTTGACAAACGTCTTTATAGCACATATAGCAACTTGCACTATTTTGAGCTCTTTTCAAACATAAGTTCTTTATCTTCGCCGTTTTTAACATGAGCCCTCATAGTTCTCCTGGTTCTCCTGGACCAGATGACTTTTGAGGTAAGTTTTTTCAATTTTGTTGGGATATACTCAAAGAGGAGGTGATTGAATTTGTTCAGTTTTTCTTCAAAAGAGGAAAAATGAAAAAAAAAAAAATCACACATACCCTCTTAGCTTTGATTCCAAAGATAGATTGTCCTACTAATTTCTCTGACATGCGTCCTATTAGTCTTAGTAAATTTTCTTGTAAAATTAAAATTTTGTCAATAAGGCTTAACCCTTTACTTTAAAAAATGATCTCTGAAAACCAGAGTGGTTTTATTAAAGAGAGGCTCATTACTGAGAACACCTTGCTCACTTAAGAAATTGTTCAAAGTATCAAAAGTAAAAATAAGGGTGGTAATGTTGTTATTAAGTTAGACATGGCCAAAACTTATGACAGGATGTCATCTTAATTTCTAAGTGTTGTTTTAAAAAGAATTGTTTTTTCACAAGAGGTCATTGATTTGTTTATGGGTACTATTGATAATGTATGGTATTCTATCATCATCAATGGTAATAGAAATGGATTTTTCACCTCTTCCCAAGGACTCAAGCAAGGTGATCTTCTCTCTCCCTCTCTTTTTATTATTGGTGCTGAGGTACTAACAAGATTGCTTAATAATTTTATGCATAGTGATCACTTCCTGCCTTTCTCCATGTCTAATAGGGGTCCAATTATTAATCATCTTTCTTATGCCGATGACATAGTTATTTTTACCAGTGGTAACAGTAGGTCTGTGAAAATGATCATGAAGCAAATTCATATGTATGAAAGGAGCTCTGGCAAGATAATAAATAAAAATAAATGTTTTTTCCTTACTGCTCCTGGTACTGGCCCTAGTAGGATTAACAAGATTAGAGATTCCACTGGCTTTCTTAATAGAGAGTTTCCTTTTGAATACCTTGGTTGTCCCATTTACATTGGTAGAAAAAGAAATGAGTGCTTTGAGAAGATGCTTTCCAAGGTTATTAGAAGACTAAGTGGTTGGCAGAACAAACTCCTCTCTTATGGGGGGAAAATTATCTTGATCAAATATGTTTTACAGTCTCTACCCATCTACATCCTTACCGCTCTTGGAGCTCTTGGAAGAACATTTGTTTTCCTAAGGAGGAAGGGGGCATTGGAGTAAGGAATGGCTGAAATTAGTGCTACCATCAACCTTAAAAAGTGGTGGAGATTCAGACAACAAAATTCTCTTTGGGCCAAATTCACCAAGCATAAATATTGCACCACTGCCCATCCAGTGTCCAAGGTTTGGGTGTCTGGTGACTCTCATATTAGGAAATCTCTTACAGTTTCAAGATTTGTAGAGAAAATAGCAGTTTTTGGTGGGATAACTGGACTTGTCTTGAACCCACTGTGATCTAGTGTCCTAACCAGTCACACTCTATTAAAAAGGCTTGTGAAAGAGTTTTTCAATAACCAAGTTTGGAATTTCCAAAAACTTAGAAACTTTGTTCCTAATCGGTTTGTACAACATGTTGTAAGGATCAAGATAGGAGCTGATACAAGGGACGACTACATTTATTGGAATGCAACTAGTGATGGAGTTTTT
This sequence comes from Solanum stenotomum, assembly GCF_019186545.1. Lineage (NCBI taxonomy): Eukaryota > Viridiplantae > Streptophyta > Magnoliopsida > Solanales > Solanaceae > Solanum > Solanum stenotomum. The sequence continues at coordinate 37,977,740 of NC_064287.1, forward strand.
AGCAACAAAAGTGTTAGGGAGAGCATAAGAAATACCAGAGATCCCGATCCTTTGATTAAAAATATATGGCATAAGAGCATCCCTTTCAAATTCTCTTTTCTTACTTGGAGAGTTAAAATCTAAACTTCCTTTTAATGATGTGATAAGCAGGTTTGGAAACAGGAACCATCAAGATTGTCTATGCTGCAATACTCCTTCACCAGAAACTATTAAGCACCTATTTATAGATAGTAAACCAGCTCAAAGATTGTGGAGATTTTTTGGCCATCCTTTGGGGATAGTTTATCAAAATAATTCGATAAGAAGATTCCTACAAGGGTGGTGGATGAACCAAGGGACAAATGCTATGCAAAGAATGGTTATTAAAGTGGTCCCTATTGTAATATATTGGGAATTATGGAAAGAAAGATGTTAATGTAGATACGGTACTCAAAAAAGGTTCTACCCAAGGAAGATGGAGCACCAAATATGTTGGAATCTAAAAGCAGCGATGGACAAAACATTCCCTCTATACAAAATAGATATGCGATAGAAAGACACTTGTGAACTGATCGAAAAACTGAGACCTAAAATCAGTGTCAAAACAATTACCTAGCAGAAACCAGAGGAGGGAAGGATTAAATTCAACATCGATGGTAGCTTTTTGGAAAATAATGATAAGTCCGGAATTGGGGGCATAGCGAGAGATACCAATGGAAACTTCCTATTTGCTTTTGATATACCTATCCAATGCAAGAACCACAACATTGCGGAAGCCTTAGGCGCTCAGTTTGCGACAAAAACTGTGAAGGACAAGGGGTACGAGAAGTGCACCATTGAGATGGACTCCAAGATTATAGTTGGTATGATGCAAAGCAGTAACTCTCAGAACCTTAACCTGAGGGCCATTATGGAAGATATTATTTGCCTCATTGATAAGAACGATATTAATTTCATTCACTGCTTTAGAGAAGCCAACAAAGTAGCGGATTATCTGGCAAAATGGGCCACAACAATCATCTACGATAATTTTAATGAAGTGCCAGAGGGTGGTAAAGGTCCATTCTTTCTCGACAAAGTGCAAATGCCTAGCTTTATGTTCAAATATGACAGGGCCAATTTTTTTGTAAGCTAACTAACCTATGTATATTAGAGAATGGGTGGCATTTTTAGGTAAGCATTATCTCTTTTGTTTTTTGGCTGATTGCTTGCAATCTAAGATGTAACTAAGGGGTAAGGCTTAGTCCCCCTCTCCATTCAATGAAATACATCTGCCAGGGTTACTACCTGGAATTTTTTTTTTTTTAAAAGTTCTCTATCTTCAACAAGGCTTTTCACATGGTGCACCCCTAAAGATAGTCTTTTAGCCTATATTCTATCTCTTCATGCACCAACTTTATATTCTTTACACCCCTTATATCTCCTTTCTTCTCTTTTGTTTTTAATAAGAAGCGTTCAAATACGGGAGTGGAAATGGAGAAGTTTTCAGAAAAAGGTTAAGGTGTACATTGTGATTATCAATAAAAAGGATATCCACTCAAATGGGTTTACTAGGGCATTAGTAAGAGGTTTATGGTCAAGCGACAATTTAAAGAAAGCCTATGTTCATCTTCTGAGCACATGCTATCTAGGATTTTGCCTTATAAACATTCTGGATAAGTTCTAGCCTACAATTCATGCAAATGAAAACACTCATTGTAGGAAGTTAATTCTACAACCAATAAATATAAATGAGCATGCAAAACACTCTAAATCACACGCTATTCTTTTGTGAAATGATGCCAAGTGAAGAATAGAAAGATTATATGCACAAGAAAAAGACTTCATGCCACTTCCCTTTCTTTATCAAATTGTCAAATCACATTTTCACATGCCTAAAATTGTTGGTGCCCCACAAATTCCACACCTTTGCAATTCAAACATACTATTCTTACACAAGTCAATTTTCCTTAAAATGGTCCGCTCTTCCATAAATCAAAGGATAAAAAGCCACCCGGTTTGACAATAATATAAAACAAAACTACAACTCGAAAAAGAACTATGTCATGAAAAAAACCATGGAGTTTATTAGCACACTATTTATAAGAGGCAAATTAGGAATGCACTCCATATAACATTAAATCAAGCCCAACGAGAGCAATCAACACATCAATAAAATCAAAGACATCAAGTAGAAACATCGCCCATAAGGGCATAGAATAATTACACTTCATGCAACCAAGGGCATACAAATGTATCCAAAACATCTCAAAAACAACAACCAAGCCTGAACTGGACATCATCAATATATCTCATAATATCATAACAAAATAAACATGCATTGTCCCTAATTCATAAAATAAAGCATACAGGAAGGTAGGGACTCCCTAACTGGAATCATGGTGCATTATGGGGAGCTCTCAGAGGAGTGCAGTAATGTTGGAAGCCTCCTTAATCCCCAAAGCTAATCACCTTTATCAATGTGGGACAACAACGTTACCTTAACATTCATGCGTATGATAGAAATAAGGCACATGAATGGCAATGAAGTCTCATTTTGACAGGCACACTTTTTTTATCTCCTCCACAATAATTTCACCTAGATTTCAGGAAAGAAACAACTTGTAGTTTTTTTGATTCATCCTAGCTTGGTAGGAAGTAAAGAACTCATGAACTATTTCAGGAAACAAACAACCGAGAGACTCAAAGAGGCATTGACACTCCCTCTTAACTACTGTTTCTTCCACCTCTACATAGCTATCTAGGAATCCATACAAACTAAAGTCTTTTAAATTGTTGAACTCACGTCGCTGACAACCATAGAATATCACAGATTTGCATGGATGATCCTTGAAATATTCTAGACTTGTCGAATATTCTAGAATGGGGAATTATTCATAAATATGTATGAACTTCTATATAATTAAAAAAGTATTATTTTTATTTTAGCCCCAAGTAAATAATATAAATAGAGAGACACTCATCAGTAAACACATCAACCAAATAATTTAAGTTCTCTCCTATAGAAATCTCCCTCACAATTCTCTTGCGAGGGAGATTTGTATTTGAGAGAACTTGAATTATTTGCTTGATTCGTTTAGTGATGAATGACTCTATATTTATATTAGTCACTTGTGGCTAAAATGAAAATAATATTTATTATATAAGTTGGTAATATTTACAAATAATATCCCTTTCTAGAATACTCTACAAGCCTAGAATATTTCAAGGACCTTCCATGCAAATCTATGGTATTCAAAGGTTGTGAGTGACATGATTTAAACATTGAAAAGGATTGGGCTCACCATGAGGCCTATCTTGTGGCTTAGGGGTGCGCTGATAATGTCCTAGTACCTTTTGAAAAAAAATATAAATAGTCATTTACAATATATTTATCTCAAGTACGAGTTAGGGTCGATCCCAAGGAAATAAGTGTGATTTATGTCTATGTTTCATTATTTGCTTGCAAGTAACGGGAAATTAAATTGGGTGGGGGTGGGGAACTAAATTATCTAACATATTTAAATTGAACTACATTGCAAAATCTGATTCAAACAGTTGAGAATGAGAACCTAAGGATGTGATAGCATGGGTCTATAACATCCAATTTGATTATCAAATGATATTGACATGGGTAACATTGACTTTGCCTGAATTTATAATTTCCCAATATACAAAGGCAATTCACTTTTTGTTTTGTCAAACCCCAAAATATTTCTAATTAAACAACCAATTTAGCTCAAGTAAATTACTCTATTTCTAGCAGCAATTATCAAATGTGTAAAAGCCCAAATCCTTGCTAATGAATTCCTCTTACAATTTTTACCCTTTTCTCAAGTAAAATAATCAATGGTTAGTAAGTCTTAAATTCAAGTAAAATAAATCCTAATAGAGAATGCGACATCACATCCCCTTATTAAGCTTGAAATGGCACTCTCCGGTAGTGAGAATCCCACACACAAGTAGGCTACTTCACAGTCTAGGGGTGTACATAGCCGGGTTAGTTCGGGTTTTTCAAATATCAAACCAAACCATTTGTGTCGGATTTTTAAATCTATAAACCAAACCAAACCAATAAAACTTGGGTTTTTTCGGGTTTTTCGGATTTTCGGGTTTTTCCGGTGAAGTATTCATACAAACATATAATTTACTTGTACTTCAAATATTTCTTTAGTCCTACCAAAATACAACTATCTAAGGTGTTTCTTAAGAAAATAACACAAAATATGATATGATTAATGACACTATAATATCCAACAAAAAAATAATAATAATGAAATAGAGTAAAACAAATATTGCAGATCAACAAGTCATAAGGAAAATGATCATAATTTAAAAGTACTAAATCATGCTAAAATAAGTTTAATAAGTATTAGTTACTTTACTAAATATTAAAGGAAATTAAAATTAGATTATGTTTTTGAATTGTCTAAACCAATGTAAAACCAAAGAACAAATATTCAATATTTTTGTCATTCTTAGTGTTGAATTGATTTTCTTTTTGCATTAGTATTAATTTGATTTTGATTTAACCTTTATAATTACCAACATCTGTGGACTATAATCTTTATTGAGTCATTCAGAATTCTAAGTTTCAAACTTGAAATAATATATTAAAAGATAAAAATTATGAAAAAGTTTAAGAAATATTTAAAAATTATATCAAAGTAGATATTTTTATGTATAAAATAAAATTTTAAAATTATATATATAATGTCGAGTTGGTTTGGTCTCGGGTTGGTTTTTTTAGTTAAAACCAAACCAACCCAAATATAGTCGGTTTTTTTTCCAACACCAAACTAAGTCAAACCAACCACTAGTCGGGTTTTTTTTTTCCGGTTTGACTCGGTTTGCGGTTTGATTCGATTTTGTACACCCGTACTTCACACAAATGGAATGCATGATAGAAAGAGTTTGCTCTCACTCTCTCCAAGATGTTCAAAAGGCATGCAAGGAGAACCATAGACTTGACCTTCATGTGATTCACTATTAATGTAGATTCACATAGCTCAAAATAATTTAGGCCTTATGGGAATCATATTGATAATTGAGTGACTCATTGCCTCCCTAAACCCCATATTTTCCTTATTTACACCTACATATTTTATTCAAACACACATTAAGCTCTTTTGACAAAAGGAGTGATCATATTTTTTGACAAACGTCTTTTATAGCACATATAGCAATTTGCACTATTGTGAGCTCTTTTCAAACATAAGTTCTCTATATTCAACAAGGCTTTTCACATGGTGCAACCTTAAACATAGGCTTTTAGCCTATATTATATCTCTTCATGCACCAACTTTATATTCTTTACACCCCTTATATCTCCTTTCTTTTTTTAATTTTTTTTTATAAGAAGCGTTCAAATAAATCATAGGAAAAAGCCACTCGGTTAGACACTAAAAAAAATCAATACAATAAAACAAATCCACAAATCGAAAAAAACTGTCATGAAAAAAACCCATGGAGTTTATTAACACACTATTAATAAGAGGCAAATTAGGCATGTACTCCATATAGCATTAAAACAAGCCCAGCGAGAGCAATCAACACATCAATAAAATCAAAGACATCAAGTAGAAACATCGCCCATAAGGGCATAAAATAATTACAAATCATGCAACCAAGGGCATACAAATGTATCCATAACATCTCGAAACAACAACCAAGAACTGGGCACCATCAATATATCTCATAATATCTTAACAAAAATAAACTCCCCACCCCCAACTGAAAAGCACACATTGTCCATAATTCATAAAATAAAGCATACAGGAAGGTAAGGACTCCCTAACTGGAATCATGGTGCATCATGGAAGCCTCCTTAAACTGGTCCTCACTTTCAATGTTGAACTCACGTCGCTGACAACCTTAGATTTCCACAGATTTGCATGGATGATCCTTGAAATATTCTAGACTTGTAGAATATTCTAGAATGGGGAATTATTTGTAAATATGTATGAACTTTATATATAAAATTTTTTATTTTTTTATTTTAGCCCCAAGTAAGAAATATTAATAGAGAGACATTCATCAGTAAAAACGTCAACCAAATAATTTAAGTTCTCTCCAATACAAATCTCCCTCATAATTTTCTTGCGAGGGAGAGTTGTATTTGAGAGAACTTGAATTATTTGCTTGATTCGTTTAGCAATGAATGCCTCTATATTTATATTAGTCACTTGTGGCTAAAATGAAAATAATATTTATTATATAAGTTCTTACATATTTACAAATAATATCCCTTTCTAGAATACTCTACAAGCCTAGAATATTTCAATGACCTTCCATGTAAATCTATGATATTCTAAGGCTGTGAGCGACGTGATTTAAACATTGAATAGGACTTCAGTTGTTTCTTTCCTGAAATCTAGGTGAAATTATTTCGGAGGGGATAAAAAAAGTGTGCCCGTCAAAATGAGACTTCATTGCCATTCATGTGCCTTATTTAATTTATATCCTACGCTTGATGACAAGGTAACTTTTTTTTCCCAAATTGATTAGAAAGTGATTAGTTTTGGGGGTTATTGGCTTTACTTAACTCACATATAATATTCGTTATCAACAACAATAGAGTTCTACTATTGACTCATCAGTTCACCAACAACAACATATGTTTTCTACAATAGTATCTTACATTGATTTAGCAAATGCTCATATGTTGGATTTGTCTCTAGTAAGAGGTTTTAAGAAACTGCATTTATATGAGATCCAATTAAATATGAATGATGCATTGGCCGCTAGGATTATTGAATTAATTAATTCATCAATTTAGAGAACCAATGTTGTTTCCTTGGTTGGGGAGATTGACTTAGAGCTTAGGCTTTAGGTTATTGAAGGACCTTGGTTTGTGGTTTTATGATTTTGTCCTATTTTCCTGTTTTGTCTTATGTTAGTTGCGACTTTTGTCTTTTGTTTAAGTTTATGTTTTGAGTCCATTTTGATGAAGTGAGGCCATACATACTTTCTAACAAGAAGGCATTGTAAAATTTTAGTTTTAATCAAACTGAAGCAATAGTCTTAAGAGTGGGGACGGGAGGATGTCTTCTAACAACAACAATAATATAACCAGTGAAATTCCACAAGTAAGGCCTAGGGAAGGTAAAATGTATGCAAAACTTACCACCACCTTATGGAGGTAAGCATACAATTTTCAAATGACCCTCGACTTAAATGTAATAAATCCCGATATAAATAAGAAAGAGACAGTCAAGAGAATATATAAAATAACAAGGAAACAGTGCAACGATTACCATATAGGAGACAAAACAACAATAAAATAATGTGAATAATCGAAACACAATCAACAATAGACTAGGATATATTATTGAAAACAATAATAAAAAAAACAAGAACTGAAATAAAATGACTAGTACCATTGCAAACACCAATAAACATATGCAAGATAACATTACACTACTTACTAACCTTCTGTCCTAATACGCATCCTTCACATCCTCCTATATAAGGTCATATCCTCGATAACATGAAGTTGTATCATATCTTGTCTTATTAGCTCTCCTGGATACTTCTTTGGCCTACCTCTACCTCTTATCGTACCCTCTATAACCAACCTATTACTCCTTATCATTAGTGTACATATGCATTAACTCTTCACATGTTCAAAACATTTGAGTCTCATTTCCCTCATTTTATCCACCACAGAAGCTATTCTCAGTGCCACTACAACCTTATCCCAGATATCCCCATTTCTAATCTTATCGTTCCTAGTATGATAACACATCCACCTCAACATCCTTATCTCTCTAAAATGCATCTTCTAGATATGAGAGTTCTTGACTGGCCAACACTAAGTCCTATAAAAAATGTACTTCTAACCACTACTTTATATAACTTACCTTTGAGTTTCTATGGTACCTTTTTATCACACAAGGCTTTAGTAGAAGTTTAATGACCCACTAGTTCATTTCCTCTTTATTGGTTATTTTCAGCATCTAGAGAGTTTCTGTAGTGACCTAAGTCATTGAGAACGACAGTTTAGTCACCTGGTCGTTCATTTGATTTTACGTGAGTTTTTGTGTTTTGGAGATTTTGAAATATGAACGGTTGATTTTGTTGAAATCATTAGGTAGATAGCCCTAGAATACAATTGTGATGGTTTTATTAGATGCAAAACATTGAGTTTGGTCTAGAAAGACCTTTGGTACAGAACCTGAGACTTCTGGGCTTATTTTGAGCCACATAATGGATTTTGGCTTAAAATGGAGATTGGGTGTAGGATCCACTTTTTGTTGAGACAACCTCGGTTAGAAGCTTGACGTCTTCATTGAGTTTGGAATGTCGAAATTTTATAAGATAGCATAGTATGTTTGTGTGCATGGGTTTCCGAACAAATCTAGAGTCCCTATCAAGGCATTGTTCCAAGTCCAACTTGAGCTTGGGAAAATTTTGTTGGTGGACCATGCTTTTGTTCTTCACGTTCGCATGCTTAGAGTTGCGTTCTTGGAGACCAAGATATTTGGTCACCGCATTCACATGCTCAACTACGCGTTCATGGAGAGGTGGGACCTTGACCATTCAAATTTGCAGATGGGCTGCCGCGTTCGCGAAGAAAGGTCAGGGTTGGCCTCACCCTATTGACCACCGCGATCATGAAAATCTTTAACTGATCAAATTTAAATGATTAGTCCTAAAAATTTGATCATTGTGCAAATCTATGAGTTCAATTATTTCGTGTCTAGAGCTCTGATTGAGTTGATTTTCCTTGCATTTGGTCAAGAATTGTTGGAACTGCATATTTTGACCATCTGGACGGTGTGGGGGAATCACATTGGTGGTAAATTCTTATCTTGAAGATCTTTCCTTTCCTCTCTAATAGTGAATTATATTCCTTGTTATTGCATGAACTATTTTGTCTTGTTGTAAAAGCTCAAATTGTGCCCGTCCTTGGGGAACAAATTCCTATAGATATATGAGACCAATGGGTGGAGTAAATTTCATAACTTTCGATGCAAGTCCTATAATGCTATTTTGACTCATTTTTGTGTATGTCTTCAATTGTTGTAATTTGGGCTTCAAAACATCTGTATTGATGTTGTAATCATTTATTTGTCACTGTGGCAGTGATCAGATGCAGTTTGGAAGGAGTAAGCTCCAGTATAGTGGATTTGGAGTGTGTGCGGTATGAATTCAGGTAGGCTACAACTTAACGATCATTAGATTGGGTTGTACTAGTAAATTCATGTTGATTAGCTAGTCTTGGCATGGGTTTCTAGTTTGAATTATGTTTAATAGTTAGAACGCTTGCCTAAGCCTTATCTTTGAGGAATTGAGCATGCCTACTTTAGTTGCATTGATTGTATCATTCCTTGTGGTTTCTCTATTGTGGATTGTATTGATTAGTAGATTTTTCTTGTCCTTTCCTAGGTGTAGGCTAGTGTTGTCTTATACTTGCAATTTGGAGCTTTTTTTCCTTATAAATTCTCTAACATCGCTTTGGATGGATTAGCTCCATTTAGAGAAATATAACAGACTTGGGTTTGATAGTATGAACTCTTAGCTAGACGGCAACTCAACTCTTATAACCATTGATCCATGATTTCTCGCATGTTTCATCCCCATTGTAATATTTTTCGAGTTATGGCTATGTTGGCTATATTGGATCGGTCTTGAATTTCAACCTGGAGTGGTCCTTGGTGATTCTGATTATGATTTTTCCCTACGGTATGTTCCTACATGGAGAACAACGTGTGATTTGGAGGCATTTGATGTCTACTAGCCACGACTCAAGGCCTGCACGCATTTCTACCAACCACGATTTAAGTCCTGGTACACTTCTACTAGTCGGGTTTATGTTCTGACATAATGGTTCTGTTGGGTTAGTCAGAATGCCTTCACCATGATTAAAGTCTAGGAATGGTCGTTTCGTTTTTGGAATACTTCTAATTCTTATCCTTTAGCTCTTTTATGTACTCATTGGGCTTATGGGGATCCAATTAGGTTATAACTAGTTTCTTTACTTTTCAGTTTCATTCGTTTCTAGACTTACGAGCTCTATATTTAGTCTTTCGTTATCGCTTCACTTGTATAACCTCTACTTGTTACTTTCTTCCTTTTTTGAATTGTCTTTACCTTTCAAGCTCAGTCACCATTTGATGCCTACTGGGTACCTATTTCTTTAACTCATGCTACACCCTGCATCTATTTTCATGATGCAGATATGAGCACTAGCCGATAATGATGATTCAAGACTTCTTGGAGCATATGTTCAGAGATAGAAGGTGAGCTGATGATGTCTTAGTTCTACTTATCTCTACATGCATATAGTTTTTGACTAGTCTTTTGTATTTGAGACAAGTGTATACTTTTGATCCACTTTTGGAACTTGTACTTGTATAGTAGCTCTATACTATCATCCACCAGGTCATAGGATTGGATCTTGTACTCCTGATTTGTATATATTATTGTTATTTATCAGTCCACCGTGTTTCTTGTCTAATGCTTTAAATTACTGGTTGGTTATTGATTTTGCCCAATATGTTTGTTATGGGTTGACTTACCGATTGGTGGGTTATGGTAGGTTTCATCATGACTGGGATTTTTTGGATGACATGACTGGGGTTTTTTGGATCGTTACAGGCACGCCTCCACTTCATCCAGGCCACATTAACATGTGATTTTATCATTAATATCCCCTCTCCCTTGGATTACAGACCCAAATACTTGAATCTATCTCTCTTGAGAATATTTTGTATGTCAAGTCTCACTTCCACACCTACCTCAAGCATCAATTATTGAATTTGCTCTCTAAATATTATGTATTTGTCCTGCTCAACTTGAACTCTTTAGTCTCCAAAGTTTGTCTCCATGTGCACCTCTAACTTATAATTAACTACATTGTGCGTCTCATCAATCAGTACTATGTAATCCAAAAATAGCATAAACCATGGCACCTCATCTTTAATGTCTTACGTCAATAAATCCATCATTAAGGCAAAAAAAATGAACTAAGAGTTGACCACTTGTGTAACCCTATCTCCACACGAAAGTGCTCTGAGTTTCCTCCCATCATTCTTACCCTTATTTAGCTCCTTCATACATATCCTTTAACACTATAATGTAGGCCATCGACACACCTCTTCTCTCAAGACATCACCACAAGACTTATCTCGGACTTTCTCATAGGCAATATCAAGGTCAATAAACACCATATATAAGTCCCTCTTCTTTTCTTGATCATATATATTTTTTCATCAGCCTCCTCACAAGATGGGTGGCTTCTATGGTCGAACGCTCGGTCAGGATTACAAAATGATTCTTGGAAATAGAGTCACCTTTTTTTACACTCATCTTACTCTCTCCCAAACATTCGTAGTGTGCCTTAAAAATTTAATACCCATATAGATGTTGCAGTTTCATATATCATACTTGTTCTTTTACAATGAAACCATTGTAATCTACCTCCATTCCTCAAGCATCTTAGCTGTCTTAAAAAGACATTGAACAAGCTAGTCAACCACTCCTAACCTTTTCTGTCCACGCTCTTCCAAACCTCTATTGGGATATCATATGGAACTGTCTTTTTATCCTTGGTCATCCTACTAATATCACATTTCACCTCCTCAACCTTAATATGCCTACAGTACCCAAAAATCCAATGTCTCTCAAAGTTCTCCAACTCACCCAACAGTATAAGTATGTCTTCTTCTTTGTTCAATAGTTTATGAAAGTATGTTAGCCATATTTTCTTAATGAGGATCTCCTCCATTATCACCTTGCCTTCTTCATCCTTGATACACTTCACTTGATCCAAGTCAAGTCTCAAGCCTTCTCTCCCTTGCCTTCGTAAGCTTGTATAACTTCTTATTTCCACCTTTGTCTCCTAGTTTAATATACAGTATTTAAAAAGATATTGTCTTAGCTATTGTAACTGATCACTTAGCCTTTGTCCTTTCCACCTTATATATTTCCCTATTTGCCCGCATTTTTTCCTCGTCCGTGCAGTTGACCCGCATTGAACTTTTTTTGCTTCAACTTTTTCTTAAACTTCTCCATTCCACCACTAATACCCTCGGTGTCCACCAAAGTTACCCTTCGACACCTTAAGCACCTCTCTAACTTTTTCCCTATTGCAACTAGCTATCTTATCCTACATTCTTTCCGCTTCCCCACTACTCCTCCTAGCTTCCATCATCATCAACTTCTCCCAAATTTCATGGGAGAGGGAAATTGTCAAACCCCTTCCCCTATTTATTCCTAGGACTGACATATAACTTCTTCTTTATCGTTCCTTGCTTAATCTCCATGTCCATAACAAAAAGCTTATGTTGAGTAATAAGATTCTCACTCAAAATATATAATTTCACAATCCATAAAAATTCCTCTAGCACCTTTCCTCATAAGCAAGTAATCTATATGTGATTTAGTTAGCGCGCTACGAAAGGTAAGCAAGTGATCAACCTTCTTTGATATGCACAAGTTAGCTATCACCAACTCAAAAGCTCTAGCAAAATCCAAGATCGATGTTCTACCACAGTTTCTAGCCCCAAAACCAATGCATCCATGCACATCATCAAAACCACTAAGAGATGCCCAATGTGTATATTGAATTTTCTGCCAATGAAAACCTTCTCGATGATTAAAAAAACCTCCCAAAATCACATCCAATTCTTCCCAAAAACACGTATTTACCTCTTTGTCTAAGACTGAATGTGGAGCATATGCATTAACTACATTCAATATTAGCCCTCCAATGCCTAGCTTGATCTCCAACAATCTATTGCTAATCCTATGAAAATCTACCACTTGCTCTCTTTGGTCCTCAGACTTTTTGAGTAACCAAGTTTTAACCCATCCACATCCCAAGCTTTAGAACCTACCCATCTAGTCTCTTGAATGTAGGCTATATTGATCTTCCTCTTCTTAAGGATTTTCACTGACTCAATGGACTTCATGGAAAAATTCCCTATATTTCAAGACCCTACTATCAACCTTGCAACCCATCCCATACCCGACCCTGACCCCAACCGTGGATAAGACCATATTCTATCATCTCTTACCAAGGCCACTAAGGCTAAACTAAGTTGGCAAGAATAAATACAGAAATTGGTTAATACACGATGATAAAACTAACACGAGTTGTACCTATACTATACTATGGAAATAAATCAATGGAAGATTCTGAAATTCACAGGCATTCAATAACAAATATGCATCTAAATTACAAATAGGATAAATGTAGGTTAAGGTACAGAGTCGCTAATACATTCTGCAAAGAGAAAGATTAAGAGAACATCAATTTACACTTGGTAGTACCGAGAGTTTTAAAAATAACAACAAACCTAAATTTGGATGGCGTTAGAATTGTTGGATGTCATCGGAAGTCACCAGAAATGGTTAGAAGATGCCAGAAATGGATGGATGTTGCCCTATCTGGTCTTTATTGGAGTGTATGTTTTCAGATGTCCCTGGAGATCTCCCGAAATGACTAGAAGTCGCCAGAAATAGTTGGACATTGCTCAATTAGGTCTTTATTAGACAGATCTGGTACAGATCTGTACCGACCACACTTTCCGGCAAGAATAGTGTCGACAGTGGTTTCGTCTTGCTGGTGGTGAGAGACGAGAAGGAGAATGAGAAAAAGTAAAGAGGATGATATGGGAGAAAAAGTATTCAAGAGATTTCTTCTCTCTTTTGTGGATACGTTATCCCTTCCGGCTATGGTATGGGGAAGGGGAGGTGAGATCTACTCATTGATTTATATTAGATGAGCGACTGTACTATGATCTTTTTGTTCTTTAATCTTGGCCAATTCAAATTGATCCAAGGCTCTTTTGATCTCGGAATAGAAGACGACTAAAAAAGTCAAGGAATATTAACTTTAGTCTGATAAAGAATTAAATAATTTCTATTGAAGCATAGAAAAAATAGATAAAATATATTAATTATTTCAGAAAAAACTATAAATACTAATAATGATAAAAGTACTTTCAGTAATTAACATGAATTGTAGAATTTTCACTGAAAACTGAGAAACCATATTGAAACAAGAATTCATGAGAATCTTTGACTCCACACCAAATCACTTCTTAGTTCTCCAAAAAATTCCTTTACGAAAAAAGTAGTAGCCACCAACAAGCGATGAAAATTTTCCACATAAGCACATGTTTTAGCAAGATATATGTAAGGATATAATTAAAATACATCTATCGTTTTGTGTTTTTCGTAATGACATATACTCATACAAATAAATGAATATGATCTAGTGATTTAGTTATAATTAAATAAGATTATATTGAAAGCAATATGATCTAGTGAATTCTACTCATCAAAGTCTAGAAAAAAGGTCAAAATACCACTAAATTATCTGATTATTTTTTTCAACGAATAAGAACATTTTTTTATTTAATTTATAAGAATAACTACTTAGAAGTCATAAATGGGATACACAATTTAATTTATAACTTTTAAAGGTAGTTTTTGCATGTATTTTTCATGTGTTTATATCATGACATGAAACCGGATCATGATGGCACATACTCTTAACCCTTATTAGGCAAGTAAAAACCCAGGATCATAAGCGATAAATAAATCTAGAAATAATAAATGTTGAAGAAATGACAATAAGAATGGGCCCCCTAGCATAGAAATATAGCAAATGGTATCAAATATACAACAAGGTCAGAAAAGAGACCGAGAAAGATATATATATATATATATATATATAAGCTAAACATCGGACTTGGTGTCACTGTTACAAGAGCGTCTAAAGTACAAAATAGAGCTATTTACAATAAGGTTGTCTAACAAACTACAAAATATCTAGACATAATAAAAAGAAGAAAAGTATAAAGTCTCTGAACGCTAACTGCTCATATTATGACCCCAAAACTTGAGTCATGGTGACACCTACCGAAATCCACCGGTAGTTAAGCCAACTCATATCCCAGAACGAAAAGAAATATGCATATTGGGAAGAATTAACAACCAATGAGAAGATAAAAACAATAAAAAAGAATACATAACGGAAACAAGGAAATGACATAAATATATACAAATATACAAATCCAATCCCACAACCTAGTGACCGAAGGTACAAAGCTAAATAGAGTACAAGCTACAAAATAACCAAAATAAGTAAAAACTTGTCTTAAATACAAAAGACCAGCCAAAACGAAGATGAGTCAAACTAGGATGCCATGAGGTCAACCTCTATCTCTGAAAGCCCCCGCTACAGTATAAAAATCATCATTGTTAGTTTTTGCTCAGATCTGCACTAGGAAAAACATATTTAGAGTGTAGCATGATTACCAAAATAGCAGGTACCCAGTAGGCATCATAGGTCAACTGATCTTGAAAAGAAAATTCATAATGAAAAGCAAGGAAATAAACAACGTAACAATATAAGAAAGTCTAACTATACACCTCGATAATCTAGCGAGAACAAAATAATAAAGTATAGCAGCTAACTACAACCTAACTGAACCCCATAAGCCCAGAAGGAACACACATGTGCAATTAAAATGAAAACAACCCTTTGGAATGTTGGACAAGAACCCCCCACTTGGTTTGATAGAAATTGAACGTCTTCATTGTACAAAGCCTCAAATTTATCAGCTTCATAACTTTTACTTCCACTCGTTTTCTACCGCATTCACACTTTTTGAACCACCTCTCATCACATGTTTAGTCAAGAGGTCCGTTTGTGTTATCATCCTGCCAATATTTTCATCGCTCTCTTTATCCTTCAACCATTGTTCTTTGGTAATAGACGAAGAGAAAGCAACACCCTTTTCTACTTTGACCTCTCTAGTATGCCAAACTCGATTTGTCTTCGCCATCCAATCAAGAAAAGCATATATGAGACCAAAAGTTTGAGTCATGATAGTACCGCCGACAAGATTATTGGCTACCGTGTTGTTCATTTGATCAAGTACCCTATAGAAAACTTGCAAAAATAATGCATCTGGAAAACCATGAGTTGGACATTGGAGTATCTTTTTCTCACAATGTAGTCAAAGCCTCATTTAGAGGTTCACCAACATTTTGATGAAAGTTTGTTATCACATCCGAGAGTTGCAACATTCGAGAAGGTGGGAATAATCTATCAAGGAATGCAAGATGTGATAGATCCATCCGTAAACTCAGCTAACCTAGTTGTAGCCTCTCTCGTGAGTGAGAAAGGAAATAACCTCATATGAATTGACTCTTTCTTTATCTTTGCAAAGTGAAAGGACCGCACACATCAATAAAGTTTTTGGGATGATTATGTGGATCTTCATGAGATTTCCCTCCATAGAGTCCTTTCATTTGAAGAAAATGTAACATAGGACTATTGATATGAAATACAGTGTTTCCCATGGTTGGTGGTAGAGACGTATGGCGCTAGCTCGATCCGCATCTCTCAACTGATCCTCATCAGTAAACTGCCCATCATAATTGACAGTATGACTCCCTTGAGCACTCATGTAGTCACCTATTGATTTAACAAAACAAGAACTAAAGTATGAATAAACGACGATAAAAGACTATGAATAAACGACGATAAAAGACTAGTCCAACAAAGTCTCTTAATATGAAAATTTCTATGCACCATTCTCTAGCAACGACACCATTTTTGATAACGTTCAACTACACACCCATAATCTAATATGTAGATGATCATATGTAATATAAAATCCAACAATGAGTTGGGTTTGATTCCATGGGAATAGATTAATATAATTCACCTTATAATGTGTTCTGTTTCACTAGAAATTAGTACATTGACATAATTTATGCATGTAAGTAAATTAGGGGGGAGGGGGTGAGTAACAATTAAGATACGAAGTCTGAACGTTTGATTGTTTGAAACAAGTTCTCAATCACAAAGCTCAAAACATCGATTTATCACACAAAGTTGGAGACTCTTAGGGTATGGACTATACTTTTTCATTAAATCAGTTGATTGTCAATGTGTAAGCTAGATTTAAGGTAATGATAACTACTTATTAATCATGTGTGTTTTACTAAACCCCAATAGGTATAACATTAAAATCAATCTACAAATTTAATTCAGCCAAGCTTATTTCATTCTTCAGCTGTCAAAAGAAGTTAATTGAGTCATTATCATTTATCAATCATCTCTTTTCACTCTAAAGATCTTTCACAAGAAATAATAGAAATCTAATATAAACAAGAGTATGCACCATCAAATTATAGAAGAAAACATAAAGAGACAATTGAACCATTATCAAATCAACATTTAATAAGTAATTAAACAACACCTAATTGTTAATTAATCATCCATACATTGCACACCCTCAAGAATAAGGAGATTTAGCTACTCATGATAAAAGGTAAGAGAATAATACCAAAATTATACTTATAGTTGCTACCTGAATTGAAATCCTAAAAATTAACCCTCAAGACCTTCAATCTCAAGAAGGTTCTCTCAAATCTTCAAGTACAAGTTCTTCCCGAATAGAAACGTTTTTTTGCAGAAGAGTACTCACAAATTATATGTTTACAAATATTGTTCACAAAATTTCCCCTTAGGTTCTAATCGGTGAGCATAGTCGAGGCCTCTGAAATGATCAGTTGTACACCAAATTGTCATTTCCATCATCAATCTAGCTTACCCAGTGTGAGTTGTCCTTCAAGTGCCTGTCACTACTTTCGGCGATCTCAACCCTCATCATTGAATGACTTCGGCGATATGCCGATTTATCATCTTCATCACCAACTTGAGGTGAAGTTGGGGATTTTAAAACTATAAAAATTGACAATAGTTATTCAATTCGGCGATGCACCGAATTAACTTTGGCAATCCTTAGCGTCGCGTTCTCCCTATTTTTCATTGTTTTGGCTTCTTTCTCTCTCTTCTAGCTCCATGTCATCCTTATGATTTTATAACTGACATACAAATACATTTTTATGAGTAACATAAATGGACATACTTTGGTGAACTAGAATATTAAAACGAGTCCAAAATCTCCGACTCATCACCGATTCTAGAGGTGGGTTGTGATAATTTCACAATCAAGTGCCACCCGCATTTATAAACTTCACTAAATGTTATTACATTTATATGAGGGACTGAATTTGTATTTGTATTTGTAACATTTATCAAAAGTTCTCATTCTGAATATAGCTTTACCATATTAAATTATGATAGCTAAAAACTTCTCTTAAGATATTGATACTTCAGAGAAAATTGAGGTATACATATAACATATAGAACTTCTCTAACATATTTTCAGTTGTATATATAACAAGACTATTAAAATATTATAACTTCTAGTTTACGGATGATCTATCACATCTTGCATTGATTGATGTGTGCGGTCCTTTCACATTAATCAATAATATAAGCGCTGATACATTAATCTGATCCGCGAGATACATTAATCGTTAAGTAAGATACATTATATTCTATGCATGATACACTAATTTGATGTACATTTTATACATGATACACTAATCTGATGCGCGATATACAATAATATAAGTGATGATACATTAATCTGATGCGCGAGATACACTAATCTGATGCGCGAAAATGAGGAATTTTGGAGATTTGTAAAACTTATAGGGGATAATGGTAATAAGTAAACTAAAAGGTGGAATTTCTGTAATTTTTTCCTAAAAATAATTACCCCTATTTTTTCTAAAATACTAGGAGCCAGTGCTAGCACATACTCAATATATAGTACTTTTTTTGGTTTCAATTTATATGACATGAATGGAATTTGAAGAGTCAATCAATATTTTTAAATATATTTTTGCTATATTTTAAGTTTTTATTATTGTGACTTATGATACTTTTTACGTCAATTTTAAATAATGTATGTTATTATTTTTGTTAATATATATATATTAAGTTATTAATTGTGGTAATTTATAATACTTTTTACGTGCATTTTTTAATAATTTGGGGAGTCAATCAAATGCATTATCTTTTCTCCTAATTTATGTGGCGTTAACAGAATTTGAAGGGACAAATTGTTTTTTTTTATATTACTTCTAAATATTTTAAGTTATTAGTTATTGTAATATATAATAATTTTTACATAATTCTCAAATATATAACAAAAAAAGTTTAAATATTTTAAGTTATTAATTATTTTAATTTATAGTACTTTTTACGTGATTTTTTAATAATTTGGGGAGTCAATCAAATGCATTATCTTTTCTCCTAATTTATGTGGCATTGATAGAGTTTAAAGGGACAAATTATTATTTTTTTATGTTACTTCTAAATATTTTAAGTTATTAGTTATTGTAATATAAAATAATTTTTACATAATTCTCAAATATATAACCAACAAAAAAAGATAAAATAAATTTTAAACAGAATCCAATTAAATAGTAATGAAAAACAATATTATTACAACTCTACTACATACAATCTTAAATGAAAAATTAAGAGCCGACATAGTAAAGTAGTTGGACCCACAAGGTTCAACAAAAGAGTGATTTTTTGATAAGTAGATACATGTTGGTATTTTGGTCTAATAAATAAACAAGTACACCTCTAAAGCAATGGCTTAAAGAAGAATAAATAAAAAGTTCCTAAAATATTTTCGTCATACAGTTAATTGTTAATTAAGATCGAAGTTTATTGATTGATTGTTTATTACTTATTAGATAAAATCGTGTATTGTGTATTATAACCAAACTTACGAAAAGGAAAGTTGTTTCCAAGAACAAGTGCATCTCTTTTTCTTAATTACTTTTTTCCTCTCAAATTTTTGGGTGGGCCACAGACCCTTTTTTTTATTGATAAATCAAAAATAAAAGAAAACAAGGTTTTTGTTTACCTAATGTAAGAAAAAAAAGCAATAAAAAAAATGTATGGAGAAATCAAGTGGGAGAAGCAAAATCAAATTCTTCTAAAGTTAAAAGAGTACATATAAGCTGGAGTGACCCACCGTTATGTATAAAAGTATTGACATCTCTTGACACAAATTAAAATTTTAATTTAATAATTACGAAATTTTCTTGAAAATACATATTCTTAATCTACTAATTTCATAATTATATTTTTTAATACAATCATGGCTATGCTACCGCAAATAAGCAACATGTAAGAAATAAGGTTACACGCGTGATTGAACCAAAAAAGAAGAAACTTACACGCATTAAAAAAAGAAGAAAACAAGAGTCTACCAGAACCAGTAAAATAAATAAAACAACATAGTAATCAAATCCATCTCCTACTAAATTCCAAAACCTTAGCCTCCTTAAATTCACCAGGTTCACACCCTTTTACGTGTACAACATATCAACCACTTCATTTCCATTTCAAAATTTAGAAAAAAGAACAAATTCATATTCTCTTCCCCAAATTGAACAACAATTACTCATTCGGTGTTGAATCAGAAATAATGGGTCCAATTGTTCTGACTCAATTAGGTCTGAGTGTATTAGCCGGTGCCGCACTGGTGAAATCAGTTATGGACCAGAAGACTATGATGGGTTCGGGTCAGTTTCCTCGGTGCCCTAGTTGCAATGGAACGGGTCGGGTTTCTTGTATGTGTTCGCGCTGGTCAGATGGAGATGTAGGTTGTCGGACTTGTGCCGGGTCGGGTCGGATGGGTTGCAGCAGCTGTGGAGGTACAGGTACGGGTCGCCCAATTCCAGTTCAAATCTCTGTTCGTCCTCCAAACCGTTCACCTTAGAACTGGTTCGAATTTTTACCATTGTATCAATATCTTATCTTGTACTTAATTCATATTCTTCAAGTTGAGAAAAGGATAAAAAAAAATTATGAATTGTATATGTTTGTTTGGTGATACTTGAAATCAGTTAGACCTACATGGAAATTGCTGGTTCTATGTTGTAATTATTGTTATAGCTTGACAAATTTATACCATGAGTTTAGCCCTATTTATTTAATTTGCTTCTTTCTTTTCTTGTCAACTTTATACATTCCTCTAATTTGTTCCACTTAGATAATACAGAAATTGAGTTGGTTCATGCACATTCATTTTTAATAAGAGATTTCAGGTTCCTGTTTCATTGGGTATGGAATTGCCTTTGTTAGAAAGTGTTTTACATCTAATGTTGGATTTCCCGTGTAGTCGGACTGCAATGTGGATATTGTTGATACAATTAAATTTGAACCTATGGAGATGTTGAAACCAATAGGGGTTGTTTCTTTTTTGACTCATGTTTCCAAATTCCAGTTTATCTTCCTAATAAAACTCATCAATTTGCAGCAAATTAAACAGAGTATTCTTGCTTAACATAGCTACATTAGTTGCCGTACCCTTGATGTTGAGCTATGTTGAATATATAGTTTAACATTACCTGACAATCAGAGCTTTATTAGTTAGAGATTTCACTTGTATACGCAACAACTACAACACATATCCACTGTAATCCCACAAATGAGGTTTCAGAAAAATAGTGTGTTACCTCTACAAGGTAGAGAGGGTGTTTTCGGTAGACCCTGTCTCAAGTAAAAACAATACAAACTGATTTGAAAAAAAACTGAAGTGACGAAGCCGAGACAGAATGCTAAAGAACACATACTTAAAGTAGCATAGTTAGTACCACAATAATATGATTATTGAAATGCTAGAACTAGTAAATTGTAGCAAAAATGTAATAACAAGAAAGTCCCACAGTAGACTAAGTGACACCATGCTCAACTATCTAATTAACCTTCTATCTTAATATGTATCTTCGATAATCTTTTATCTGAGATCATATTTAGACATGCATAATGTCTTTTGTCTAATAACTTCTTCTCAATACTTTTTCGTCTTATTTCTGCCTCTTTTGTAATCATTCATATCCAGCCTCTCACACCTTTGCAGTGGTGCATCTCCTCTTTACATGCATGAACTATTTAAGTCTCAATTCCCGCATCTTATCCTTCAACAAGGTCACTCTAATCTTGCTTCCCGCATTTAAATCTGTTGATTTTTTGTTAGTTAACATGTTAGCAAAACTTTAATCAAGGGATTATTCAACAAGTGTAGATGAAAATCGATGGATTCAATCGACTGTTCTTCCTAGAAATCGAGTTAAAAATCAATTATTTTTCTTGAAAATTGATTTCAACATGGTGATTGATGAATATATCTAGCAAGGTTGACGAAGTGCTGCATATCAAATTGTGATTGATCATAGTCATGCGTTGTATTTGCATCCTTCAGATGCACTTGATTCGTTATCTTTGGGGTTTTAGTTAATTGGTCAGTACACACTTAAATCATAATTAACATTAATTAAATAAGAAAACAACGTGCTTGTGATATAGTTGAATTAAGATAGGAATCTCATTTTTGAGTCTGAATGTTGTTAAGAAAATGTTAGAGATCTGATTCATTCAGATCTATTCAGACCCATTAAGAGGCTTAAAAGGAAATAAAACAAACTTAATGAACTAAATCTGAATAATTAAGATTCAATCCTAAAAAACAAACCCACTTAATGAGGTGAATCTGAATGATTAAGATTCAGATCCCCATTAAGTGCAAACAAATGAGGCCTTAATACTATGAGAATATAATGAGTCGTTTGGTAGAAAAATAAATAATGCAGTGATTAGTAATGCAAGGATTAGTAATGCAGAGATTAGTAGTGTAGGGTATATTTTTTATCAAGTGTTTGGTTCATTGCTTCTGACCTCTCTTGTGTTTGGATTAAAACTCTACAAAAAGCTTCTTTCCAATTATACCCTTGCATTATTATGAGATTTTCTATTTTATGTAATCAGTCAAGGTAGATAATTGCCGGACAATATTATATTTTTATGGCCTTCTAACTAGCTAGGAGAAAGAACAACTTTGTTGTCATGTTTGCTATTTTCTTGCTTGATAAAAACGTTAATTTTCAATTTAGAATAGATAGACCATCTACTTTAAAATCGAAAAGACTGTAAAAATAGTAAAATCGAATAAATCATCTACATTTACATATAAAATTTGCAAGTTGTAGTTTTAATATATATGCAATTTATAAATTGTTCAAAATACAAACAATTAGAAACCACATATAAACCAACAAATAATATATTCAATTAAGATCACAAACGTCATGTGGTGATATATTTGCCTTTTCAATTAGTAAATGTTAAACAACTCACATTTTAAATATTGTATTGATATGTATTGCATTTATTTATTAACAAACAACTCTCTCTAAATAATAAAATTTGTAAGCTAATTTATTTAAATAAATTTACTAGTACAAATATAAAACATAAAATCAAGAAAATAAATAAAATGATTTGAGGGATATTTTTGTCTTTACATAGATAATTCCATGATATTAAATCCAATGTATTATTAATACCACCACATGAAAGGTATTAGTAATACCTCCTATAATACCATGTAAGGTGTATAACTAATCCATGAATTAGTTATTCTTAGGCTAAAAAATTCTACCAAACATAGTACTAAATAATATCATACATAATACATGAACTATTTTCTCCTAATACCTCCTACCAAACAACCCCAAGTAAGTGTAATCATTCATAGGACTACAAGTATGTACCCCTCTCTAACGTATCTCTTTTATCAACACTAAACTTTAACTAGCATGTCATATCCCCAAGCACTAAGCAAACAATCACCAATTAATATAAATCATCAGCAAACTTGTCAAAGTATAAACAAGTCAATAGAATCTTCAGAATTATATTCACCCTGGCCTTGCAGTTATATAGTCCATGTACCTGTCAAAAATCAGCAATGTCTCTCTCAAAATCATAAGTCTTACTCTTATGCGTACACAAATGCTATAAAGGGTCTTAGGCCTCATATGCTTGTATTTAATGGAGATTAGAATTGGAATAGTTCAGACATAGGTCATCAAGTGCATTTATTTTTTCCACTTAAAATCTTGCAATGGGTCTGAAAGGGTCTAAATGAATCAGATATGTGATAAAGTCTTATTCTCATTCATACTCTTTTAAATACATTTTTATTTTCGGAAAAAAATTTGTAAAAATATAAAATAAATTCAAGTCTCTCTCATTTTTCAATTTTATTAGTCATCCAAATCATTTTTCTTAAACTTTAATTGTTTTCTTGTTGTTTGTTTATCAAGAATTGATAAAGTTTAATAAAAGTTTTATTTAATTAAGGGAAAAGGGTCAAAAGTGCTCTTAAATTATGTGAAAGGAGCAAAAATGCCCTCAATTTATAGTTTAGCTCAAAAATGTCCTTGCCGTCAATAATTTGGTTCAAAAAGGTCCTTGCACTCAATATTTTGGTTCAGAAATTCCCCTATAGTTACAAAATGGGTCAAAAATTTCCTTTTTCGAATAAATATATTATTTTTTTCTTTTTAAATACATCTTCTTCCTAATTAAAATATTATTAAAGAACACTATTCTTGTTTTCTTTCTTCTAAAATCACTTTAACAAATAAAAATGTAGAAAATATTATTTTCTTCTTAATATCATTTTATCAATTAAAATAGAATAACTTCATGTACCCTTACGACAGATAATATATGATCATAGTAAATCAATTATTAATTTATATTTATATAACGATAAAAAATAATGATAATAAAATAAGAAATATTTTTTTTTTTATTTTTTTCTGAATTGAAATAAGATAAACATTTGCTAATTTTAAAAAAACATTATCAGAAAAAGAATGTGTTAAAAAGAAAATAATAATATATTTGTTTGGAAAATGAGGATATTTTACCCATTAAATAACTATAAGGATATTTTTGGACCAAAGTATTGAAGGCAATGATACTTTTGGACCAAACTACAAATGGTGGGCATTTTTGTCCCTTTCGCATAGTTTAAGGGTATTTTTGAACCAAAGTATTGATGGTAAGGGCATTTTTTAGCCAAACTATAAACGGAAGACATTTTTGTTTCTTTCACATAGTTTAAAAGGGCATTTCGACCCTTTCCCTTTAATTAAAGTGCAAAGCTACTTCATAAATATGTATTGTTGAAATTGGACGATGATGCCTTTATAAATCTACTTAAAGTCATTTGAATGTATCATGATCTTTATTTATTTTAGAGAAGAGTACATGGGCAAACACATTATAGAAGAGATGTTTTACTTATTTACTTCAGACTAATTTGTGTTGATTTTTTTTTCCAAAAAAAAGATGACTACATTTTTTCTAAGAATATATATATATATATATTCATAGTCCATTTTATTTTTATCAAATTTAAAATATTTATTTATAATTAAAATATCTTAACGTTTATCAAAGAATGACATCGTTTTCTAATATTTTGTTAATGTAATATTTAAATACTATTTTATTTGAGTTATAATATTTATTGTGTTTACATATTAATAAATCATATATATATATATCAGATGTTTAAAAATAAATAATTTTAATCATTCAACGTTTAGATCTACAGACAAGATCTTAATCATTTATTGTTTAGATCTACAAACAAAATCTTAATCATTCAGATGCACATTCAAATTCAGACATCTTAATTTTAGTAAAACAAATGAGGCCTTAATCTTGTCCATATAGTCATGATCTGCAGGGGATCTTATTAGGTGTCCATATACCATATCGATATGGTCCCCATTCCAATCACACACATAACTATTTATCTATAAGCTCTCTTTGGAGTCGAGTGAGTTATCTTCCAAATAGTAAATGTTTTGTATCCACATATTTCAATATGCTAGCTTCTTCTGTTAACTCTCAGGATAACATAATAAGTATAGAAAAATCATAAATTCATATTTTATAACATTAGTGAAATAGACAGTTTTACAGTTTACATGCTTATTCATTCAAACAACACTTAATTCAATCCTAAATCACATCAATTATGTCTGAAGAACAATCAACATGCAATACAACTCACATTACATAAAAAAAAACTAATAAAAGTCTAACTTCAAGTAAATAATAACCTAACTCAATTGACGAAGTCAACAAGAACAAGCTAAATTGTGGGAGCCTTCTCTTTTCTTATCGCCTCAGAACGCTCAAAGTCTTAGGCAAACTGTTGAATTTTTTAAAGGATGGGGAATAATTTTTTTTTGATTAAAATGTCTCTCAATATTATATCAAGCATTATAAGGCATTAAATTGCCCATTTGAAAACATTATCTCCAAAAGATTTACATCAAAAAAAAAATTAAAAAAAGCCTAAATAATCTCAATAACGAATACAAGTCTTAGGCAAACTGTTGGATTTTTTAAAAGATGGGGAATCATTTTTTTTTTTTGATTAAAATGTCTCTCAATATTTTATTAAGCATTATAAGGCATTAAATTACCCATTTTGAAAACATAATCTCCAAAAGATCTGCATAAAAAAATAATAAAAAAATCCTAAATAATCTCAACAATGAAAACAATTTTACAAAATTTAAAATTCAAATTCATCCTAAATCTAGGTAACTTAATATGTTGAAAAAATTATTGTAGTAACTAAAATCAAATTCAACACTCCTCCTTTGCTTAAGTTATTACAATTTAAAAAAGTTGCTCCTCCTCGATTTATGTTACTGTTGCTTGTGCTTGAAGATTGGCTTTAAGCTTGCACACTTTTGTAACATAGCCTGCTTGTTTGCAATTTTCACATATGGCATAAGGTCCCCACCAATAAGAAAATTTTCTAGTGTGTTTTTCTTTTGCAATATTTGCAAAGAGGATAATTACCTTTTCTTTTCTGTTTTGTGCATAAAGAGCACCCTCAATAACATTGTCTTGTCTGAAGGGTCTTCTTTGCTCTTTACTTGAAGAGCACATATAAGTTCTTCAATGGAGATGGTAGAGAGATCTTTAGACTCTCCCAGAGATGAAATTTTAGACACGAATCTCTCTGAATTATTGCAATATTTTTCTCCATTATTCGGTCATCTTTGAAATACTCGCCAAACATTCTAATTTTATTAACAATTTTAAAGAAATCTGGACAGAATACTTAGCAAGAGTTTCATCATCTTGCATTCTAAGAGATTCAAAATTCCTTTCCAAATTCAAAATTTACATTTATTTTAGTCTGTCACTTCCTTGGTATTCTTAGTCTAGTTTTTTCCAAGATTCTTTTGTTATCTCATAGGCAGTGAATTTAGAAAAAATCGAATCCACAACTTAATTTGGAATTACAGTTTTGACATTGAGTTTTTTTGTTTATTTCATTCAAATGGGATTTAATCCGAGTAAGAGTAGAATTTGGAGGGAGAGGTTGTAATGGTATATCTTCCATCACAATTTTCCACAGATCATAAGATTCAAGAGATGATTTCATTTTTACTGACCAACTTTAATAGTTTTCGCTAGTAAAATATTTTAGAGCATTCAAGGAGAGATTGCTGCTTTTATTCTTTTTAAAATCTCTATATAATACTAAGCTAGATATAGATAAGGTGATGTAGCACCTTCTATGACCAAGAAAAGTATTTATCTTTGTTCTTTTTTTACTTTTTCTCTCAATTCTTTCAATTATTTTATTTTTAAAATAAAATTATCTCCTTAATTCATACTTTTTCAATCACATAAATTCTACTCTTAGTTAATATTAGTAATATCCATAACTCCCTTTTCATATTCATAGCCCTCAATTATTTAATATACAAGTTTATGACACCTTAAAATCACACTAATAAAAATCTATTTTGAGACATATATGATATTTGTTTTATTTTTATATTCTTCATTTTTTGTCTTTTTGGTTGGTCAATTTTCTGACTTCGCTGGTTTGATTTTGCAGTATCTTTATGATCTCGGTCGGCCTATGGTGCATACTAAGTATCCGTATTTTGATATTCATATTGCGCTTCTGCATCTTTTTCTGATGCAATACCTAGTACAAACCATCCTCGTTGATTCCTGACCATTCAAGGACCTTGGTGTTTGGATCATGGTAAACTTTTGGCGTTTGGACACATGTTGTTTTCCATCTTTTTGTGTTGTGTGTGTGTATATATATATATATATATTTTGTT
The DNA here is from genome assembly GCF_019186545.1 of Solanum stenotomum. Taxonomy (NCBI): domain Eukaryota; kingdom Viridiplantae; phylum Streptophyta; class Magnoliopsida; order Solanales; family Solanaceae; genus Solanum; species Solanum stenotomum. Next base: position 38,005,571 of record NC_064287.1, read on the forward strand.
AGTCAAACTTGTTGTATATAGCTTTATTTTTGTACTTTAGATGCTTTTGTATCGGTGACACTAGTTTCGAGGTTTAGCTTATGTATATATTCGTCTTTCTCAGTCTATTTTAGACCCTTGTCGTATATTTTATACCATTTGCTATATATCTATGTTGTGTGCCCCATTCTTATGTTGTTATTTCTTTCGTGTTAGTTATTTTTTTGTTTTAATTATCGCTAGTAATCTTGGATTTTGGCTTGCCTACTTGATATTGGTAGGCACCAAATAACAACACTTTTATTTTAAAATTATTTCAATTTTTTCTTAAGAAATTGCGATAGAGTTAGACAAGTCTTATAACTATGTTCATTATTTTAATTTTTGTATGAGTTGTTGACACCCAATTTCGGACCTCCACAATATATATTAATTATCGAGTTTCTTAAATTTCGAACGACTTGAAATAATTAGTTTTATAACATTCAATATATTTTTCAAGTTATTTTAGTCGCTTTTATAATTTTTAAGTAATATGTATGTTTTGTATAATTTTGTATATACTTAGTATATATTTTATAAATATTGCGAAAATCATCTCAAAAAGATTCTAATTTTAGTAAGTATTTTATTAAATTAGTTTAGTTTAAATTATGGTTTTAATTTTGAGTCATTTAAGTTTAATTGAATTTGTTATTTCATTTCGTTGAAATTAAGAAGCTCGCCAATTAATTTATATTAATTCGTCTCGTTTAAAGTTTTGACCAAATTCTTCGATTGAATTTGATTTGGTTACGATTGAAAGTTACATGGACAATTATTCTTTATCAATTTATCTCAACCAATTAAAGGGCCAATTTTGGGCCTTCTATGTTGCATGACCAACATCCCATCTCATCTTTTCCCAATTCCCATTCCATTAATTTCCATTAATTCACTGCTAATTAATCCAACTGACACAGCCCACCAAGAACCCATTTTTCCACACCTAATTGTCAGCCCAATACAATATACAATACATACAATCATTCCCAGCCCACTGACATACAACATACAATTATAACAACTTACAACTGACAACACTAAACCGACAATCCAACCCACCTTTAATACTCCCCACCCAGCCCAATTCTATTCTAAAAAGAAACCCAGCAACGTGGGCAAACAGAGGAAGCAATATAGCGTGCTGGCAGCAACATCAATGCAACGTCAAAATACACGGCGATTTCGAATGGCACTAATAATTTCTCTCCGCTAACGTTCACAAGGAGACGAAAACTACACGATTTGAGAGCAAAGACGTGTATTCATTGTCGCCTTCTTCTTTTCCCTCTCCAGTACGGTTTCAGTAGCAAAAGCATCTGCAATTTCGTCCTTGTAGCCTTGGATCGAGCCACGTAGCTCCTCAAGGACGATAAGTTGATCATGTCCGTCCGTCTCCCTTTCCTCTTTCGGGAATGGGGTTGAAGTTTCAGAAAAAGGATGTTCCCCTAAAATGGTGAAAGAAATGGGAGTTTTGAATTCGAAAAATGGGCCTTGAATTCGGATTCAACCCTAATCTCCTTCTATATATTCCTTTCTTCGTTTCAGTATTGGAATTTTTTTTTTCGGTTGAGAATTTTGAGTTTAGAAAAAACATTAGAGAAGAATTGAGATTTTTTTTTTGGAGCAAAATACTGAGAGTAATCTAAGCAAAATTAGCTGAAATATATAAAAGACGTTCAAAGCAAAGAACACTTTAGTTCCGATCGGAGTACTACATCTCTATTTCGTTTTGCCATCGGTTCCTTCAAGTTTTCGCTTGAGACTCGAGAGTTCGCCTTAGTCCTTTTTATCGTTGTTCGCATTTGGGTTTTGTGGTAGGAAGGTCGTGGTTCTACTCGTGCTGTCTCCATTTCACTGCATTGAAAGAGGTAATACTTCTTCCTTGGCGGCGTTCTCTTCGTCTCCTCCTGTCTCCTAACGTTATAAAGTTCTTATTCTATGGCTATTTGTTGTTAGTTATCGTTGGGTAGTCGATGTGATATATATGTCTCTCTGTGATTCCATTATGTGGTTGAATTGAAGTTTTTTTATAGATTCACATCTAGTATCGATATTTCTCTGTTGCCCTATTTGGGATTCGACCCGTCATTCCTATTCTCGAAGCTCTTGTTTGATGTCATTGAGACTATATTATTGTATTTTTTACTGTGTTTTAACATCAGAGGATGCTTTTTTTTTTAGATTTGTTATTAGCATGAAGTCATTATTTAAGTTCTCCTAATACGTTGGTCTAGTGAGTCATATATGTCGTAGTTGCATTCTTATTCCAATGGTTTGTTTTCTATTTGATATTTTTGGTTGTCTCTGGAGCATGTTACTGCCTAGCATGTCTTGTTTTATTCGTGTTTATGTCTCCATTTCGAGTAAAATTTTAGTCAAAAAATGCCTATCTTGGATGTTCAAAGTGGAAACTCCTTAGCATGCTTCATTTATCTTTGTCTTGTCATCTTTCATGAGGTCTGTGTTAGCCTCTTCGAATATAGCATATCCTGTTTAGCATTAAACACTAAGATCATGTTGCTATACTTGTGTTTAGCTTATGTTGGTTAACGCGACATTTCAAATATTAATTCAATGAGGATGTGATCTGCTTGTGTGGTTGGTCTGTGCATGAAAGGTGTGAAATCTCTTTGGTTTGACTAATTTATATGGCTGAAGGTTCATTTCATTCAATTTAGTCTTGCGTTATTTATTTCACTAGGTTATGTCATTGCTTCTCTTCATACTGTTAGAAAGTCACTTAATTTTAGCTAGCAAGTTTTATATCAGTGGTTTAATTTGTTAAATTTGATCCCTTTGTGTCTTGTATTATCAGTTTTCGGAAAGAACATTAATTTTCCCTAGATTTTTTCTCTTTTACTATTCATTGCCCTACATATATAAAAATATTAAGTCTTCATGGGTTTTTGCCTTTACTTTATTGTTTAAATGTTGTATTGTTAACGATTGATTGACGTGTTTTTTATTATTATTATTTTTGTTTTATTTACTCTTTATTTTTATCTTATCTCTTCATTTTTCTCCTTAAAATGCTAATTCTATAATTTGTTTGTCACTTTGCATGTAAAATCTACCCAAGTCCTTATGGACTCTATCTCCTATACTTGCATTTTAAGAAAGCCATAAAGGCTCAAATTCCACCTTCTTTGAGTCAGCCAGCTAAAAAATTGACGTACAGGTGTCGGAGTTGAAAGAATTCGAAGTAGAGGTGAGATGAGGATTGAGCCAAAGGCCCACTTCTGCACGAAAGAAATTTATATTTTGTTATTATGGGCCCGAGTCCATTTTATTGAAATTATTATTGTTCGCTAGTTATTAAGACAGGTACAGGGAGATAAGGATTGGGCCTAAGGCCCAAAGAAATAAATTTCATGTTACTTTAGGATAGGTGCAGATGACTTAAATGGGCCAAAGGCTCAAAACGAAAATGGGCCTAAATATTGGTCTAGACGGACAGAAACCAGATTTGGGCCCAATCCTCTTTCCCTCCTTACTTTAATGTGTTTGTTTTGTTTGTTAGTAATTGTAGTTAATCTTAGGGTCGAAAAGTTCAAATCCCCGAGAGACGCTCATTTCGTTTTAACAATGTAATTAAATCAATCATCTTTTCAAAAGGCTTAAAAGAATAAATTTTGAGAAGTACCTAACTTAGATTATAGGCCAATATTTCCCTTTTGCCTTTTTAAAACAATTCTAATTATAAAAATTGTTCAATTCAAATTAAGTTAAATGAATTTAGCCAAATAATTAATTATCGGATAACCACATTAGTGGACATTCTAGGTGCTTTTAAGACCTTTCTACAATGTTAATAAGAACCTCGAACCCTTTTCAAGTTTTCACTAGATTCATGTTTTAGTCTTGTGAAAATGAATAGTTTTTCTTGATTTTTCTTAAAAATTAAGTGGCAACTCTTAAAACCAGTCTTAAGTCTATTTTTAAATAAAACAGAATGGTGACTCCGCTGGAGAATTGACTGGTTCTAACCTTAAGATTAATTTATTTGGCTACGTGTTTTAACTATCTACTTGTTTTATTTATCACATATATTGAACTGTGGCATTCATGACACTCGATTCCGCCAAACGACAAATATACTGCATTAGAAAAAAAAGCGATTACGTGGCTTACCACAACTATCCTTTAGAAAAAAAATACAAGTTGAATTATTTGGAAGTGATAAATGAATAGTTGACTTGTCGTCATCCAATGTTGTTTATTAAACTTCACCCCGTTGTTTGTCCGACTAAGGTAGCTGTCATTTCTCAACCAATTCTAGTCAACCTAGAATAGAGCGAAACCAAATCCAAATCTAAGCATTAGCCTAAGACTGCTTAATACCCAAGGCGTATTAACTTCATTAGTAAAATTGCCAAAAATCATGTCCAAGGTCCACGACCTAACGACATACCATATTATTTGACAATTTGAAAGATGTATGTGTGGAAACCTGATTGTTGCCTATTTGGGGGAGGAAATCGTAACCGTGCTTTGTTTTGTAGGTATGGATCGATTTTCCAAATTCGCCATGGTAGTGGAAGCCCCAGTTCTGCTGAAGTTGTGGTATAACGACCTTACTGTGGTCCACAAAAAGACCCTTAACAAATATATAGGAGCACTAACAGAACTCATCAACATGATTGGGTGACCTGAACTGATTGAAGTCCTCACATGCTATTGGGACAACGAGAAAATGGTGTTTCGATTTGGAACAATGGAGATCACCCCAACAATTGAGGAAATCCGGGACGAAATAGACACAGTCGATGTAGGGCTTGAAAGTAGAGTGAGAAAGCAGGAAAACATCTTAATCCCTAACAAGCCTACTCTCGAGGATATTATAAATTGGCTCGGATTAAGAAAAGATTGCGCCTTTTGGGTCGAAGGTTCTAACATTTCTTTTATGGATCTTTATGTTAGATTCGGGAACGCAAGCTACTACGCGAATTACAACCAAGAGTTCAGGGTCAGAAACAGAGAATGTGACGTGATCATACCTTTGGAATTCACCGTCGCACTATTGGGCAGCATGGTTTCCCACACGGCCCGAGCCTCAGTATCAACACCCGAGTGATAATGCTTGTGCACACTCTGTTCCACGGGCATCTGAACCAAGGGTAAGTAAAGTATTATCCTATCGCACCTGTCATCCTTTTCGACATGTACCGTGCTTTGGGAAAATGCAAGGAAGGGCATCGTTACTTTCAAGGTTGCAACCTTCTTCTTTAATGGTGGATAATGAGTCACTTGGTGAAGAGACACAAAACTCAAGAACTCCATACCCTCGATGAGCATAATGCTCTTAAGAGTTTGAATGACATATTGTTCTGGAGAGACTTAGAAAAAAGGAGAACCAGAGAAAGATGGGTTCAAATTTTCTCTGAGTTGAGGGAAAAAAATATCCAGTGGATGTACGACCGTTTCATCTCAAAAGATGCCATAGTATGGGGCGACAGAAAACTTGTGCTTCCTCTACCAGGTATTCGAGGAATCCACCCGTATGCGCCCATCCGGGTCCTGAGGCAGTTCGAAAGAAGACAAACTACTCCCCCAGAAACGTACTACCGTATCTATGTGTTTGACATCGGGGATGATAGAGTGCCTGAGGCTATAGAGATGCTGAGAGAACGGAAAAAAGCAGTGCGAATGAACAAGGACACCATTGCTATAGATCGATTTAATGCGGGGTATGATGAAACTTACAAGGCTTGGTTGAAGGGCAATATACAGGGTATCTCCTTCTCAGTTCCGAACATTTACCGCAGTGTAGAGGACAAAGAATCCAAAGCTTTGATAGAACTAAAAGAGGTAAGAAGAGAAGCCCAGGAAATGCATGAGGAATTTCTCCGAAAGCAAGAGGAGGATAAGGACGCCCTCGAGAGTGTAACTCAAGAATTAGAAAACTTGAGAAGCGATTTGGGAGAGCTTAACTTGTGGATTGGAGATAAGAAAAGCGGAATGTGTCTCGAAAACTAGGAAGAGAAAGGCCGTCGGAGCGAAGGATACTTGCTAATGATTCAATATAGGCTTTAACATCTCATGGCGCAGAACAAGAGGAGCAGATCAGAGGCGGGGCCATCAGAAACATCTTAGCGGATTTTGCCCCTGCGTGGGTTTTTCTATATGTACTTATTGTTATTTGCTCCTGCGTGGGCTTGCCTTTCTTGTATTTTGGTACTCTTTTCAAATGACCCCTGCGTGGGCCTTTCCTTTGTGTTTTTCGTTTATTCCCTACTTCCCCTGCTTATTTTCGTTTCTTTAACATCATTTTATATGCGAAATTTGCTTTGGGGTAACAAAATGGTTCAATTCTACACATACATCTTTCAAATACGCTAGGCCTACCCTTGGCACAAAAGGGCCCCCTACTTGTTTAGGACACGCGATATATGCTTGTGTGCTTTAAACTGTTTATGTGGTATTGTTGGTTTGATGAAGACATTTTTAGCCCACTCCTTTTCGAGAATTTTCTGAAATTTTCCCCAATACCAAATACAAGTCACTACCAAATGTCCGACCAAAATTTCATGAGTCTTAAATTTCTCAGCCAGAAATCAAATCCTACTACCAAATCCTAAAATATTACTCTATCATCTCAGAAAAGGTGAAATTGCTGCTAAGATGGAAAAGGGCAAGAGTATCGACATAGAGCTAACTGAGGAGGATTTGAGGATGGAATTGCAGCGGCTCAGGCATGAGATCCAAGAAACCAGAGAAAGGAGAATGGAAGTGGAGTTTGCCACTGCGGTCGTACGAGCATCAAATGTGGCACTGGATGCGGAATTGGCAGCAAAGATGACAAAATGTGATGTTATAAGTAAAAAGACAGTTGCTGTGCGGAAAGAATGCGATGTCTTTAACAATGACATAACCATGAAGCTTCAGAAGATACGTGGAAAGTGATCTTTTTTCAATCAAGAAGCCAATAGCGGTCCCAAATACACTCACCCTGGAGCTACTGAAGAAGATGCCGATGAGGAAATTATCTATATACCTCCCTTCCTGGGATGTCTGAAAGGAGGAGACAAAAAGATCACTCTCCCGGCTTATGAGCGGACACATAGCGTGGGGGCAAGAGTCGTGTCGTGTGCTCTCATTTACGAGCACCTTAAGGCGTCAGGTATGCTGAAGCCTCTTGAAGAAACCACTTTGGGGTTTGGGCATGAAAGCTCTCAAAAGACATGTGCCTACCACCCGAACCAAAGAGGACACATTGTAGAGGAATATGTGGAGCTTAAGGAAGCAATCCGCAACCTGATCAACGTTAGAGAGATCCCGTATATGTTGGGTGAGAACACCGTCCTTACCTGTGACCAACCGGAGCCCAGTATGCCGGTCACTATGCACACTTTGTTCTATTGTCACTACTTCACGCCTTTTAAGAAAACATTGTTGGGTATCTATAGTCAATTGGTTCAAAAATGGGTCTTGGCCTCTATCAGAAAGGATGACGAAGCAATCGATCCCGTTGGAATTGAGATCTGGAAACCCTGCCCTTATCATGATGCCATAGATCACAACATTGGAAGGTGCCTTGGGTTTCGCTATGACATGGAATCCCTCGTCAGCATGGGAAAAATTCAAGTTGAGTTTGTCCCCAGTGGCTAATACGGCAGTCAGAGGAAGAAGCTTCGGTGAAAGCACCATTTATCTTTTAAGAACTTTATTATCTGTTTTTCACTTTCCTTGTAATCACCAGAAATGAATGAATGAAAATGAAATTTTCCTTTGTATTCGAACTACATAGGGCCTAAATTCTCCTTGGGAGATACGTAGGCAGCCTTTCAAGGCCCGGCCCCTATCTTTTAAAATTTTCTTTTCCCTTTTCATTCTACAAGGAAACATTGAGTTCAGATCAACAGATGCCAAAAGATGCAGCAAAAAGACCTTAGCTCAACACAATTTAACCTTTCTGAGTCACAAACCTCAACATAAAAACGAGCAAATGCCTGCTTGTTTAAAAGTCAGTCCCCATTATTCGTGGGTTAACATGTTCTCAGAGAAAGCAACTTTTATGTGTTTATCTGCTTTCTATGTGATATCTTGCATTATTCATCCAGAACTAATACTAACAGATTTTCCTTTGACTTGTTTTTCTCTACAAGTAGTTAGAACTGATCTGTGTTGATACACTGACAGATCATCCTTATTTCACTAGATTTAAAGGTTCTACAAATTCCTTCCCTAGTCAAAGTTCACAAAAGGGAAAAGCAGGAATGGGTGATAACAATGAAGAAACCAACCTTACTGATGTCGTGGTGGCTCAGCCCGCCCTTGCTGATCAGAATGAACTGATCCTACAGTTGATGCAACAAATTGCTGAGATGAGGGACAAGCTTAAAGCCCGCCTTCAAATTCCCCCTCCTAACGTGGAACAAGCTCAAAACCCGCCTTCAAGTCCTGCTCATAATCCCTCCATCATTGACCTTACCACCCAAAACCCTCGTTACGCCTCAGCCTCTTATCAAACACCAACCCTCCTCAAAATACCAACCTCCGAGCACCACTCTCTCCCTCTAATGCAAACCACCAAACTGGCCTACCCCCTCACAACCAAACCGCTAATAACCCACGCACTTCCCTCCTTCACCAAAGCCAGTATACCAGCCCCCAGATTTTTCCACAAAACTATCACGCCCCTTTAAATGGACAGAGTCCCTCTATTGCTCCACCACTACCACAAAAAGCCACTTTCCAAATACCAGTCCCCAACGAGCATGTCGCTCATGGTTCGGAGCTCGACCACTATGAGGAGAGAGAAAGAGAGTGGAGGTCAAAGGAAGAGACCACCAAGATAGATATGACGGAGGAAATTAGAAAGGCCATGAAAGAATTGAACTGCATTCCTGAGGTCGCCGGGTTGAGTTACGAAGACTTGTGCATTCATCCGAATTTGGACCTCCCGGAAGGGTTCAAGGTGCTAAAATTCGACATCTTCGGAGGAAAGGGGAACCCCTTAGCATACCCGAGGGCCTACTGTGACCAACTCGTGAGTGTTGGGAGAGACGAAGCTTTTTTAACCCGACTTTTTAGCCGAAGTCTAAGCGGAGAGGCTCTAGAATGGTTTACGTCTCATGAAACGACACAGTGGTCTAGCTAGAACGCTCTGGCTAAGGACTTCATCAAACGATTCGCCTACAATGTGGAGATCGTTCCTGATCGTTACTCTTTGGAGAAGATGAAGCAAAAGCCGACCGAAAGTTACAGAGAATTCGCATATAGATGGCGAAAGGAGGCAACTAGAGTTAGACCTTCTATGTTAGAAAATGAAATTGTTGAAGTGTTTGTGCGGGTGCAAGAGCCCAAATAATATGATAGAATCATGTTGCTCGTTGGAGCAAAATTTGCTGAGATAGTCAAAGTAGGTGAGACTATCGAAGATGGATTGAAAACTGGGAAGATTGCCCGTGTTGCTGCCACGCCCGGATCCTCGGGCTTGTTGAAGAAGAAAAAAAAGGATGTGTCCTCTATCTCTTATTAGGGGAAGAAGACCCCAAGGAAATCATCATCATACCAAGGTCATTCTCGACCTTCACAGAGTTCATACCCGGCTAGTTATGCACATGCTGATTACCAAAATACCCCTCTTCCGAGCTATCAAAATACTCCCCCTCCTAACTACCAAACTTCCCCTACTATCTACCAAACTCCCTTTCCAATTTACCAAACCCTATTTCATCACTACCGAAATGCCGCCCCCAACTGTGCCAACATTCAGACAAATTACCAAACGCCTCCCCCAATGTACCAAACCCCAGCTCCACTTTACCAAAATACCCCCTCGAACTACCAAGCTCCACAACCAAACTACCAAACCAACTCATATTCCAGATATCAAACCCCCCGTCCAAACACTCCAAATTATCGTCAAATACCTCCTCCTCAACAAGGTAATTACGATCCCTCCGTCCTAGATTTGAGAAGAAGCCCGCCAGAATTTTCACTCCGCTCATTGAAAGCCGAACAAAGCTATTCAAACGATTAACTGCGGCATGATATATTCATCCAGTGGGGCCCAAGCCAATTGACACTAGCTCAAAGCTTTACAGACCTAACCAGAGGTGCGCATATCACTCCAACAATATTGGTCATGATAGTGAGGACTGTATCAACCTGAAGCATAAGATCCAAGACCCGATTGACCAGAACGTGGTCTCTCTTCAGATAGTCGTGCCCAATGTCAATAGAAATCCTTTGCCAAATCATGGAGGCGTCACTATCAATATGATAGAGATAGATGATGATTGTTGTGTGACAAAGACAATAGTTTCTATTGTTCCTGATGAGATGGAAAGGGCCGTAGCCTCGTTGAGCATTAGAGAGAAGAAAGAGTTTGTGATTTTGACACCCGAGAAGGCTGTTGCCTTGGTGCCACGAGAAACTCTTGCCCGACCAAAATTTGTGATTAAAACGACTGTTACCCAAGGTATGACCAGATCTGGCAGGTGCTACACGCCAGAAGAGCTGATCCAGGGTGTGCAGAAGAAGGACCAAACAAAAAGGCCGATCAGTGAAGTTGAGGCCGAGGAGTTCTGGAGAAAAATGCAGCCGAAAGATTATTCAATTATGAAGCATTTGGAGAAGACGCCGGCTCAGATCTCTGTGTGGGCCTTATTGATAAGTTCGCAGTTACATAGGGCTTTGGATGATACTTATGTGCCTATGGGTACTAACAGTGACAATTTAGCAGCCATGATAAACCAGGTCATCCGAGGACACCAAATCAGTTTTTGCGACGAAGAGCTGCCCTTTGAAGGGAAGATGCACAATAAAGCTCTGCACGTCACCATCAAATGCCGGGACAAAGTTATAAATCGTGTTTTGGTCAACGATGGGTCCGGTCTCAATATATGTCCTCTTTTGACTCTCAAGCAGCTGAAATTCGACTTGGGAAAGGTTCAACAAAAGCAGGTCAATGTGAGAGCTTTTGATGGAGTGCAGAAAGACACAATAGGGGCAGTAAATTTGGATGTTCAGATGGGGCCTGCAGAATTCAATGTGGAGTTTCAGGTGTTGGACATCAATACCAGCTACAATTTTCTTCTGGGAAGACCATTTATCCACATGGCTGGGGCTGTGCCTTCTGCCCTTCACCTATTGATGAAATTTGTTTGGAAGGATCAGGAATTGTTCATTCACGGTGAAGGGAGTCACTCCAATGGGTATGCGCCGATCGTTCACGAGGTTTCCCGAGGTTGTGATTTCTACTCGGTGGAGCTGGTAAATGCCACCGGTAATGATTTGGCTCCGTAACTTCTTATGCCCTCTATGTACAAGATGATTGCTACTGTCATGCTCAAGAGTGGTTTCGAACCAGGTTTCGGATTAGGGAAGCACTTTCAAGGAATTGTCGAGCCTGTCCCAATTTTTGCCAAATGAGCAAAGTTTGGTTTGGGGTATGTCCCCACGGATGCTGATGAAGCAGAGATGAAGAGTACGAGTATTGATCAAGCATTGGCCATGCCAATTCCTCATCTGTACCAGTTATTTCCGGTACGAGAAAATATCAACGATGGTGGTCTCAGGGAAGGAATCTGGGGCCTTTTTGAGGAGATTGATGCGGTCATCGAGGAAGAGGTTGAGACATCAGGCATCCGTGATGCAGAACCTGATGAACGATTGCAGAACTGGACCTTCACACCACTCCTGATTTCCCGCTCATCTAGGTAGAAAAGACATGTGTCTTTGTTTGTTTTAAAATTGGTGGTAGTCCGGAAGAGGCCTGAGACCTACCATTTATGCAATTGTTATTTGTTTGAAGCTTTTAAATTCCCTTGTGATGTTTAAAAAGGCAAAATGACCCTCGGCCATGGCCAAAGTTTATGCTTGTCTTTCAATTTAAATGAAAAGCCTGTTTTATCAAAATTTGTTTGTTTACCTCTCTGTTTATATTTTACTTTCCTAACTTTGTTTGTTTATGATTTCAGTAATATTATTTTAAAACCTGCCAATGTCATGTCATGTCATGAACCGAGTGAACAAAATGAGGCAGGTGATGATGAGTGTGAGGAATATGAAGAAGAAAATAAGGTACCTAAACATGTTCCTGAGGAGTTTCGGCAATTCGAGAATCAACACAAGCCAAATCTTGAAGAAATTGAAACTGTGAATCTCGGAGATGAGGAATGTGTCAAAGAAGTCAGAATCAATGTCCATCTGACTGAAGCCTAAAGAAGAGACCTGGTTCGTTTTCTCAGGGAGTACATTGATGTATTTGCCTGGTCTTATAAAGACATGTCAGGGCTAAGCACGAATATGGTGTCTCACAAGTTGCCGATCAATCCAGATTTCAGTCCAGTAAAACAAAAGACTCAGATATTCATGCCTGAGTTGAGTTTGAAAATCAAAGAGGAGATTACGAAACAGATCGAGTCTCAAGTAGTGGAAGTGACGCAATATCTGACTTGGTTAGCCAATGTTGTTCCGGTTGCCAAGAAAGACGGAAAGATCAGAATTTGTGTCGACTACATAGATCTCAACAAAGCTAGCCCGAAAGATAATTTTTCATTGCCAAACATTCACATTCTTATTGATAACTGTGGTAAGCATGAGATGCAGTCGTTCGTGCATTGTTATGCGGGCTATCACCAGATCCTGATGGATGAAGAAGATGCAGAAAAGATAGCTTTCATCACGCCCTGGGGCGTATATCATTATCGGGTGATACCTTTTGGTCTCAAGAATGCCGGTGCTACTTATATGAGGGTCATGACAACCATCTTTCACGATATGATTCACAAAGAGATCGAAGTGTATGTAGATGATGTTATGATCAAGTCCCGCGAGAGTTCGGATCACTTGACTCACTTGAGAAAATTCTTTGATCGCTTACGCCGATACAATTTGAAGTTAAATCCCGCCAAGTGTGCTTTTGGAGTGCCAGCTGGCAAGTTGTTAGGATTTATAGTCAGCAGGAGGGGCATTGAGCTTGACCCTTCCAAGATCAAGGCGATCCAGGAATTACCTTCTCCGAAGACCAAGAAAAAGGTGATGAGTTTTTTAGGAAGGTTGAACTATATTTGCCGGTTCATAGCTCAATCCACCGTGGTGTGTGAGCCCATCTTTAAGTTATTGAAAAAAGATGCCTCGACCAAGTGGNTCGAGAATCAACACAAGCCAAATCTTGAAGAAATTGAAACTGTGAATCTCGGAGATGAGGAATGTGTCAAAGAAGTCAAAATCAATGTCCATCTGACTGAAGCCTAAAGAAGAGACCTGGTTCGTTTTCTCAGGGAGTACATTGATGTATTTGCCTGGTCTTATAAAGACATGTCAGGGCTAAGCACGAATATGGTGTCTCACAAGTTGCCGATCAATCCAGATTTCAGTCCAGTAAAACAAAAGACTCAGAAATTCATGCCTGAGTTGAGTTTGAAAATCAAAGAGGAGATTATGAAACAGATCGAGTCTCAAGTAGTGGAAGTGACGCAATATCCGACTTGGTTAGCCAATGTTGTTCCGGTTGCCAAGAAAGACGGAAAGATCAGAATTTGTGTCGACTACATAGATCTCAACAAAGCTAGCCCGAAAGATAATTTTTCATTGCCAAACATTCACATTCTTATTGATAACTGTGGTAAGCATGAGATGCAGTCGTTCGTGGATTGTTATGCGGGCTATCACCAGATCCTGATGGATAAAGAAGATGCACAAAAGATAGCTTTCATCACGCCCTGGGGCGTATATCATTATCGGGTGATACCTTTTGGTCTCAAGAATGCCGGTGCTACTTATATGAGGGTCATGACAACTATCTTTCACGATATGATTCACAAAGAGATCGAAGTGTATGTAGATGATGTTATAATCAAGTCCCGCGAGAGTTCGGATCACTTGACTCACTTGAGAAAATTCTTTGATCGCTTACGCCGATACAATTTGAAGTTAAATCCCGCCAAGTGTGCTTTTGGAGTGCCAGCTGGCAAGTTGTTGGGATTTATAGTCAGCAGGAGGGGCATTCAGCTTGACCCTTCCAAGATCAAGGCGATCCAGGAATTACCTTCTCCGAAGACCAAGAAAGAGGTGATGAGTTTTTTAGGAAGGTTGAACTATATTAGCCGGTTCATAGCTCAATCCACCGTGGTGTGTGAGCCCATCTTTAAGTTATTGAAAAAAGATGCCTCGACCAAGTGGATCGGAAAATGTCAAATTGCTTTTGATGCCATCAAGAACTATTTGTCTAATCCGCCGGTGTTGGTCCCTCCGCGAGAAGGGAATCCGTTATTGCTATATTTGTCTGTCTCAAATAACGCATTGGGATGCGTGCTTGGTCAACATAACGAAACTTGGAAGAAAGAGCGAGCCATTTATTACTTGAGCAAAAAGTTCACTCCTTATGAGGCTCGTTACAGTCTTTTGGAGAGAACATGCTGTGCATTGACTTGGATCGCTCAAAAGTTGAGTCATTATTTTTCTTCTTATACCACATACCCTATTTGCAGGATGGACCCGTTGAATACATTTTGCAAAAAGCAATGCCGACCGGGAAGTTGGCTAAATGGCAAATGCTTTTGAGTGAGTTTGACATTGTGTATGTGACTCAGAATGCGATAAAGGCACAAACCTTGGTTGATCATCTTGCAGAGAATCCATTTGATGAAGCGTATGAACCGCTCAAGACTTATTTTCCCGATGAAGAAATAGCATTTGTGGGTGAGGATATTTCTGAAATGTACCCTGGTTGGAGAGTGTTTTTTGATGGAGCGGAAAATCATCAAGGGAAAGGAATCGAAGTGGACTTAGTGTTAGAAACCGGTCAGCACTATCCTATGGCGGCTAAAATTCGATTTGAATGCACAAACAATATGACTGAGTATAACGCTTGCATCCTCGGTCTGAAGATGGCAATTGATATGAATGTTCACGAGTTGCTGATTATTGGAGATTCAGATTTGCTGATTCATCAGGTTCAAGGGGAATGAGTTGTGAAAAACCCAAAGATCACACCGTATGTGCAGTATATACGGAAGTTGTGCAACTGATTTAGCAAGATTGAGTTCAAACACACTCCCAGGACACAAAATGAGTTGGCCGACGCTTTTGCCACCATTGCCTCAATGATCAAACATCCAGATACAAGTTATATTGATCTAGTGGATATAGAGGTAAAGGAGCAGCGTGTCCATTGTTCGCATGTTGAAGCGGAACCAGATGGTTTGCCTTGATATTTTGACATCAAGAAGTATTTAGAGGACGAGACTTATCCTGAGAATGCAACGTTCAACCAGAAGAATTCGATACGCTATATTGCCCTTAATTTTTTTGCAAGTGGGAAAATCCTTTACAGGAGGACTCAGATTTAGGTCTTCTCAGATGCATTGATGCTAATGAAGCTGCAAAGCTTCTGGACCAGATACATGCCGGAGTTTGTGGTACTCACATGAATGGGCTCACTTTGGCGAGGAAGATCCTTCGTACTGGTTATTTTTGGATGACTATGGAGCATGATTGTTGCAAGTTTGTGCAGAAATGTCATAAATGTCAAGTGCATGGTGATTTGATTCGAGTCCCACCTCATGAACACAATGCCATGAGTTCACCTTGGCCGTTTGTAGCGTGGGGCATGTATGTCATTGGTCCAATAGAGCCAACCGCCTCTAACGGACACAGATTCATTTTGGTCGCCATTGACTACTTGACCAAATGGGTAGAAGCAGCTCTGTATAAGTCGGTGACCAAGAAAGTTGTAGCTGGTTTTGTTTGCAACAAGTTGATATGTAGGTTTGGAGTTCCAGAATCTATCATTACTGATAATGGAGCAAATCTCAACAGCAACTTGATGAGAGAGATATGTGAGCAGTTCAAGATTACTCACTGAAACTCAACCGCCTATCGTCCCCAAATGAATGGAGCCGTAGAAGCTGCCAACAAGAACATAAAGAAAATTTTGAGGAAAATGATTGATAATAGCAGAGGTTGGCCCGAGATATTGCCATATGCTTTGTTGGGCTACCGAACAGCTGTCAGAACATCAGTTGGAGCTACTCCATATTTGCTAGTATATGGAACAGAAGCAGTTATTCCTACAGTAGTTGAAATACCTTCATTGAGAATCATCCAAGAAGCTGGATTGAGTGATGCTGAATGGGTTTGCAAGCGGATTGATCAGTTAACATTGATTGATGAGAAGAGAATGGTTGCTGTTTGTCATGGACAACTATATCGACAGAGAATGATTCGTGCTTTCCGCAAGAAAATAAGAGCTAGGATATTTGAAATCGGCCAGCTGGTCCTTAAACGCATTTTCCCTCATCAGGATGAGTACAAAGGGAAATTTGCACTAAATTGGCAAGGACCCTACGTGGTTCGCAAAGTATTATCTGGAGGTGCCTTGGTCCTGTCGGAGATGGATGACACCGAATGGACGAAAGCGATCAACTCAGATACTGTCAAGAGATACTATGTGTGAAGCTTCAGTTTGTATTTATGTTATTTCCTTGTAATCATTCTATTTGCTTATAATCGTCTATGTTTAGAATTTTATCCCTCTTGTAATGAACTACATTTGACCTGAATTCTCAAGAATGAGATATGTAAGTGGCCTATGTCGGCCTCGGTCACCCCTTTATCCCCTTTTAATATTTTCTTTGTAACTTGAACTATGTTCGACCTGAATTCTCTAGAATGAGATATGTAGGCGGCTTATGTCGGCCTCGGTCGATTTCCTTGTAAATTTCCTATTTTTGTTAATCCTCGAGACGGGGAACTACGTTTGACCTGATTCCTGCCTCAACGGGATACGTAGGCGCCACAAGGGTTTGGTCATATTTCCCGTAAGATTTCTATTTCTCTTTACAATAGAAACTGAGACAGAATTTTTGAGAGGGACTGAAAAATTCTCGAGAAGGAGATCTCTCCAACAAAGTCAAGACTGAAGTTACTTTGAGATTTGCAACTGGGAGAGAATTTTTGAGAAGATCTAAAAAATTTCGTGATTTGCTCACCAACGGTTCGAGATAAGCCAAGACAGTTAACTGAGACAGAAATTTTGAGGATGGCCTCAAAATTTCAACAAGGTTCATCGACAGTTTAGAGCAACTTTGAATACTTTCCAACAAATAATTAGATAGACCTCGAGGCATCAACTTCAATGACGTTCATTTAAGCTTGATGTGACATGACACTTGACATTGACCTTTTCCAAACATTACTTTTGAAAATCTATTTTCCTTACAAAACTTATCCTTCATGTTTTAATTATGCTTGCATAAAAATGTTTTGTCTTATCTATCAAGAGGCGGGAGATCGGAGAAATCAATTGGAGATAGCTAGACAAGGAGCAGACAACTGAAGAGATCAACACAGATCAGTTCATTTTTGAACTAATAATTTTTCTGTGGATGCAGGTCTATAGGTTGCCTCAAAATCAACATATTCTTCCATTCAATGAATATGAAGAAGTCAAAAGGGCAAGGAGCTCCCCAAAATTGACAATTTTCCTGTGGATGCAGGAAATATTTTATGCTTCTTATATCAAAGATTTGGGAATATGAATAACATCATTTCATTCAAATTCCCCAACGAGGCGAAATCCATAATGAACAGAAGATTATGTTCAAAGATGGGACAAATGAAAACCCCAAGAAAAGACACTTTACTGTTTTCCATCAACTAAAAAAACTTGGAGGACATTATTTGCATCATATTATCAGACATGATAATATTACTAACCGAAGAGTCATTTATATCATATTGTCAAAAGAGATGATACTACTACTCCGAGGGTCATTTTATTAAATTGGCAATTGAGACGATCCCGCCACCCAGAAGATACCCAGAAGATCACCTATGTTGTCCGGTGAAGCATCATCTTCGTTCGGTACTGGGGATGNAGACATGATAATATTACTAACCGAAGAGTCATTTATATCATATTGTCAAAAGAGATGATACTACTACTCCGAGGGTCATTTTATTAAATTGGCAATTGAGACGATCCCGCCACCCAGAAGATACCCAGAAGATCACCTATGTTGTCCGGTGAAGCATCATCTTCGTTTGGTACTGGGGATGGCATCATCAAAAGAACTATGCAATTGCAAGAGAAAGAAATCATGCATTGCGAAAAATAGATTCATGCATTGCAAGAGAAGAAGTCATGCATCGCGGAGAAGTCATGCATAGCAAGAGAAAGAAGTCATCCGTCTCAGAGAAGTCATGCATAGCAAGAGAAAGAAATCATGCATAACAAGAGAAAGAAGTCATGCGTCTCAGAGAAGTCATGCATAGCACAAGAGAAGGAAATCATGTATAGCAAGAGGAAGATTCATGCATCGCGGGAAAAAGATTTATGCATCGCGAGAAAAAGACTCATGCATCGCGAGAAAAGAGATTCATGCATTCCAAGAGAAGATTCATACATTGCAAAAGAAGATTCATGCATCGCGGGGAAAAGATTTATGCATCTCGGGAAAGGAGTTATGCATTGCAAGAGAAAGAATTACCCATCACAAGAAAATCAACATCGACTAGATCATTTATTTTTGCAAAAATAACGTCAAGAGAAACAGCGACAACGACATCAAGAAAACTGTCAACATATTACATCAGCCTATTTTATTACTTTGACATCAAAGAAAGAGTACATTGAAGATTATATTGTAAACATGAGACACAAGCTTTATTTGCATTACGTTAAACCTAATGGAGTTGACGTCAAACATTTAAGAAGAGAAAATAAATGTCAATACANATTTTTGCAAAAATAACGTCAAGAGAAACAGCGACAACGACATCAAGAAAACTGTCAACATATTACATCAGCCTATTTTATTACTTTGACATCAAAGAAAGAGTACATTGAAGATTATATTGTAAACATGAGACACAAGCTTTATTTGCATTACGTTAAACCTAATGGAGTTGACGTCAAACGTTTAAGGAGAGAAAATAAGTGTCAATACAGTAAAAGACACTGTCTCGCATTTGAATTACATTTTTCATGCTAATGAGTTTTATCTCAGTGTTTGTCGAGAGCATCCGAAATGATGAATTCTCCAAAACAAACAACATGTGCAGACGACATCAAAAAAGATGCAGCACAACGTGAAACTTTTTCTTAGCAGCGAACTGGGACATAGTCCAAAGAGGAGTGTCAAACTCTTAGGACGCGAGCAGAGGAGCGACTTCCACCACAATCAAACCACGCCCCTATCAGAAGGCATGTGGGTTTATCTTTAGGTTTTCCGGTTTCAATTTCGCATGCGAAATTTTTTTGTCTCTATCGGAAGCAGCTTTCCAATCTGAGTGACAATGCGCTAAGAACTTTGAAAAGTATGTCCGTGTAAGTTCTTAATTATGGGTGTGAAGCGCCCCACATTCATGGCTAGGAGGTTGCAAGCCTCCTTTTCATACTCGATTTACTTTGTCGCTCGTCCTAAACCAAAGGATATCTCAGCATAAGAGATTTCCTTTTCAACCGATCGAGTCGAACTACAAGCAGCCTGATTTCTTAAATTGAGGAATATGTAGGTGGGATCAATGTTGAAAACCGGGCTGTATTCCAACATTCACTCTCGAATCTTATTCCCGAGCATTCCGGTCTCCTCATAATCCGACATCGGGATGACTTTTGAATTCTTTAAAATTGTGCGTATCAAACTACAAATGACCTGAAGATGAAGATGTGGTCAGCCAAAATTGGATTANTCTTATTCCCGAGCATTTCGGTCTCCTCATAATCCGACATCGGGATGACTTTTGAATTCTTTAAAATTGTGCGTATCGAACTACAAATGACCTGAATTCTCATATAGCCTAAGATATGTAGGAAACCCATTTTCGGGGTTCGACTGTAATTCCTAAAGTCCGTACTAGATCCCTTTTTCAGAAGATGAAGATGTGGTCAGCCAAAATTGGATTAGTCAATTTCATTTACCTCGAATTTCTTACATCAATCCAAGTCAAATGAGGGACAGTTGTTGACACTCAATTTCGGACCTCCACAATATATATTAATTATTGAGTTTCTTAAATTTCAAACGACTTGAAATAATTAATTTTATAACATTCAAAATATTTATCAAGTTATTTTAGTCGCTTTTATAATTTTTAAGTAATATATATGTTTTGTATAATTTTGTATATAATTAGTATATATTTTATAAATATTGCGAAAATCATCTCAAAAAGATTCTAATTTTAGTAAGTATTTTATTAAATTAGTTTAGTTTAAATTATGATTTTAATTTTAAGTCATTTAGGTTTAATTGAGTTTGTTATTTCATTTCATTGAAATTAAGAAGCTCGTCAATTAATTTATATTAATTCGTCTCGTTTAAAGTTTTGACCAAATTCTTCGATTGAATTTGATTTGGTTACGATTGAAAGTTACATGGACAATTATTCTTTATCAATTTATCTCAACCAATTAAAGGGCCAATTTTGAGCCTTCTATGTTGCATGACCAATAGCCCATCTCATCTTTTCCCTATTCCCATTCCATTAATCTCCATTAATTCCCAGCTAGTTAATCCAACCGACACAGCCCACCAAGAACCCATTTTTCCACTCCTAATTATCAGCCCAATACAATATACAATACATACAATCATTCCCAGCCCACCGACATACAACATACAATTATAACAACTTACAACCAACAACACTAAACGACAATCTAGCCCACTTTTAATACTCCCCACCCATCCCAATTCTATTCTAAAAAGAAACCCGGCAACGTGGGCAAATAGAGGAAGCAATACAACATGCTGGCAGCAACATCATTGCAGTGTCAAAATACGCGACGATTTCGAACGGCACCAACAGTTTCTCTCCGCTAACGTTCACAAGGAGACAGAAACTACACGGTTTGAGAGCAAAGACGTGTATTCGTTGTCGCCTTCTTCTTTTCCCTCTCCAGTACGATTTCAGCAGCAAAATCATCTGCATTTTCATCCTTGAAGCCTTGGATCGAGCCACGTAGCTCCTCAAGGATGATAAGTTGATCATGTCCGTCCGTCTCCTTTTCCTCTTCCGGGAATGGGGTTGAAGTTTCAGAAAAAGGGTGCTCCCCTAAAATGGTGAAAGAAATGGGAGTTTTGAAATCGAAAAATGGGTCTCGAATTCAGATACACCCATTTTCCCCCCCAATTCGTCAACCCTAATCTCCTTCTTTATATTCCTTTATTCGTTTCAGTATTGGAATTTTTTTTTTCGGTTGAGAATTTTGAGTTTAGAAAAAACATTAGAGAAGAATTGAGATTTTTTTTAGAGCAAAGTACTGAGAGTAATCTAAGCAAAATTAGCTGAAATATATAGAAGACGTTCAAAGCAGAGAACACTTTAGTTTCGATCGGAGTACTACATCTCTATTTCGTTTTGCCATCGGTTCCTTCAAGTTTTTGCTTGAGACTCGAGAGTTCGCCTTGGTCCTTTTAATCGTTGTTCGCATTTGGGTTTTGTGGTAGGAAGGTCGTGGTTCTGCTCGCGCTATCTCCATTTCACTGCATTGAAAGAGGTAATACTTCTTCTTTGGCGGTGTTCTCTTCGTCTCCTTCTCTGTCTCCTAACGTTATAAAGTTCTTATTCTATGGCTGTTTGTTGTTAGTTATCGTTGTGTAGTCGATGTGATATATATGTCCCTCTGTGATTCCATTATGTGGTTGAATTGAAGTTTTTTATAGATTCGTATCTAGTGTTGGTATTTCTCTGTTGCCCTATTTGGGATTTGACCCGTCATTCCTATTCTCGAAGCTGCTGTTTGTTGTCATTGAGGCTATATTATTGTATTTTTACTGTGTTTTAACATCAGGGGATGCTTTTTTGTTTTTTAGATTTGTTATTGGCATGAAGTCATTATTTGCATAGGCTTAAGTTCTCCAAATACGTTGGTCTAGCGAGTCATATATGTCGTAGTTGCATTCTTATTCCAATGGTTTGTTTTCTATTTGATATTTTTGGTTGTCTCTGGAGCATGTTACTGTCTAGTATGGCTTGTTTTATTCGTGTTTATGTCTCTATTTCGAGTAAAATTTTTGTCAAAAAACGCCAATCTTTGATGTTCAAAGTGTAAACTTCTGAGCATGCTTCATTTATCTTTGTCTTGTCGTCTTTCATGAGGTCTGTGTTGGCCTCTTCGAATATAAAATATCCTGTTTAGCATTAAACACTAAGATCATGTTGCTATACTTGTGTTTAGCTTATGTTGGTTAACGCGACATTTCAAATATTAATTCAATTAGGATGCGATCTGCTTGTGTGGTTGGTCTGTGCATGAACGGTGTTAAATCTCTTTGGTTTGACTAATTTATATGGCTGAAGGTTCATTTCATTCAATTTAGTCTTGCGTTATTTATTTCACTAGGTTATGTCATTGCTTCTCTTCATACTGTTAGAAAGTCACTTAATTTTAGCTAGCAAGTTTTATATCAGTGGTTTAATTTGTTAAATTTGATCCCTTTGTGTCTTGTATTATCAGTTTCCGGAAAGAACATTAATATTCCCTAGATTTTTTCTCTTTTACTGTTCATTGCCCTACATATATAAAAATATTAAGTCTTTATGGGTTTTTGCCTTTACTTTATTGTTTAAATGTTGTATTGTTAACGATTGATTAGCGTGTTTTTTTTAATTATTATTTTTGTTTTTATTTACTCTTTATTTTTATTTTATTTATTTATTTTTATCTTATCCCTTCATTTTTCTCCCCAAAATGCTAATTCTATAATTTGTTTGTCGCTTTGCATGTAAAATTTGCCTAAGTCTTTATGGACTCTATCTCCTATACTTGCATTTCAAGAAAGCCATAAAGGCTCAAATTCCACCTTCTTTGAGTCAGCCAGCTAAAAAATTGATGTACAGGTGTCACAGTTGAAAGAATTCTAAGTAGAGGAGAGATGAGGATTGGGCCAAATGTCCACTTCCACACGAAAGAAATTTGTATTTTGTTATTTTGGGCCTGAGTCCATTTTATTGAAATTATTATTATTTGCTAGTTATTAAGATAGGTACAAGGAGATAAGGATTGGGCCTAAGGCCCAAAGAAGTAAATTTCTTGTTAGTTTAGGACAGGTGAAGATGACTCAAATAGGCCAAAGGCTCAAAACGAAAATGGGCCTAAATACTGGTCCAGGCGGACAGAAATCAGATTTGGGCCCAACCCTCTTTCCCTCCTTACTTTACTGTGTTTGTTTTGTTTGTTAGTATTTGTCGTTAATCTTAGGGTCAAAAAGTTCAAATCCCCGAGAGGCGCTCATTTCGTTTTAACAATGTAACTAAATCGATCATCTTTTCAAAATACTTAAAAGAATAAATTTGAGAAGTACCTCACTTAGATCAATCTTGAGAAGTACCTCACTTAGATCATAGGTCAATATTTCCCTTTTCCCTTTTTAAAATGATTCTAACTATAAAAACTGTTCAATTAAAATTAAGTTAAACGAATTTAGCCAAATAATTAATTGTCGGATAACCACATTAGTGGACATTCTAGGTGCTTTTAAAACCTTCCTACAATATTAATAAAAACTTCGAACCCTTTTCAAGTTTTCACTAGATTCCTGTTTTAGTCTTGTGAAAATGAATAGTTTTTCTTGATTTTTCTTAAAA
The DNA here is from genome assembly GCF_019186545.1 of Solanum stenotomum. NCBI lineage: Eukaryota > Viridiplantae > Streptophyta > Magnoliopsida > Solanales > Solanaceae > Solanum > Solanum stenotomum. The sequence goes on from NC_064287.1 coordinate 38,029,142, forward strand.
ATTAAGTGGCGACTCTTAAAACCAGTCTAATCATATATTTTTAAATAAAACATGAGTATCAGTCATAATGAAAGACACAAGAAACTAAGATTATATTTTTATTATATTCTTACATTTAACTTGCTAAAACACGTGCTTATGTCAAAATTCTTTATCGCTTGTTGGTGGTTACTGCCTCTTTTCGTAAAGATTTTTTTTTTGAAGAATTGGGAAGTGAATTGGTGATGAATTGAAGATTTTCCATTGTTATTTCAATTTGGTTTCTCTGTTTCTAGTGATAACTCTATGATTCATGTTAATTAATAAAACTACTTCTATCATTTGCACTATCTCTAGTTTTGTCACAAAGATTTGATTTTTTTCCTATGCTTTCATTGAAATGATATAATTATTTATTACCCTAATATTTAATATTCAGAAACTTTCCTTTTCATCATCAACTATTTCTTTCGGGCAATCTCTCAATCTTTTTCTCTTTCTTTTTTGACTTCTCCTCTCTCACCTCCGACAAGATCCAATTATCGCCGGTACTATTCTTGCCAAAACGTATGGTCGGGTACCAGATCCGTACCAGATCTCTCCAGTAAAGACCATATAGGGCCACTTTAATCCATTTTCAGAGACCTCCATCCATTTCTGGTGAATTCCAAGGATTTCCGACAACATCCAACAACTCCAGTAAAGACTAGATCAGGAAACCGGTAGCCATTTCTGGTGATTTCTATTCATTTCTAATGACTTCCATGGACTTTCAGTGACATCCAACGATTTCGGCGACATCCAAATTCAAGTTTCTTGATATCTTTAAACCTCACGACACTACCAGGTCTTTCTCGATCTTCTTGTACTCTTGCTCTTTGTAGTATATAGTAGTGACTCTATATCTTTACCTATCTATATTGCTTTCAGAATTTAATTGCAATTTTTGTTCCTGAAAGCCTATGAATTTCTGATGCTTCCCTTGATTTCGTTCCATAGTATAGTATAGGTACTATATGTGTTAGTTTTATCATAGTGTATTAACTAGTTCATTGTGTTTTCTACTTGTCATTTAACTTACTTTAGCTTTAGTGGTCGTGGTAAGAGATGATAGATTAGGGTTTTGTCTTCAGTTGGGGATGAGGGTGAGGGTAGGTATGGCATTAATGGGGTTTAAAGGTTGAGAGTAAGGTCTTGGAACAAAGGGACTTTGTTCATAAAGTCCATTGAGTTATTGAAGATCCTTATGAAGAGGAAGATTAATATAGTTTGCATTCAACAAAATATATGGGTAGGATCCAAGGCTTAGGATGTGGATGGTCTCAAATTTTGGTACTCAAGAAGTTCGGGGAACAAGAATGGTATAGGCATTCAAGTAGATGTTCGGAGGGTTAACGATAGACTGTTGATGATCAAGCTAATCATTGAGTGGATAACTTTGAATATGGTTATTGCATATGCTCCACATTGAGGCTTAGACGAGGAGGCCAAGATGCATTTTTGGGAGGAATTTGATGCGATTTTAGGGGGGTATTCTAATCACCGAGAAGGTTCTCATTGGCAGAGATTTCAATAGACACAATGGGGAAACTCTTAGTGGTTCTGACGATATGCATGGCGGCATTGGTTTTGAGGTTTAGAAACAATGGTAGAACCTCAATCTTGGATTTTCAAGAGATTTTGATTTTGTGATAGCTGACGGTATCGTGCTTTCTGAAGAAGGATAATCACTTGATTACCTTTCATAACACGGTGGCTAAAACTCAGATAGTTTACTTGTTTATGAGGAAAGAAGAAAGAGGCCTTTGTATGGATTGCAAAATTATTGTAAGTGAGAATTTTACTACTCAACATAAGCTTTTGGTGAAAAGCTTTGAGATTAAGCAAGAGACGAGGAAAACATAGTTATATGTTCGACCTAGGAGTAAATAAGGGTGGGTTGGGGTGGCAATGTCCCTCTCTCGTGAAATTGAAGAGAAGTTGACAGCGATGTTAGAATGGCGGAGTTATGGGGAAGAATGACGTAAGTGGGATAAGATAGTTAGTTGCATTAAGGTAAAAACTGGAGAGTTGCTAAGGGTATTTAAGGGTAACTGGTTGACGCCGAGGGGATTGGTGGTGGAATTCTCGGGATTTTTTCGGAAACCTGTGCTTGCAAATGAACTATGCTACCCACCAAAATCGACATTCCAGACTCAATAGAGATGTCGAAACTTCTGACGGAGATCAATTTGATAAAGAGTGAGTCCCACACTCAGGCTCTGTTTTAAGCCAAAATCCCAAAGATAGCTCGAAATGAGTTTGGAAGCCTTTGAAACGGAACCAAAGGTCTTTCTAGACAAAACTTGATATTTTGGAGATAACGAAACCATTCAAATTGCATTTTAAGGCTGTTTACTCGAAGGTTTGACTGGAGTCAACTATTCAAGTTTCATGAGCTCTAAAACACGAACTCACATAAAAACCAAATGAATGACTAGGTGAACAAATGTCTTCACAAGTGATAAATGACTTGGGGTCGCTATAGGGAAGCTCCAAACACCAAAAGATGCAATAAGAAGAAAATGACCTAGAGGGTCGTTACAACATCCACTACTAAAAGGACTTTCATTCGAGAGCTATTCAAGAAGTACCTGAAGGCTCAAATAGGCAGAAAACTGAGCTTACATCTTATGTTGGGTCTCCTAGGTAGCCTCCTTGATTGGATGATGCTTCCATTAGACCTTAACAACATGAATGGATCTCGAATGCAAATGCCTCATATCTCTTGCCAAAATATCAACTGGCTCCTCCACAAAGGTCAAGCAATCATCCAATTGAACTGAGTCATACCGGAGCACATGAGATTCGTCAGGAACATACATGCGAAGCATAGACATATGAAAAATCGGATGAATAACTTAGAAGGTAGGAGGTAAGGCCAACTTATAAGCAACATCACCAACGGTCCAAATAATCTCAAATGACCCTATTTACCAGGAGCTTAGGTTGCCCCAGATTTTGAACCACATCACGCCCTACAGAGGCGATACTCAAAGAAACACCTGATCACTAACTCAGAATCTTAAAGGTTCATGCCTATGGTCAAATAGCAATTACGCCTACTTTGTGCTGTTCTAAGCCTATCTTGAATCACCCAAACTCTATCCAACGCCTCCTGAAGCAAATCAGTCCCATGTGGCCTAGGCTCCGAAGTCTTAAGCCAACCAACCAAAGAACAATGATGCCTACCATATAAAGTCTCGAAAAGGGCCATCTAAATACTTGAGTGGTAGTTTTTGTTATACACAAACTCTGCTAAGGCTAAGAGCTGGTCCCACTGCCTTCCAAAGTCCAAAACATGTGCATGCACCATATCCTCTAAAACCTGAATAGTACGCTCGGAATTCCCATAGGTCTGTGGATGAAAAGTTTTTCTAAGGTCAACTCGAGTACCAAACTCCTTCTTAAAAGTCCTCTAAAAGCAACAAATAAACTGGGAAATCCTTTATGAGATAATACACACACACCCCATGAAGACAAATTACCTCCCGAATATAAACAAGAGCAAGCCTCTCGGAGCTAAAAAAAATTGAACAGGAAGAGAGTGTGCTGATTCAATCAGTCGATACATGATGACCCAAATACTATCAACACCTCTGAAGTCTGAGGCAACCCTATAACGAAATCCATAGTGATGCACTCCTAATTTCACCCCAGAATGGGAAATCTCTGGAACTCACCACCATGCCTTAAATATTGGGACTTCACCTACCGAAAACATAAGCATTTGGACATATATTCCACAATATCTCTCCTTATACCACTCAACCAGTAGTTCTTCCTAAAATCATGATACATTTTCACTGTGATAGGTGAATAGAATATATGGAACCATGAGCCTCGCAAAGAATCAATTGTATCAATCCTTAACCCTAGGAACACAAATACGACCATCAAACTACAAAATAGCATCCTCATCCAAAGTAGCTTTCCTGGCGTCACCTCGTGAAACCGAAAGTACCTATCCTCAAATCGTCTACAACAAATACACTCCACTAAGGACAACTAAACTCAAATGTAGGCTAGCACTTGCCTAGAATCCAAAATATTAAGACAAATCATCTTGTTAGATAAATATTGAATATCTAAAGCCAAAGGTCACTTGCGTCTCAAGGCCTCCGCTACCAAACCCGTCTTGCCTAGATGTCATATAATAGGTTTGTCATAGTCCTTTAGGAGCTCAATCCACATACATTGCCTTGAGTTGAGGTTTTTATGGATCATAATGTACTGCAAACTCATGTGATCGGTACATACATCACATCTGACCCCATACATGTAATGCCTTTAAATCTTAAGCACAAATACTACCCCCGTAAATTTTAAGTCTCGAGTGACGTAGTTGCGCTCGTCCACCTTAAGCTATCTGAATGAATATGCAATTACACGACTCTGCTTCATTAATGAATAAGCCAAACCAAATCCGGATGTGTCATAATACACAGTGAAACCCTCACCTTTAAGTAGAAGAGTCAGAATAGGAGGAGTAGTATGCAACTCCTTGAGCATCCGAAATCTTAACTCATACTAACTTTACCACTCAAAAGGAACATCAAGGTTCTATAATCGGTGAGAAGCCCTCAACAAACTATATATAGTATCTAGCTTATCTAATGAAGCTCCGTATCTTAGTCACTACAGTGGGCTTGGCTTAATGATGAATAGCCTAAATATTCCCCACATCAATCATAATGCCATCCCTGGATACCACATGCCCCAAACATTCTACATATTCAAGCCAGAACACACACTTTGAGAATTTGCCATAAAGTTGTTGATCTCTCAAAGTCTAGAGCATATTCCTCAAATGCTGCTACTGCTCCTCCCCGCTCCACGCGTAATCAAGAATGTCATCAATGAACATGATCATGAACGAATCAATATGAGTCCTGAAAATTTATGTCATCGAGTCCATGAACTTTGTCAAGGAATTAATCAACCCAAAAAAGATCACTAGGAAATCGTAATGATTGTAATGAGTCTTAAAATCTATCTTAGGGATGTCATTTGCCCTAATCCTCAGCAAGTGGTAACCGAATCTCAAATAAATTTTAATAAACACCACGACACCCTAAAGCTAGTAAAAAAAAATCAATAATACAAAGCATACGACACCTATTCTTCACCGTCACCTTATTCAACTATCTATATTTGATACACATACGCATGGAACCATCCTTCTTTTTCAAAAGTAGAACTGGGGCAGTAAATCCCTTACCCAAGAGATGTTAGACTGAGCTCATAAGCTAAATAGGGCCATTTGGTAGGGTGGGATAGAGATATGAAGAGTGTCCGACTCACGGTCAATATCAAAATAAATATCATGCTCTATGGGAAGGCCATGTAGATCGGTAAGGAAGATATTTATGAACTCTCGCATAATACGGATAGAATCAACTGTAGGCCCTTCCTTACTAATATCCCATAAATAAGCCAAATAGGATAAGATCCAGTAGACATTAGCCTCTAAGCCCAAACATAAGAAATAACCCTAGTCGATTGACTGTGAAGTAGGTGCAATCATCTCTTCACGAGGACACTCTTTAGACCTATGGCCAAGTTCTCCATAATCAAAACAACCTCGAGGAGCACTGATGTGAAAATTTAGACCACCATAACCTTATGAAACACGTATGATACCTTTGAAGTTTAAACACATATGATACCTTTGAAGTTTAATGTTCTACAACTACCCTGACTGTACTTCTCTCCCTTTGCAATCTGAAGTGTCAACTGAACAGGCCGGCTAGATTGGGACCAATGTAGTTGCCTTAATGTCAAGCCCTCTTCCGGTTCCCCCTTGGACCTCGTGACAGAGATCTTCTATAGTATGGGCGTGATCAACTATATCTAAGAATGATCTTCCTGCTAAATCCATGGACTCAGTCTCAATCTATAATTGTAACCTCAAACAATGGACAAAGCAACAAACTCTCTCCTGCTTTGAAGGTAGAATCATGAAAGCATTCTTAGAGAGCTCATGAAATTTAGCCTCATATTTCCATACGATCATGAAGACCTACTCAAACCTAGTAAAATAATGTTGGAGTCGATATGCAACGCTCCTTCGTATAAATCTCACCAAGGAAGCCTCTGAAAATTAGTTAAAAACACGAAAAATGACCAAACTGGTCTACATTTCATATACAAACGCCATCACTGCCTAGATGGTCCACCAAGCTGATATGCGGTAATGTATTCTCCTCTAGATGACACTAATAGCGACGTATACAACCTCTTTCTAAAGGTAGTCAAAAACTCATGGGCATCCTCCCTTACAACCCCAGAAAAGCCTTAGAGAAGTATGTCTCAAAAATAATTCAAGCATCCTCTAGTGGTATTGGTGCAGTAACAAACTGAGAAGTGACGGGTGGTAGTGGCACCTCAACCAGAGGAGCCACTACTGTCAACTTAACCTGCGACATTGGCATAACTGGACATTGGTCCTACTGCATAACCCCTAGAATGGCCATGGCCAATAACAACAGAGTGGTAGCCATCTGCAATTCTGGTGACATAGCTACCCAGAGTGGTGTTTGGGTTGGTCCCATCCCCACCGACTGTGGAGGAATAGGAGCTAGCGGAGGCTCTACTATTGGATTAGGGTCACCTCTCTGCCCTGGGACTAATCTAGTACGACAATTCACGTATGACCTCAGGGTCACCCTATACCCCTTGTTGGGGCTATACCTGCTGGACCATCACACCCGACTACTAAATCGGGTACAAGTCATCCTTCCAAAGACTGAATTAAATAAGATTCAAGAAATCGAATAACACATCCAAATGCATGATAACAAACTAAAAGAAAGAATCTTTCTAAAGATGCCCTTTAGCCTCCGAAAGATAAGACACATATGTCTCTGGACTGATTGCAAGACTCTAGTAGACATTAGGTTTGTACCAATGACACCGACGAACTTGGGGGACAGATAAAACTTTGTCATGATCTGAAAACTCAAGTCATGATGACAGTTACCATAGCCCATAAGTAGGCAAGCCAACTCAGATCCCGGAACGTCAAGTATATGTATATTGGGTAGAATCAATAACCAATGAGAAGATAATAACAAAATAGAGGAAAACACACTGGAAATGAGAATGACAGTATGAACAACAATACAAAATCCAATCCCACGATTTGGTGGACGAATGTACAAGATACAAAATACTAAAAATAAATACATACTTGTCTTGAATACAAAAGACTTTCCAAAAGCTATAAATAAATAAAGTTGAGTCAAGCTAGGACGCCATATGCTTAACCTCCATATCTGAGAATCTCCACAAAAGATTGAATCAATATTGTTGGCTGACGCTTAGATCTGTATCAGAGAAACAGATGCAGAGTGTAGCATGAGTACCAAAACAACAAGTACACAATAGGAATCATATGCAAACTGATCTTGGTAAGTAAATACAATTCGAAAGATAGGAAATAAGCGGTAAGTAGTGGTTAGTTAAATAGAAAAATAATGGAAAGACCAACTATCCATCTCGCAAATGCATAAGGAAGGAAGCAATAAAGTAAAACAACTATCTATAACCTAACTGATCCCATAAGCCCATAAGGTGCAATCCTGCACAATTAAAATGTAAGTAATCCAAACAGACCCCTATAACCCCGATTAGTACACATATGAGCGAATGATGTCTCTAACTACGACTAAGTGGAATCCAGAACTAAAACAACCAACCCCTAACTTGAACTTCAATGAAAGCACCCAAACAATCCAAAAGGAACCATAATGTCAGTACTCAAACCTGACTAATAGATGTGTGCCCGTAATTATACCATGGCTAGTAGAAATGTGCTAAGGCCTCAAATCGTGGCTAGTAGAAATGAGCCAGATCCTCAAACCATGAATAGTAGAAATGCACTAAGGCCGCGATATAAAATTTGGCTGATCACAATATAACATGTGAATTAAATGACATCCATGAATGTAGGCCCATGGACGTGATGGCAGTGGTCAACTGGGCCAGGTCAACTCTGTCCTTCCCAGCGAACGCATGACTTTGTTTGCAAATGCGTAGAGTCTGGCCTAAAACTCTATGTACGTGATGAAAAGCCCATAAACATGGTGGCTAATCTCCTAGGCCTCCGTGAACGTGACTCAAGTCCTGTGAAAGCGAAGAACAAAAACAAGGTGCACCAACAAAGGCTAAACTAACTCAAGTTGAAATTGACAACATTCCCTGATGGGGGCTCGAGATTCATTTTCTCTGCATGCAAATGAAGTATGCTACTCCATAAAATTCGATATTCCGGACTTAACTAAAATGTTGAAACTTTCAATGGAGGCAGTCTTGACAAAAAGTGGGTCTCACAATCAAGCTTTTTTTAAGCCAAATTTCATAAGATAGCTCAAAATGAGTCTGGAAGACTCGGTACCCGAACCAGAGGTCCTTCTAGACCAAACTCGACATTTCAGAGCTAAAAATACAAGTAAAATTGCATTCGAAGGCCGTTAGCTTGATGTTTTGACCGAAGTCAACTGTTCAAGTTTCAAGAGCTCCTAAGAATGAAAACTCGCATAAAAACAAAATAAAGACCAAGTGATCGAGCTTTTAGTCGCAACAAGTCATAAATAACTTAGGGTCACTATAGGAAAGCTCTATATGCCAAAAATAACGCAGTATGATGAAAATGACCTACAAGGTTATTACAAATATTGTGCTTTTAAATTAGTATTTTGTTCAGGATGTTTTAATTTTCTTATTCAAGAATTAACTAATTAACTATAGTATTTTTTTGATTTTTGAATATTTTTGTTTACTCTCTTTAAAATGGAAAAAATAAAATTTAAAAGAAAACCAATGATCTTTTGTCACTTGGCGAAGATTTCATCTTATCCATGTGCAACAAAATTTATTGGTTATTACTGTACACTCTAACCATACATACACTCGAGTGACCTCAAAGACCCCACACATAATCAATTTTTATCTTCATACAACTACATACGCACTCCCTGTGACCGAGAGAGACCACACAGAATCACATTTTTCTTCACTTGCTTGAAAGGACTTCATTCACTATATCGAACACTCTCTCTTGTGCATCAGAGCTTCACCACATTCCACAATCAACACCCATTTCTTTTCAATCAAGCTCCACCACCAAAAAAACAATATAAATCCATTAATATCCCATGATTCTCTATTACTAATAGCTTTAGTTGATTACCTTTTCAGAATTTTAAGATTACACTCTTATTGAGTTGTATTAGAGTTTTGGTTCTTATGGGAAACATTAACAAAATTAAGTAAAATTTGTATTCATTAGATTAAGGAATAAAATGAAATTCTGTAAAAAAAAACCCGGTTGTTTCAGTGGTTTAACTGGGTTATCTAATTATACATATGAGATTTACCTTTATAACCCATTACTAATTTACTTTTAGTGTTATGTCTTTTTTATAATTTTTATTTTATTTTTTCATTCAAGATATCTGAAAAAGTTATTTTCAATTTCTAAGTAGTAGTAAAATATGATTTCCTCAAACTGATTCTGATATTAAATCTATTTATCACGTGTTTAATCGGAGGCATTAACTAAGATTAGTGTTGTTTTTATATCAAAATCGTGTGGTATCACTTGTCTCATAAATAAAAAGTTGGAATTGCTAGAATTCCAGATTTTGATATAAAATAGTACCTGAATAATTTGAGTAGGTGAATAAAGTAAAAAAACTAGGGTCTCTCCTCTCTCTTAACCTCTTTTATACCACTACAACTAATCATGAATTTGATGACAAAATATATTTATCTAACGAATAGATCGAAACTAAAGTAGGAAGAAAACATGAATTCTTTAAGTGGAGCAAATGCATGTATATTTAAATTGTTGAGTGAACCTATTCCTTAGCATTATGAAGAAGAAGATAAATGACTCTTTCTTCCTCTTTGCTAAAACGACCCATGAGCCTAGTTTGAGTCCTCATATCATAAAGCCTCAGATTATTCATAAGTGGCTTCCGTACTAGATATGGAGTCAATTGATGAGCATTTGGTGAATCAATGTCAGATGTTGTAGAAAAGATTTGTTGTTGTTGTTGTTGAATTGATCAATAGTAGAACTTTATAGTCGTTGATAATTAGAAAATGACAGAAACACTTCTCTTTGGTGGGTTCATTTAATCCAAATTGAGTTAATAAAAGGTTCACTCCAAAGAACTTTGGATTAAAGGAATCCACAAAAGAAACTTTTTGTGCAATTTTTAGTTATCAACAAAAGTAGAGTTCTACCATTGATTCCTCAATTCTCCAGCAACAACATATCTTTTCTACACCATCATCTGATAGTGCTTCACCAAAATGCTGGTCAATTGACTCATCTCTAGTACGGAACCACCAAGGCATGATCTAAGACGTCGTGATATGAGGACTCTAGCTAAGCTCATAGTTCGTTTTACCAAGGAGGAGGAAAGTGTCATTTTACTTCTTCTTTATAGTGCTAATGAATAGGTTAACTCATTAATTTAAATATACATGCATTTACTCCACCTTTTTAATTCCATCATCACTTAAATAATTCATGTTTTTTCTACTTTATTTTCCATCTTTTGGTTATATCGATATGTTCTATGATCAGATTCATGAATAGGTGTGGTGATATAAAAGAGGTGAAGAAAGAGGGGAGACCCTAGTTCTTTTTTTTTACTTATATTCACCAACTAAAATATTCTTAGATGCTATTTAATTTCAAAATCTACGATTAGCAATCCTAACTTTTATATATGAGATATGTGATACCACAACATTTTGATATAATAATAACCCTAATTTTAGCTAATACCTCCGCTCAAACAAGGGATATATAGATTAAATATCAAAATCAATATGAGGACATGATCTCTTTTAACTACTTACAAATTGAAATAAAATTTTCAGATATGTTATGTGAAAAAAATAAAAACATCTTATAAAAAAGACATAAAACTAAAAATAAGTTAGTAAAGGGCTATAAAATTAAATCTCCCGTGTATAATGAGATAACCTAATTAATCCCTTTATCAAACAACACGCTTTCTAATGAATTTATTTTTATATCTTACTCTAATGAATAGCTATTTTCTTTAGAAATCTTGGTTAATTTTCAACATGATTTATAAATATTTGTTGATGCGGTTCCAAAAGAACTCAAACTCCAATACAACTCAATTAGAGTGAAATCTTGAAATTTCGAAAAGTGAATCAACTAGAGTTATTAGTAATACAGAATCTTGGATATTGCTCTTTTTTGGGGTTTTGTTGGTGGTGGAGCTCGATTGAAAGGAATTGGATGATGACTATGGACTATCGTAAAGCTTCGATGACTATGATGGGCTTAAATGGTGGAGAAGAGGCTTAGCTTGATTGCGAGCTTAATGAGTAGTCCCATCTATGTACTGTGCTCTTCCTCAATCTAAGATGCACAAAGAGAGTATTTGGTATAGTGAATGGAGTCCTTTCAGGCCAGTGAAGAAAAATGTAATTGTGTGTAGTGTCTCTCTTTTCACGGTGAATGTGTGTGCAAGTGTATGAAGGTAAAATTTGATTGTGTGTGCGGTCTGTGAGGTCACCGCGGCCAAGAAAGTTTGTTGCACATGGATAAGATGAAATCATTGCCAAGTGGCAAAACATAATTGGTTCTCTTTTAAAATTTATTTTTTCTATTTTAAAGAAGAGTAAACAAAAATATCGTAAAATAAAGAATATACTATAGTTAATTAGTTAATTCTTGAATAAGAAAATTAAAATATCATTAAAAAAATACTAATATAAAAGCATAATATTTTTGTGAATTTTCTCTTATTTTAAACAATTTTTTTAAAAAAATTATATCATAAAGATACGTCATTTTTATATTATTTTATTTTAGGATTTTTAAATTTTAAATAAACCTATTAAAAATGAAATGAAATCAAAATAACAAGATTAATCTCAAACATAACATTTAATGCTAAAATAGTGTAAACAATGATTTAAGGAAAATATAAAATTGTGTGTCTACAATATTGAAAAACAATATGATCTAGTGAATCAAATCAGGTTATGAAATTTAGGGAAATAGTAAAAAAAACCCCTCAATTAGATGACATATTTTAGAAGAATAAGACTATTCTTTTTATTTAACTTCTAAAAATAACTACTCACAAGTTGGGTTGTGTATTGGTCGTTTCTGTTCGATTTTGAAATTCATTGGTTCACTTATCGGTTATTAATTTGTAGACATGCTAAATAATTATAGAATCATTAAGGTATTATTTTATCATTATCACTTTGTTGGTTATTGATCTATCATGCTCTAGACGTGGCACAGTCCTTAGAGTCAGAAGTGACCACGAGTTAACCTCATGGAATGACATAACACTAAGATTTGCATAAAACCAAAGTAAAAACTTGAAAGAAAATGCGGAAGCTAAATCCAAAATAACATAATAAATCCCATAATAATGAGATAGACTAACATCGGAAAAGACATCACATTAGCTCAATGTATATATGACTTTTTGGAAGCTTCTACTAATATGAGTTGCTAGGACAAAAACCTATTTAACTCCAACTGCTACAGTGATTGGATCTGTACTAACCACGGTCGGATGCTGAGCGTCAAAACTTATATTACAAAACAATATAGGCAGAAAGTATGCAGTCGGTACTTTGAATATAATTAGTATGAGGAATATGCATAATAAACATGATATATGAACATACTGAATCTCTAACATTTGTTAATGCAATGACCAAGTAAAATGACATGACGCTGTGATATTTAGAAGTAAAATACATAAGTACAAGGTCATGCAATAACTAAAAATCTAATTATGGTAATACTAAAACCAACATAAATTATGTGAGCTACTACATGGAGTTTAGTGTACTACCCCCACACCCAAAATAGGGAGTCCAGTACTTGCCATCGTAAGGGACTTGATAACATAGCTAATGTGGATCCACTAACCTAATATTTATCTAAGACAAATTCTATGGTGGCACATAGTTTTGGGACATAGATATTGCTACTAAAGGTCCACAGACGCTGATCAAAAACCTTCATCCCTAAAATTCACTTGTTTCTAAGTATTACTCCCAATAGAAACATGCATAATGTGGAAATAATAATAATCTGATAATACTAAATCATACTGATAACTGACACATACTGAGTAGGTATTGAAATCATACTCATTGATACTTTTTCTGAAAGCAATTTTATATCATGATAACTGAAAATTATTTGGAAGATACTTTATCGGAAAGCATCTAAATCATAAAAATCTAAGAATCTGAGACATGCATCTAAAATATCATAATTCCAAGTCTTGAAAGTACTTGCATGCTATATGTTCATGAAGTTATCATTGAAAACATGGAATTACAATTGAAATCGTGGAATTCATGAGTAAAACATGAAATTATGGATTGATATTGAAGGAAGAACTGATTTACAATAAAAACCCATGAAGATCATAGAATGGTCTAACCTGTAGGATCATAAATTTTGAAATTCTGGAAGTTTCTTTGGGACTCAATGGGTGAAGGGTTACCCATTAATGAAATCTCACATACCTGGAGCACAAACCTTTACTTGATTCTTGTAATTGTGAATTGAAGCTTGGAGCAATAGTTCTTGCTTTAGGAGAAATCTTGAGAGAGAAGAAATCTAATTTGGGGAGGTTATGAGTGAATGAGGAGTTTTGGGCTGACAAATTCCCCCTAATTCCACTTAGAAATGGTTAAAATGTCAGAACAAAAAGTGTGTGACAAAGACCAAGTAACTATGACTTAAAGTTAATGGAGGCTTTCTATGGTTGCCTTACACGGACCATACAACATTTCATGGACCATGGAAGTTACCGTGAACGTAAAGGAGCTCTACTTTTTGAGGATAAACTTCTACAGACCATTCTATAATCCATAGAACATTGCATGGAACTTAGAAGTAGTAAAGGAAAGAGAATTTTGGGTTATGGGGTCTTGGTTTACAGACTATTCCATAGTTCATGCAAGTCTCCACGATCTGTGAAAAACCCATGAAACCTTCTTACAATTTCCCAAATTCAAACTTAGGTCTATAGATCCTATCACGGACCGTGAAAGTGTCCATACAAACCCATACATATTGGTATCACTCTTTTTTATCTTTCCAAAAACTGATGTGGGCATAGGAACTTTTAGTGTGTTACAATATCTCCCCCTTGGGGACATTTATCCTCAAATGGAGTCAAACTAGGTTGAGAAGAGTATGGAATGATCTCCCACCCAATAGTGAAAGCTAAACACTAATTACTGAAGGAGTGATTGACTCCAAACTATAATATGAAAACTAATATGATTTTATGAACATGCATGCATACCGAGATATGAGAATAATGAAATTGATGAATCTAAAAGTACTAATGATTAACTATTACCTCATGCTAAAACTGAACTGAAAGGAAAAATATGGAGATACTTGATATCATATCTACTTCTGCTTCTTAAGTAGCATCCTCAACTAATTGATTCCTCCAAAGTACTTTCACTAAAGCGACTTCCTTATTCCTCAACTTATGAACATGACGGTCAGAATCTCAACTAGGACCTCTTCGTAAGAGAGACTTTCCTTCGCACTGACACTTCCTAAAGGAACCACCAACTTCAAATCAACCTATAAGTGACCTACAACTCCTACAATAGAGCGCCTCAAATGGAGCCATCTGAATAATGGAGTGGTAACAATTATTATAAGAAAACTTCATCAAAGGAAAATGATCATCCCAAATCCCAATTACCTTTAAAGTCAATTACTCAAGCTCTGAACATATCCTCCAAGGTAAAAACAATCCATTCAGCCTATCTATCTACTTGTGGATGAAAAGTTGTGCTAAGATTAACCTGAGTACCAAGACCATTCTGAAACGATCTTCAAAACTGATAGGTGAACTTAGTACCCCTATATGAGATAATGGACAATGAAACTCCATGAAATTTTAACAACTCCAGAATGGAAAGTCTAGCATAATCCTCAGCCGAATAAAAACTCTTAACTAGAAGGAAATTGTGTTAACTTAGTTATTCGGTCAACAACTACTCAAGAAAAACCTGTGATGAAGTCCATATTCTAATCATCTCACTTTAAAGTAGGACTAATGATATCCTAATTCATACTACCTGGTTTATGATGCTCAACCTTAACTAGTGTGAAATTCGATCACTCAACCCATCAACATCTGGAATACATAATCGACCTTGCTAATGAAGCACATATCCTCCTTTGGAGAAAGACTCAATAGTTTTTTGAGAACCGCTTTCTTCAACTCAACCAAATTTCGATCATCATCCTATTTTACCTTAATATCCGTTACGAGAGATGATTCTAACCAATTCACAATAATAACTCCACCATTTCTAAATCGACCGGATGAACTCCCAAGTGAGCAAGTCTGTGAACATCACAAACTAACTCAATTTTCTCATCTTCGATATGAGTGACGTTGTTCATTGAAAATCTACTAAGAGAATCTGCCACTATATTCACTTTACTCGGATGATAAAAGACGGTCATGTCATAATCTTTTAATAACTCAAGCCATCTCCTCTGACAAAAATTTAGGTCCTTCTATTTGAACACATATTGAAGTTTCTTATGACATGTGAACACTTCCACATGAACACCATAAAGATAGTGCCTCCAAATCTTCAAGGAAAACACCTGCCAACTCTAAATCGTGAGTCGGGTAATTATTCTCATTAATCTTGAGTTTCCCGAAAGAATAAGCTATGACCTTACCATGTTAAATCAATACACATCCAAGACTAAGGCTTAAGTAAGTCAAGTCCTCAACTCATGTAAACTCTCCTCACATGATTCAGACTACTAAAATTTACTTTCTTCTAAGTCAATCTAGACAAATGAGAATCAATAGAGGAAAATTCTTCAATAAACCCTCTATAGTAACCGGTTAAACCTAAGAAACACAAAATATCTGAGGGAGAAAAAGGTCTAGGCTAGTTCTTAACTGCCTCGATCTTCTTGGGACCAACTTGAATACTCTCTCCTGAGACTATATGGCCAAGGAATACTACGTACCTCAACTAAAATTCATACTTATTGAACTTAGCAAATTGATGGTCCTTAAGAATATGCAAGAAAATCCTCAAATGGGTTGTATGTTCATCCTCTCTGTGAAAATAAATCAAAACATCATCTATGAAAACAATGAAAAACATATCCAAATACAGTTTGAACACATTGTTCATCAAATACATAAAATCTATAGGAGTTAGGCCAAAATACATAAAATTTATAGTGACCATATAGAGTCCTTAAGGTTATATTTAGAATTTCACATTCTCTGACTTTGAGCCGATGATAGCCCGATCTAAGATCTATCTTTAAGAAGAAACTGACACCCTAGAGCTGGTGAAACAAGTCATCAATCCTAGGGATGAGATTTTTTTCTTTATTGTGACCTTGTTAAACTGATGATAATCGTTGCACAATCTGAGATAACCGTCTTTCTTACGCACGAATAAAACTAGAGCACCCCATGAACGGACCAGTTAAATGACATCAATGAATGATGGTCCCATGGACATGACCGCGGTGGTCAACTGGGCTAGGCCAAATCTTACCCTTCTCCCTAATCGGGACCCTATCAACAAAGTGAAAGGTCTAGATCCCACACATCGTGAATACGAAGTCGAGTTCACGAATGAGGTAACCAATCTCCTTTGCCTCTACAAATGTGACTCAAGGCCCTCTAAAACGAAGAAAAAAATCATGGTGCTCAAACAAATTAATGGCTGCACTAGCTCAAGTTGAAATTGACTAAATATCCCGATGGTGGCTCGAGATTTGTTCAAAACCCTGTGCACAAAAATGAACTATGATACCCACTAAATTTGACATTCCAGACTCAATGGAAACGTCAAAACTTCCAACGGAGGTTGTATAAACAAAAAGTGGATCCCACAATTAAGCTCATTTTAAGTTAAAATCCACAAGATAGCTCGAAATGATTCTCAAAGCCTCGGGTCCCGATCCAAAGACCCTTCTTGACCAAACTCGACATTTAGGAGCTAATAGAACCATCATAATTACATTTTGAGGTTGTTTACCTAAAGTTTTGACCGAAGTCAACCGTTCAAGTTTTAAGAGCTCCAAAACACTAAAATTTGCATAAAAATAAAACAAACGACTACGTGACTGAACTGCTACTCCCAGAAAGACATAAAGGAGGAGAATATACATATAGGGAAAAATTAGAAGAGGTAGGGAGAGTGGGTTTGGAGACAACTGAGTTTTTATCATGTCCTTAGTATTCAACTAAGTAGATGTGGAATACTTGATAACTCACTCACGTTTTGGCACAATTTTCTCATGATCTTTCTATGCCAAGTGAGCCTAAGACACTAGAAATTGCTAAGTGAATGACAAAAACAACACAAGAGAATCACATGGGAGATTTGTATTTGAGAGAACTTGAACTATTTGCTTGATGTGTTTACTGATGAATGCCTCTCTATTTATATTATTCACTCAAAGCTAATATGCAAATAATATTTATTTAATAAGTTCCTACATATTTACAAATACTTTCCCTTTCTAGAATACTCTACAAGCCTAGAGTATTTCGAAGACTTTCCATGTAAATCTATGGTACTCTAAGGTTGTGAGTGACGTGAGCTCAACATCGAAAAAGATTTTATTTTGTATGGTGTCCCAGATAACTTTCTTGAGGTTGAAGAACAAGCAGTACAAAGGTAGTGTCAATTTCACTTTGATTCTCTCGCTTGTTTCTTTCCTTAGATAGTTCACGATTTCTTTGATTCCCTCAAACGTTGGATGAATCCTAAAAACTACAAAGGGTCTGTATATATCCATTCATGCTTAGAAAGTGTTTTGGTTCGAGGTGTAGAGGTTGACTTCACAATTAAGTCCCTTAACTATATGGAAACCATGGAGGATCATCCTCCAAGGTAGGATGAATTTTGAGTTCTCAAGTAATTCTTCAACATCCTTTAAAATGAAAAAAATGAGCTTTACTATATATCTGTAGATGTCTCAATTTAACCATCTTTAAAAGTGTAACCAGCAATGTCAGTTTTCCTCCCATTGGTTTGACTATCAAAGTTTCAAGGTTTCAAAGATTGGCTATGGACGATGTGATTGACTTCTCAGAGGTTTTTATGTTTCATTCCACCTTGGTAGAAAGGAAAGAACTCACGAACTATGTTAGGAAAGAAGCAACCGCAAAGACTCAAAGAGCAATCAACACTCCCTCTTAAGTCTTAACTACCTGCCCTTCCAAACTAAAGTCCTTTTCAATGTTGAACTCACATCACTCACAACCATAGAATACCATAGATTTGCATGGAAGGTCCTTAGAATATTTCTAGTCTTGTAGAGTATTCTAGAAAGGAGAATTGTTTGTAAATATGTAGGGACTTATATAATATATATTATTTTCATATTATCCTTGGGTGGGTGATATAAATACAGAGATATTAATCAGTAAATGCATTAAGAAAATAATTCAAGTTCTTTCCAATACAAATCTCCCTTACGATTCTTTTGTATTATTTTTATCATCCCCTTAGAGATTTCTAGAGTCTTAGGTTCACTTGGCGTAGAAAGATCGTGAGTAAATTATGCCAAAACATGAATGAGTTATCAAGTATTCCACATGTGCTTAGTTGAATACTAAGGACCTGATAAAAAAGTCAATTGTCTTAAAACCCCACTCCCCCTACCTCTTTAAATACCCCCCCCCCATATATATATATATATTCACCTTTCGTTCTTCATCCTCCTCTCCCTAAAATGACAATATAAACAACAGTACAAGATCCAATCTCATAACCTGGTGGAGAAATGTACAAGCTACTTAAATGAATACAAGATACAAAATACCAAAAATAAATACATACTTATCTTGAATACAAAATACTTTCCAGAAGATATAAACAAATATAAATGAGTCAAGTTAGGAAGCCATAAGCTTAACCGCTATCTCTAAGAATCTCCACAAAAAACTCGAATTAGTATTGTCAGTGGTGCTCGGATATGCATAAAAGAAATTGATGGAGAGTGTATCATGAGCACCAACACAACAAGTACACAATAGGAAAACTAATCTTGGTAAGTAATTACATTTGAAAGCGATGAAATAAGCGGTAAGTAGTGGTCAGTTAAATAGAATAGTAATTGAAAGACCAACCATCCAACTCACAAATCCATAAGGAAGGAAGCAGTAAAGTAAAAAAATTATCTATAACCTAACTGACCCCTATAAGCCCATAAGGTGCAATCTTGCCCAATAAAAAGGTAAATAACCCAAACACACCCCTATAAGCTTGACGAGTACACATAAGAGCTAATGATATCTCTAACTACGACTAAGTGAAATCCAGACTAAAACGGTCAACCCTTTGACTTGAACTGCAGTAAAAGCACCCCAAACAACCCAAAAGAACCATAATGTCAGTACTCAAACCCGACTAATAGATGTGTGCCCGTAATCATACCATGGCTAGTAGAAATGTGCTAAGGCCTCAAATCGTGGCTAGTAGAAATGAGCCAGGTCCTCAAACCATGGCTAGTAGAAATGCACTAGGGCCTCGATTTGAAATTTTAGGTTTTTCATAATATAACATGCCAATTAAATGACGTCCATGAACGCGGGCCCTATGGACGGGATCGCAGTGGTCAATTGGACCAGGTCAACTCTAACCCTTCTCTGCGAACCAGGACTTTGTTTGTAAATGCGAAGGGTCTGGGCATAACACTCTGCGAACGTGAAGCAAAGCCAACGAATATGGTGACTAATCTCGTGGGCCTCCATGAACGCGACTCAATTCTATGAAGGCGAAGAACAAGAGCTCTGATCAAACTCTGTACATACAAATGAAGTATGCTACCCCACAAAATTCGATATTTTGGACGTAACTAAGATGTTGAAACTTTCAATGGAGGTCGGCTCGACAAAAAGTGGGTCTCCCACTCAAGCTCTATTTTAAGCCAAAGTTCATAAGATAGGTCAAAATGAGTCTGGAAGACTCGATACATGAACTAGAGGTCTTTCGAGACCAAACTCGATATTTCAGAGCTAACAAAACAAGCAAAATTGCATTCGCATGCCGTTTACTTGAAGTTTTGACCGAAGTCAACTGTTCAAGTTTCAAGAGCTCTTTAGCATGAAAACTTGCATAAAAACCAAATAAAAGATCAGGTGACCGAGTTGTCAGTCGCAACAAGTCATAAATAACTTAGGGTCGCTATAGGAAATTCTCTATATGTCAAAAATAACGCAATATGATGAAAATGACCTACAAGGTCATTAAAAATATTATGCTTTCAAATTAGTATTTTGTTAAGGATATTTTAATTTTCTTATTCAAGAATTAACTAATTAACTATAGTATTTTCTTGATTTTTGAATATTTTTGTTTACTCTCTTTAAAATGGAAAAAATAAAATTTAAAAGAAAACCAATGGTCTTTTGTACTTGGCGAAGATTCCATCTTATCCATTTTCAACAAACTTTCTTGGTTAGTACTTACACTCTCTCCATACATAAATTCGGGTGACCTCACAGACCCTACACACAGTCAAATTTTCTCTTCATACAACTGCAAGTACACTCCCCATGACCAGAGAGAGATCACACACAATCACATTTTTCTTCACTGACCTGAAATAACTTCATTCACTATATCGAACACTCTATCTTGTGCACTTGAGATAGAGGAAGAGCATGGTACATAACATACACTTTTGGTTCAACTCTTAATCAAGGTCATCCTCTTCTCCACAATGTAAGTCCACCATAGTCATCAAAGCTTTACCGCAGTCCATAGTCATTGCCCATTTTTTTTCAATCGAGCTCCACAACCAAAAAAAAAACATAAATGCAACAATATCCCATGATTCTCTATTACTAATAGCTCTAATTGACTATGTTTTCAGAATTTTAAGATTACACTCTAATTAAGTTGTTATAGAGTTTTGTCTCTTATGGAACACATTAAAAAAATTAAGTAAACTGTTTATTCATTAGATTAAGGAATAAAATGAAATTCTTTAAAAAAAACTGGTTGCTTCAATGGTTTAGCTGGGTTATCTAATTATAGACAAGAGATTTACCTTTGTAGCACTTGACTAACTTATTTTTAGTTTTATGTATTTTTATAATTTTATATTTTATTATTTCACTCAAGATATCTGGAAATGTTATTTTTAATTTGTAAGTAGTAATAAAATATTATTTCCTCAAATTGATTTTGATATTAAATCTATATATCACATGTTTAATCAGAGGTATTATCTAAAATTAGTGTTATTTTTATATCAAATTGTGTGGTATCACTTATCTCATATATAAAAGTTGGAATTGCTAGAATTCCATATTTTGAAATAAAATAGTACCTAAGAAAATTTGAGTAGGGGAATAAAGTAAAATAACTATGGTCTCTCCTCTCTGTAAACCTCTTTTATACAACTACAACTAATCATGAATTTGATCATAGAACATATTGATCTAATGAAAATATTAAAACTAAAGTAGGAAGAAAACATGAATTCTTTAACTGGTGAAGGATTTAAAAGCGTGGAGCAAATGCATGTATATTTAACTCAGTGAGTGATTATGAAGAAGAAGATAAATGACTCTTTCTTCCTCTTTGCTAAAATGATCCATGAGCCTAGCTGGAGTCCTCATATCATGAAGCCTCAGATCATTCCTAGGTGGCTTCCGTACTAGAGATAGGGTCAATTGATGAGCATTTGGTGAATCAATGTCAGATGTTGTTGTAGAAAAGATTTGTTGTTGTTGTTGTTGAATTGGTCAATAGTAGAAATCTATTGTTGTTGATGATTAGAAAATGACAGAAACACTTCTCTTTGGTGGGTTCCTTTAATCCAAATCGAGTTGATAAAAGGTTCACTCCAAAGAACTTTGGATTAAAGGAGCCCACCAAAGAAACCTTTTGTGCAATTTTTAGTTATCAACAAAAGTAGAGTTCGACCATTGATTCATCAATTCTCCAGAAACAACATATCTTTTCTACACCATCATCTGATATTGCATCACCAAAATGCTGGTCAATTGACTTATCTCTAGTACGGAACCACCAAGGCATGATCTGAGGCATCGTGACATGAAGACTTTAGCTAAGCTCACAGATCATTTTATCAAGGAGGAGGAAAGTGTCATTTTACTTCTTCTTTATAGTGTTAAGAAATAGGTTTACTCGTTAATTTAAATACACTTGCACTTGTTCCACCTTTTTAATTCCATCATCACTTAAAGAATTAATGTTTTTTTCTACTTTATTTTCGATCTTTTGGTTAGACCGATATGTTCTATGATCAGATTCATGATTAGGTGTGGTGATATGAAAGAGCTGAAGAGATAGGGGATACCCTAGTTTTTTTTTTTTACTTTTATTCCCCAAGTAAAATATTCTTAGGTGCTATTTAATTTCAAAATCTACGACTCTAGCAATCCTAACTTTTATATATGAGATACGTGATACAAAGCGATTTTGATATAAAAATAACACTAGTTTTAGCTAGTATCTCCGATCAAACAAGGGGTATATAGATTACATGTCAAAATCAATATGAGGAAATGATCTCTTTTAAGTACTTACAAATTGAAAATTTAATTTTAGGATATGTTAGGTGAAAAAAATAAAAACATCTTATAAAAAAGACATAAAACTAAAAATAAGTTAGTAAAGGGCTATAAAATTAAATCTCTCGTGTATAATGAGATAACCTAGTTAATCCCTTCATCAAACAACAAACTTTCTAATGAATTTATTTTATATCTTAATTTAATTAATAACTATTTTCTTTATAAATCTTGGTTAATTTCCAACATGATTTATAAATTTTTGTTAATAGGGTTCCAAAAGAACTCAAACTCCAATACAACTCAATTAGAGTGAAATCTTAATGTTCCGAAAATTAAATCAATTATAGTTATTAGTAATACAGAATCCTCGATATTGCTCGACTTTTGGGGTTTTGTTGGTTGTGGAGCTCGATTGAAAGGAAATGGGTGATGACTATGGACTATGGTAAGGCTTCCATGACTATGGTGGGCTTACAAGGTGGAGAAGAGGCTTAACTTGATTGACAACTTAATGAAGAATCCCATCTATGTATTGTGCTCTTCCTCTATCTAAGATGCACAAAGAGAGTATTCGGTATAGTGAATGGAGTCCTCTCAGGCTAGTGAAGAAAAATGCAATTGTGTGTAGTGTCTCTCTCATCAGAGTGAGTGTGAGTGCAAGTGTATGAAAAACAAATCTGATCGTGTGTAGGGTCTGTGAGGTCACTGCAATTTGTGTGTATGGTTAGAGTTTAGAGTAAGGAAAAGGCATAGATATCCCTCAGAAGTTGTCCCGAAAAGTCAGTTACAAACTTGAATTATTATGGTGACCTATTACACACCTTTACTACTCAAAAGTGAATTTATTATCACCCTGAGACATGTAACACCACTCACATTATGTGGTGTATTACACTCGCTGCCACATCAGCATTACGTCAGCGTCATGTCATAAATTATAATTTTTTCTTTTCGTTTATTTTCTTTATTAATTAACTTTTCTTTTGTTAACTATAGTTTACTCTAATTAATACCAAATTAATTATTTTAATTCTCTAATAATTATATCTTTTTCATCACTAATGATTTTGTTCTTCACCACCACTATATCACCTTCAATTTTTCTTCTTCATTGTCACCCAACACCAAATATCATCAGCACCATTATAAATATCGATTTTTTCTTCTTCACCAACTTCAATTACCTCTTTAAATTTTTGTCACCCGTCACCCATCACCACCAAACCCATAAAGCTGCTATCACCACCAAACCCAAAAATTGATTAACAACCAGAATTTATTTAACAAAGTCAAAGAAATGAAAAAGATAGAAACAATCAACCGAAACTTATCTAGATAAAATACATTTATTCACTAACAAATATATGGGAACTAACCTAATTGCGAATAAAAAAATGTTCTTTAAGATTGTGATAAAAAAATAAAGAAGTGTGATAAAAATAAAGAATGAAGAAGAAGAGGACAATGGGTGGGGGTGTGAAGAAGACGAGGTGTGAGGGTGGAAAAGAGGATTCTATTATTTTTTTACTTTAATTTCAAACTAACGCGCCATTTTTTTATTTTTGTTTTTTTTTGCCACGTCAGATTTAGGGGGTAAGAAAATTCACTTTTGAATATTATAGGTGTGTAATAAGTCACTATGATAGTTTAAACGTGTAACTGGCTTTTCAGAACAAATTCACAGGAGAATTCATGTCTTTTCCCTATTGAGTAATGGCCAAGAAAGTTTGTTGCACATGGATAAGATGGAATCTTTGCCAGGTGGCTAAAGATTATTGGTTCTCTTTTAGAATTTAATTTTTATATTTTAAAGAGAGTAAACAAAAATATCATCAAAAAAGAAAATACCGTAATTAATACAATACGCAGTTTTTTAGACAGAATCCCCTGCATCAGAGAATTCCAGGGATTTTCTCTATTTAAAGTAGGAGATAGCCGGGTATTCCTTGAATAAGAAAATTAAAATATCATTAACAAAATAGTAATTTAAAAGCATAATATTTTTGTGATTTTTTTCTTATTTTAAACAATTTTTTTTAGATATTATATCCTGAAGAAACTTCAATTTTTATATTATTTTATTTTATGATTTTGCAATATTTTAAATTAACCTATTAAAAATGAAATGAAAGTCAAATAACAAGACTAATCTCAAACAAAACATTTAATGCTAAAGTAGTGTAAATAATAAATTAAGGAAAATATAAAATTGTTTGTCTATAATATTGAAAAGCAATAAGATCTAGTGAATCCTAATCATCGGCCGAATAAGAAGTCTTAACTAGAAGGAAATGTGTTGACTTAGTCATTCGGTCTATAACTATCCAAATAGAGTCATGTTGACGACGCATGCAAGACAAACCTGTGATGAAGTCCATATTCAAATCTTCTCACTTCAAAGTAGGAATACTAACATCCTGAGTCATACTGCCTGGTTTATGATGCTCAACCTTAACTAGTTTGAAATTTGATCACTCAACCCATCAACATTTGTTCCTAACCCTGTTAACGAAGCACATATCCCCTTGGGAGAAAGCCTCAATATTTTTTTGAGAACTGTTTTCTTTAACTCAACTGAATTTGGATCATCATCCTATTTTACCTTAACATCTGTTACGAGAGATGATTTTTGTTAGGACAAAAAATAATTAGGTGTCATACGGAAGCGAGCAAAGAAAACCTCGAAAGACCATGAGTAAGAAGACAAACGAGAAATATATCAAAAGACATAGATTTAACGTGGTTCTGTCAATCAACCTACGTCCACAAAGGAGATGAGCAATCCGTTATATAAACATGAGAGTACAAAATATAGAGAGAGATAACCTCAACCAATTTACTCGGAATACATGGAAGGTTAACACAAGTGATAACATATCAAGTTTGTGACCCACAAATTCTCCCCTAACCAAAACTCTCAAAGCCCTTAAGACTACATTGTGAATGTTGATTAAGTTAGAAGGAACAAGCCTCTGTTTATAGGGTCCTAAACCTTTTCTTACAAGAAAAGGACTATCCAATCTTAAACCTTTTCCTTAAAGGAAAACCTATTTATGGTAAGAAACGCAGGGCAATTAATACCCACCAAATCTCCCCCTTGGCCTGAATTTCTGACAAAATAAATATATCCATTTTCTTCACATAATCTTCAACAATTTGCTTCTCCTCTCTGTAATATCCTCCATCAAATCTATGTCTCAACACAGAGAACCTCTTTGAAATAATTTCTCCAACCAAAAACTTCAAAACTGTCAAAAATGTTGCGGCTAGAATTATACCCGCCAAGATGAACACCTCTGTCTAACCTGATTCAATCATCGATTATCGAACCACTAAACCTGACTCCATCATTAAATCTGGCTCTGCTACCACTTGTTGGGACCATAACAATCAGGCG
Source organism: Solanum stenotomum (assembly GCF_019186545.1). Taxonomy (NCBI): domain Eukaryota; kingdom Viridiplantae; phylum Streptophyta; class Magnoliopsida; order Solanales; family Solanaceae; genus Solanum; species Solanum stenotomum. The sequence continues at coordinate 38,055,173 of NC_064287.1, forward strand.
TAATGCGGAAGCTAGCAAAACAAACCTTTTCCTAAAAGGAAAACCTATTTATGGTAAGAAATCAGGGTAAATAAAACCCAATAAATCTCCCCCTTGGCCTGAATTTCTGACAAAATAAATTTTCCACCTTCTTCACATAATCTTTAGGATCTTTCATCTCTTCTCCATAATCTCCTCCATCAAATCTACGTCTTGACACAGAGAACCTCTTTGAAATAATTTCTCCAACAAAAATCTTCATTACTGTCAAAAAGGCTACGGCTAGAACTACACCCGCCAAGATGAACACCCATCTTTAACCTAGCTCCATCATTGAACCATTGGACCTGGCTCCGTCATTGAACCATCCAACCTGGCTTCATTATTGAACTTGGCTTTGATACCACTTGTTAGGATTGTAAATTAGGTGTCATGACGAAGCTAGGAAAGCAAACCTTTTCCTAAAAGGAAAATCTATTTATGGTAAGAAATCAGGGCAAATAAAACCCAATAAAAGACACAAAAATTTAACGTGGTTCAGTCAATCAACCTACATTCAAAAACGAGATGAGCAATCCGTTATATAAACATAAGAGTACAAAATATAGAGAGAGATAACCTCAACCAATCTACTCGGAATACATGGGAGGTTCACACAAGTGATAACGTATCAAGCTTGTATCCCACAAATTCTCCCCGTAACCAAAACTCTCAAAGCCCTTAAGACTACATTGTGAATGCTGATTAAGTTAGAAGGAACATGCCTTTATTTATAGAGGCCTAAACCTTTTCCTACAAGAAAAGGACTAGCCAATCTTTAACCTTTTCCTAAAAAGAAAACCTATTTATGGTAAGATACTCAGGGCAATTAATACCCAACAATTTTAACCCATTGATCATAATAACTCCACTATTTTCTGAATCGACCAGATGAACTCCCAAGTGAGAAAGTCTGTAAACATCACAAACCAACTTCATTTTCTCATCCTCGAAGTGAATGACATTGTTCATCTAAAATATACTTAGAACATCTGCCACTACATTTGCTTTACTAGGATGATAAAGGAAACTCAGGTCACAATCCTTTAATAATTGAAGCCATCTCCGATTTAAGTCCTTCTATTTGAACACATATTAAAGACTCTTATGATCTGTGAACTCTTCGAGATGAACACCATAACGACAGTGCCTCCAAATCTTCAAGGAAAACACCATCGCTGCCAACTCTAAATTGTGAGTCGGGTAATTATTATCATTAATCTTGAATTGCCCGGAAGAATAAGCTATGACCTTACCATGTTGCATCAATACACATCTAAAACTAATTTTGGAAGCATCACAATACACCATGAAACAATTTGAATCCTCTAGTAGTGTTTAAACTAAGACTCAAGTAAGTCAGGTCCTCAACTCCTATAAACTCAACTCACATGATTCAGACTACTAAAAATTCACTTTCTTCTAAGTCAATCTAGACAAATGAGAAGCAATAGATGAAAATCCTTCAATAAACCGTCTATAGTAATCGGTTTAACCCAAGAAACTCCAAATATCCGAGGGAGAAAGAGGTCTAGGTTAGTTCTTAACTACCTCAGTCTTCTTAGGATCAACTTGAATACCCTCTCTTGAGACTGTATGGCCAAGGAATGTTACGTACCTCAACAAAAATTCATACTTATTGAACATAGAAAACAATTGATGGTCCTTAAGAATATGCAAGAAAATCTTCAAATGGCCTGTATGCTCAACCTCACTGTGAGAATAGATCAAAACATCATCTATGAAATTAATGAAGAACATGTCCAAATATAGTTTGAAAACCATGTTCCTCAAATCCATAAAATCTACTGGAGCATTCATTAGTCCAAAAGATATAATCATGAATTCATAGTGACTATACCGAGTCCTGAAGGTTGTCTTTAGAATGTCACATTCTCTGACTTTGAGCTGATGATAGCTCGATCTCAGGTCTATATTTAAGACGAAACTGGCACGCTAAAGCTAATGAAACAAGTCATCAATCCTAGGGATGGGATACTTTTTATTTATTGTGTTCCTGTTGAACCGATAATAATTGTTGCACATTCTGAGATAACCATTTTTCTTACGCATGAACAAAATAGGAACACCCCATGAACGGACCAGTTAAATGACCTCAACAAACATACGACCCATGGACGTGATCGTGGTGGTAAATTGGGCCATGTCAACTTTACCTTTCTCCATGAACGTGGGACCTTATTCGACAATGTGAAGGGTATGGACCCACACTCCACGAATACGGAGTCGAGCTCACGAATGAGGTGACCAATCTCCTTGGCCTCTACGAATGTGACTCAAGGCCCCTTAACGCAAAGAAAAAAATCACGGTGCTCAGACAAAGGTTGCACTAGCTTAAGTTGAAATTGGCAAATATCCCGATGGTGGCTCGAGATTCGTTAGGAACCCTGTGCACACAAATGAAATCTGATACCCACAAAATTTGAAATTCCAAACTCAATGGAGATGTTAAAACCCACAGAGGTCATATCAACAAAAAGTGGATCCCACAATTAAGCTCATTTTAAAGCTAAAATCTAAGAGATAGTTCAAAATGAGTCTGAAAGCCTCGGGTCCCGAACCAAAGATCTTTCTAGACCAAACTGGACATTCAAGAGCTAATGGATATGGTGCTTAGAGCCACAAGTGACCCCAAGTTAACCTCATGGCATGACATGACACTAAGATTTTGCATAAAACCAAAGAAAAAATGGAAAGCAAACGTGGAAGCTAAATATGAAATATGTGAATAAAGATCATAATACTGAGATAAACTAACATTTGAAAATATATGACATAGGTTGAATCTGTATCTGACTGTCTAAAAGCCTCAACTAGTATGAGTTGCTAGGAAAAAGCTATTGCTAACTCCAATTGTTTAAAGATAAAAGTGCAATTTTGAAATTGAAAGATAAAGGGGTTGTCCTCAGTAATGAGGAATCACCAAAAGCTGGTACAATGTTGACTGAATCTATACTAACTGGGTGGGCTGGATACTGAGCGTCAGAACCTATATTATCAAATAATATAGGCAGAAAGTATGTGTTTAGTACTTTCAATATACTGAGTATGAGGAATATGCATAATAAACATGATATTTGAACATACTAAATCTGTAAATATGTTGATGCAATGACAAAGTAAAATAACAAGAAGTTTAGATTTACAAAACTAAATTATATATGTACAAGGTCATGCAATAACTGAAAATCTAATTATGGGAGATACTAAAACCGATATAAATCATGTGAACTACTACATGGAGTTTAATTTACTTCCCCCACACCGACAAAAGGGTGTCCAACACTTGATATCGTAAGAGACCTGATAACTGAGCCAAAGTGGATCCACTAAGCTAACATCTATCTAAGACAAATCTTATGATGGTACGTAGTTTTGGGACCAAGTTTGCTACTAAAGGTCCTCAAATGCTGACAAGAAACCTTCATCCCTAAAATTCACTTAGTGCTAAGTATTACTCCCAATGGAAACACGTAGAATATGGAAACAATTATAATGTGATAATACTGAATCATACTGATAATTGACACATACTGAGTAGCTCATAAATCATGATAACTGAAATCATACTGAAAGATACATTATCAGAAAGCAACTGATATTATGATAACTAAAAATAAGCTGAAAGATACTTTATCTGAAAATACCTAAATCGTGAAAATCAGATAATCTAAGACATTCATATGAAATAGCATAATTCTGAGTCATGAAAATGCTTACATGCTATAAATTCATGAAATTATCATTGAAAATATAGAATTATAATTGAAATCATGGAACTCATTAGTAAAACATGCAATTAGGGACAAATCATGAAGGAAAACTAAATTATAATGAAAACCCATGAAGATCCTATAAAGTTCTAACTTGTATTAATCACAAAATTTGAAATTATAAAGTTTCTTTGGGACTCAATGGGTGAAGGGACACCCATTTATGATATTCTATATACATGGTGTAGAAACCTTGTTAATTCTTGGAAAAGAGACTTGAAGCTTGGAACCCTAGTTCTTTCTTTGGGAGAAAACATCAGAAAGAAGAAATCTAATTTGGGGGATTATGACTGAATGAAGAGTTTTGGGCTGAATAAAATCTCCCTAATCCCACTTAGAATAGGTTAAAACGACATAGTATATGAATAAAAGAGTGAGAAAAGACCAAAGTAACTCTGAATTTAAATTGACAGAGGCCTTCTACATTTTCCTTACACGAACCGTACAATCCTTCATGGACCATGAAAGTGCCCATGAATGGAAAGGTGTTCTGGGTTCTAAGGATCAACTTTTATGGACCCTTCTATGGTCCGGAAAAACATTACACTGTTCGTACAAGTGTATGTAAAGGATAGCAAATTTTTTATTCTGGGTATTGGTTTACGGACCGTGAAAGTCTCTATGATCCGTGAAAGAGCTCATGAAAAACTTCTTATAATTTTCCAAATTCTAAGCTCGGGTATAAGGTTCCTATCACGGCCCGTGGTTCCTTTCACAATCTATGAAAATGTTTGTACAAACCCACCAATATAGGCTTAGGAACTTTTAGGGTGTCACAATATCTCTTCCTTGGAAACATTTATCCTCGAATGGAGTCTAACTAGGATGAGAAGAGTAGTGAAGGATAAGCTAAACATTGATAACTTAAGGAGTGATTGAATCCGAACTAAAACATGAAAACTGATTTGATTTCATGAACATGCATGAGAATACTGAAAGACATGAATCTGAAGAGTACTAAGTAGGAAGTATTACTTCACACTGAAACTGAATTGGTAGGAAAAAGGTGAGGATAATTGAACATTATATATGCTTCTGCTTCCAAAGTAGAACCTTCAACTCACTTATTCCTCTAAAGAACTTTCACTGAAGAGATTTTATTATTCCTCAATTTACGAACATGACAATCAATAATCTTAACGGATACCTATTAGAAAGAGAGATTTTTCTTCACACCAACACTTTCTAAAGACATAATTGTAGTGTGATCACTGATGTTATGTTTGAAGGCAAATCTAACTCATAGTCAACATTACCAAAATGCCTCACAATATGGTAAGGACCTACATAATGGGGACTAAGCTTTCCTTTCTTACCTAATCTTATCACCCCCTTCATGGGTGAAGTCTTTAAATAAACCCAAACATCTACAACAAATTCAAGCTCTCTACTCCTCATATTTGCATAAAATATTTGTCTACTTTGGCTCGTTCTCAACCTTTCTCTAATAAGATGAACTTTCTTCATGCCATCATGAACTAACTCGGGCCCTATCAAAGCCACTTGACCAACTTCAAACGAACATATAGGAGACCTACACCTCTTAATAGAGTGCGTAAAATGGAGCCATCCAAATACTGGAGTGGTAACTAATATGATAAGAAAACTCAATAAAAGGAAAATGATCATCTCAATTACCTTTAAAGTAAATTACACAAGCTCTCAACATATCCTCCAAGGTTTAAATAGTCCAATCTGTCTAACCATCTTTCTATGGATGAAAAGTTGTGCTAAGCTTAACCTGAGTACCAAGAACTTTCTGAAACGATCTCCAAAATTGAGAGGTGAAATGAGTACCCCCTATCTAAGATAATGGACAATAGAACTCCATGCAATTTCACCAACTCCTGAATGTAAAGTCTAGCATAATCCTCGGTTGAATAGGAAGTCTTAACTGAAAAGAAATGTGATGACTTAATCATTTAGTCTACAACCACCCAAATAAAGTCATGTTGATGACGCATGCGAGGCAAACCTATGATAAAATCCATATTCAAATCTTCCCAATCTACTAAGAGCATGTGCCACTACATTCACTTTATCAAGAAGGTAAAGAACACTCATGTGATAATCCTTTAATAACTTGAGGCATCTCTTCTACAAAATATTTAGGTCATTCAGTTTGAATACATATTGAAGACTATTATGATCTGTGAACACATCCATATGAACACCATAGTGATACTGCCTCCAAATCTTCAAGGCAAACATCACTTCTTCCAACTATAAATCATGAGTTAGGTAATTCTTCTCATGAACCTTGAATTGCCGGAAAGCATGAGTTATGACCTTACCATTTTGCATCAATACACAACCAAGACCAATTCAAAAATCATTACAATACAACATGAAACCATCTGAACCTTCTGGTAGAGTTAGAACTCGGCTAAAGTAAGTTGAGTCTTCAACTTATAAAAACTCTCCTCACAAAATTTGATCTACTGAAACTTTACTTTCTTTTGGGTCAATCTAGACAAAGGAGTAGAAATAAAGGAAAATATGTCAACAAACCGTCAATAGTAACAAGCTAAATCCAACAAATTTCTTTATCTGAGGGAGAAAGAGGTCTAGGCCAGTTCTTAACTTCCTCACTCTTCTTAGGATCAACTAGAATACCCTTTATTGAGACGATATAGCTAAGGAATTCTACATACCTCATCCAAAATTCACACTTAATGAACTTAGAAAACAACTTACTGTCCTTAAGAATCTGCAAGAAAATCCTCAAATTGGCTATATTCTCATCCTCACTCTAAGAATAGATCAAAATGTCATCTCTGAAAATAATGACGAACATATCCAAATATTGTTTGAACACCATGTTCATCAAATCCATAAAAGTTGCAAGATCATTTGTTAGTTCAAAAGACATAACCTTAAATTCATAGTGACCATACCGAGTCTTGAAGGTTTCTTGAGAATGTCACATTTTGTGACTCTGAGCTGATGATAGCCTGGTCTGAGATCTATATTTGAGAAGAAACTAAACCCTAAAGTTGTTCAAAAAAGTTATGAATCCTATGGATAGGATATTTATTCTTGATTGTAACCTTGTTCAACCGACGATAATCGATGTACATTTTCAGAGAACCATCTTTCTTACGCACGAATAAAATTGGAGCACCCTATGAAGAGATAGTGGGTCGAATAGAACCTTTATCTAGTAGGTCTTTTAACTGATCTTTTAACTTCTTAAGCTCAGCCAGAGCCATTTTTTATGGAGGGATGGAGATAATTTAGGTATCTAGAAGAAAGTTTATTCCTAAGTGAATTCCACTTTTTGGAAGAACTTCGAGAATGTCTTTGTGAAATAGTTTTGTAAAATTCTTTCACTACAAGACTGATTGATGAGTTGGGGTTTTGGAACTAAAATCCTTAACCTGAACTATATGACAGATATAACCCTTAGAAATAATATTTCTGGCCTTAAGGTACGACATAAACTGACATATAGGCGTTGAGGTACTACCCTTCTATTCAATGACAGGTTTATTCAAAAATTTAAATTTACGACTCCAATTCTACAGTCGATTGAGCCATAACAAGCATATATCCAGTCTATGCCAAGGATCATATTGAGGTGATTTTCTATAAAATTAAGATTAGACAATTTTTGTTTACACGTTTAGCCAAAACGGATTCACCAACATGAGTAGAGACTGAGAAGGGTTTTGATAAGATTTTGGGACTTACATTGAATTTCATTGCAACATAATGAGTAACGAAGTAAAGTGTGGATCTCATATCTGACAGTGCACATTAAACTGAAAGACACATAACATACCAATGATTACATGAGGGGAAACCTCCTGATCCTATTGAGTATAAAAAACACAGAACTTGTTCTAATGTTGTCTACCACCAATACTAGATGAGGTACTGTGTTGAGTTGGGCAACCTATTGAAGCATTAAGATGAGTCTGCGGACTAACATCACTGCCCTTGCCTCTAGCCTACAGGCGATCCCTCAATCTATGACCTATCGTACAACATCCAAAATATCCACCAGTAATAACTATAACTCTTACGGATGGTTCTTACCACACTTCTGACAATTGGGAAATTAATGGCCACTAAAAATTGCCATGTGAATAAGAACCTAGAGCCCAACAGAGCATTAGCAGAGGTAGGTCTAGGCCCGAATACCTTTGAGAAATTTGAGATCGACTACTACCTCTTGATTTCTGATAAGAGTAGTCCATACTGTTTGTCTGAGCACTCTTAGTCTCTCTAGTACTCTTCTTAAGCTTTTCCTCCTCAATCTGTTGAGCATAAGTCATCAAACGAGAGAATTCCATCTCCTTGATGAACATCTGAGTCTGACACTCTTTCATAACTATCTCAGAAACACCAGAGATAAACTTACTCATGCAGGGCCTAGAGTCGTGCGGCCACCATAGTAGGAGCATACTTGGAGAGTTGAGTGTACTTCAAGGAATTGTTCTTGATTGTCATGTTACCCTGCCTTATATTTATAAACTCTTAGACCTTAGCCTCTATCATCTCAAGTGGGAAGAATCGGTCTAGAGGTGAAGAGAGACTACCCCGACTTTACTTCTCTCCCTATACAATCTGAAGTGTGATTGAATAGGCTGGCTAGACTGACCTTGATCAGAGGTCACCTCTCTACCCTGGTCCTAAGTTGGTGCTGGAACTTGTGCACGACCTCAAGGTCGCCATCTACCCCTAGTTTGAGCTCTACCTATTAGCCTGAAAGCATCACCCTGACTTTTGAACCATGCGTACGAGTTATCTTGCAAAAGAGTGAAACAATAAACTTCAAGAAACCGAATAAGACAACCAAACGCACGTTAACAAACCAAAAGAAAGAATTTTCCTAAAGATGCCTTTAACCTTCTGAAGATATACAGATGTCTTTAAACCAATCCATTGGACTATACTAGACATTAGCTTTTTACCAACGAGTCAACTTGTTACCTACCATATCCCACCAATAGATAAGTCAACCCATATCTCAGAACAAAAAGTAACATGAATATTGGGTAAGAATGAACAACAAACGAAAATATGGTAACAATAAAGAGAAAAACACAACAAAAATGAGAAATGACAATATAAACAAAAGTTCAAGATCCAATCCCATGACCTGGTGAACGAAGGTACAAGCTACTAAAAGAGTACAACATACGAAATACATAATATAAGTACAGGAAGGCCTCCACCAACTCGCCATCGCTTCCTTCTGATAAAGATCAACAAAGGCACAGATTCAAAAGTTGCTATGAAAAATGTCCTCCCGGATTGTAGTTGGTTGGGTTATTGCGGAACTACGAAAAAGCATTGCGACATACAATACAGTCAAAGCCAATGTACATGATCTTAGGCATATTTTTATGCCTAGAAATCTAATAATTCCCGTATTTAAGCTAAGTTTGAATTCAATGTGTGTTTCTTTATCGTCTTATCAAGTCTTTTGGTTGTATATGAGCTAACCACATGATTAGTTGTGTAGGTGAGATTAAATGGAGAAATGAGCACTAAAATGGACATTGGGGAACACAAAAGATTCGAGTAGAAAAGAAGCAAGGAAGAAAAAGGATGAAATAATTTCCAGGCAGAGAACTCTGTGTCCTGTCCGCATCTCGGAGAGGGATTTTAGTTTTGGTTTGTGAAAATGGATTTTGAGGTAGAGTGGTCCGTGTCAAGACCGCGTCGAGGAGAAGAGAAAAGATTTCAGAACGGAATTTGTGAATCCGTCTATGTCGCGCCCTTGGTTGCCATATTTGGCCGTTTCGACTTTAGTATAAATAGGTTAATATTTTATTTTATTAAGGCATTCTTTTTCTGGGTTTTGAAGAATGACGACCTTGAGAGATATTTCATCATTTTTTTAGGGTTCTTTCGTAAACTCTTTTACTTTTGATCTCTTTATGATTATTAAACATTACTTGATCAAATATATTGCTATGAGTATCTAAGTACCCTAGTTCTAGGGTTGTGGCTATAAGATGATTGTAATCTATTAAGTCTTCATTGGGTTAATATTGATTATCATATGAATCTTTCTTATCTTTTTGTTTTTAGTATTTCGTGCCTGATCACCATTGAAATAAACACATTGTCCAAATTGAACTCAGGAGAGGAATAAGAGGATAGAACGTGGGGCATAAGGAGCATGATTTTCTCTTAATAATTAAGGTTAATTTATTTCCAGGATAGGGATATACCTAGAAATCAAGCTTGGTCACTATACAGGAAGAAATCGTAATGCTCGGTACTTGGTCTAACCTTTCCTCGCTCAACGATGTAGTTAGGTTGTCATTTATCGTAGGCGATTAGAGGTCGGGAGACCATGATCATACATTTAACCCTGTGATCACTGATTCGATAGTTGATTAACATCCATTTAAACAAGATAATTGCATAAATCCGAATAAGAGTTGCAGCCCTGGACTTTACCCAATCATTGTTTGAACCCTTGAAATTGAATCACATTTGTTTATTTCTATTTAACTTTTAGATTATAAAATGAATCACTCTTGAAATCTCGACAACACTTGTGGTTAACTGAAAATATTGGAACAATCGAGTTTTCTAATCGTAAGTCTCTGTGGGTACGATACCCAACTTTTTATAAGAGCCACTTTAATACTTGGACGACCACGCACACTTGTGTGTGCGATTTGGGCGCAATAAGTTTTTTGCGCCGCTGCCAGGTACTTTAGAATTAGGAAGTATTTGATTTTTTCGATTTCTGAAGTTAAAAAGCAAGTGTTGAGAATATGATCTTAGCAATTCATTTTGCAGGTTGTGTTGAAAGTTTAAACTGGATGACGATCAAGGATTGGTAGAGCCTCTAGCTGAACCAAAAAGATTCGTTCACTATCGGAGAAGGCAAAGAAGACTCACTTACCCAGTTTCTCTTATTTCTAGTGAACCAACATCTCCAATAGCAAGAGTTGAGCAAGAGAAACCTGCAGTAATAGCTTATATGAAGGTAAGAGACATGGTAATCCCACGTACTACCAATGTAACTTCATGCATTCAAAAACTTGAAGCTAGTGGAAGGTTTGAACTCAAGCAGCGTATGGTGCAACTATTACACACTAATGGGCAGTTCACTAGTCTGTCGCATGAGGATCCAACAATTCATATACAAAATTTCCTCTAGATTAGTGATACTTACACTCCATCTGGAGTGAATGTGGATTATGTGAGGCTCACTTTATTCCCTTTTTCTCTATTTAGGGAATAAAAAGATGGTTAAACTCTGAGCCCGCTAACTCTATCACCTACTAGGATAATCTTGCGCAAAAGTTCCTTATCAGATTTTTCTCTTCTGGTAAAATAGCTAAGTTGAGGAGCGACATCCTAAGTTTTATACATAAATGAGGAGAGAACTTGTACCAAGCTTGGATAGGTTTAAATCGATGTTGATGAGCTGTTCACATCATCATCAGGCTAACGAGGTGTTGGTCCATACCTTTATTGAAGGATTGGAGCCTAACCCCAAAATTTTACTTGATTCAGCTGCAGGTGGTCAGGCATTGGAGAAAACTTATGCTAAGCTATTCACGTTGCTAAACATGATCTCACAGGGCAACCCCGAATGGAATGGAGGAGGGGTGAAACCTGTGATTCAGAAAACTGCAGGTATGCTGGAAGTAGATGTCGTGACTGCCTTAACTGCATAGATTGTTGCGATGCAAAACATGATGAATACCCACTTCATCAATTTATCATTGGGACAATAGCCCACTCAGGTGAATGTAGTCCAACAACCACCAACTTGGTGTGAAATCTGCAGATGTGGTGATCATAGTGCGGAGATATATGGTGCAAATTTGGATTCTGTAAATTTTGTAGGGAATGCACAACGAGGAGGAGGCCAACAAAATTATGGAAATTCCTATGATCCTAGTTGGCATAACCATCCAAATTTCTCATGGGGAGGTAAACAGAATCAGGTCCAAGGCCAAAATCAATATAGACCCCAGAGAATTGCATAAGCAGCCAAACAATCAACCAGGTAACATGAGTGTGGAGGAAATGTTTAAAAAGATTATAGTTGATCAAGCTCAATCAGCTGCTAATTTGAGGAACAACCAATTAGCTACTCAAAACTTGGAGAAGCAGTTTGGGCAGTTTGCAACTGCTCAAAATTCACGACCTCAAAGAGGATTGCCGGGAAACACTGATCCAAATCCCAGGCAAGTAAATGTTGTAGGTATACGGAGTGGTTTGCAGTTTGAAGAGTTGGCTCCAAAGAAAAGAAACACTAATTCAGTGAGTAAAGAGAGTGAACCCAATGAGAGTGAGGTTGTTGCACAAAAGAAAGAGTGCGACCAATATTGAAACCACCTCTCCATTCCCTCAAAACTTCAAGAAACAGAAGGAGGATGAATGTTTTGGTAAGTTTCTCGCTCTTTTGAAACAAGTTCACATTAACTTGCCATTGGTATATGTTTTGCACGGTATACCCATGTACGCTAAATATGTGAAGGATATTGTGGCAAGCAAAAAGAGGCAGANCAGAAGGAGGATGAATGTTTTGGTAAGTTTCTCGCTCTTTTGAAACAAGTTCACATTAACTTGCCATTGGTATATGTTTTGCACGGTATACCCATGTACGCTAAATATGTAAAGGAGATTGTGGCAAGCAAAAAGAGGCAGACTGAATATGAGACTGTTGCATTTACTGAAGAGTGCAGCTCCCAAATCTAAAATAAGTTGCCCATCAAACCAAAAGATCCGGGTAGCTTTACAGTTCAGATCACTATAGGGCAAAGCATTCATGCGCAAGGATTGTGTGATCTAGGAGCTAGTATAAACTTGATGCCAACTTCGTTGTATAAAAAATTGGGGTTGGGTAGTCCTAAATCTACTACCATGATCTTACAGTTGGCTGATAGATCTGTTGCTAGGCCTGAGGGTGTTGTAGAGGATGTCTTAGTGCAAGTGGGATCATTGATATTCCCAGTAGACTTTGTTGTGCAGAATTTTGAGCTAGAACCTGAGGTCCCATTTATCTTGGGGTGACCTTTCTTGGATACTTGGCGTACTATGATAGATGTAGGAGCTAGGCAACTCACTATACGGGCATATGATAAAGTGGATGTGTTCGATGTGTACAAGGTATTAAAGCTACCAGCTGTATATGAAGAGTTGTCTGCAATAACTGTGATAGATCTTGAGGCAAAGGCTCGATATATTGCATCCAAGGACCCATTCGAGTGAGTGGTAGTAGGAGATGATATCTATGGGGATGTTGATGCACAGGAAATGGTACAATTTCTTGAAGTGTCACTTATAGGTACATTAGGAGGTCGATGAGAGCCTTTAAATAGGGTGTTGGGTCCTCCACCCAAGCCCTCCATTGAAGAAGCACCCCAACTGGAGTTAAAAGCATTGCCAGCGCACCTCAGGTATGCATTTTTTTGGTAAAAATAAGACCTTACCAGTTATTTTGTCTGCAACATATCTGATTCTCAGGTGGAAGCAACACTAATTATCTTGAGAAAGAGAAAAACAGCCTTGGGTTGGCAAATATCCAATATCCATGAAATCAGTCCCGCATTGTGCATGCATAAAATTTACATAGAGGAAGGGCATAAGCCGAGTGAACAACATCAACGGAGACTAAATCAGTGATGAAGGATGTGGTGACAAAAGATGTGATCAAGTGGTTAGAGGAAGGGATCGTGTACCCCATATTAGATAGTAAATGGGTAATTCTAGTACACTGTGTGCCCAAGAAGGGCGGAATGACGGTGGTAACCAATGAGAAGAATGAATTGATCCCCACAAGAACAGTAACTGGGTGGCAAATCTGCATGGATTACAAAAAGTTGAACCACTACAAATGACCATTACCCGGTACCTTTTATTGATCAGATGTTGGATAGATTGGTGGGTCAGGAATATTACTGCTTCCTGGATGGCTACTCAGGTTATAATCAGATTGTTATTGCACCAGAGGACCAGGAGAAGGCTACCTTCACTTGTCCGTATTGCACCTATGCATTCAAGCGCATGCCATTCGGATTATGCGATGCACCAGTGACATTTCAAAGGTGCATGATGGAAATCTTTCGTGATATGGTGGAGGATATTTTTGAGGTGTTTATGGACGACTTCTCGATGTTTGGTAAGTCTTTTGATCTTTGTTTGACTAATCTTGATAGGGTCCTTGCTAAGTGTGAATAAACAAACCTTGTATTGAACTGGGAGAAGTGTCACTTCTTAGTTCGAGAAGGGTTTTTATTGGGACACAAAATCTCCAAGAATGGACTGGAAGTTGACAAAGCTAAAGTGTAGGTTATTGAGAAGTTGCCACCCCCATCACAATGAAAGGAGTTAGAAGTTTTCTGGGGCATGTTGGGTTCTACACGAGATTCATCAAGGACTTATGTAAGACTACAAGACCCATGTACTGCCTGTTAGAAAAAAAGGTGAAGTTTGTATTTGATGAGAAATGTTTGCAGGCATTTGAGTTGTTGAAGAAGAAGTTGATAGAAGCTCCTATTCTGATTACTCCTAACTGGGAGCTCCCATTCGAGCTTATGTGTGATTCCAGTGATATAGCGGTTGGGGCAATACTTGGGCAACGAAAAGATAAGATGTTTCATTCCATCTACTATGCTAGAAATACACTTGATGCAGCCCAATCAAATTATATTGTCACTGAGAAAGAGATGCTGGCATTAGTGTTTGCATTTGATAAGTTGAGGTCATACTTGGTGGGAACCAAGGTTGTGGTTTACACTGATCATGCTGCAATTCGGTATTTGTTTAACAAGAAGGATGTCAAGCCGAGGCTGATTAGGTGGATTCTGCTCTTGCAAGAGTTTGATCTAGAGATAAAAGATAGGAAGGGAACTGAAAACCAGATAGTTGATCATCTGTCCAGATTGGAGGACTCATCTAATGTGAAAAATTAAGGACAGATTCGCGAAGAGTTCCCCGATGAACAATTGCTTGCCTTGGACCTTGCTCAAGTGCCTTGGTATGTTGACATTGTTAATTTTCTGGTGAGTGGTTTATTTCCACCTAGGGCCTTAACACATCAAAAACAGAGGCTGAAGTATGATGCACACTTCTATGTATGGGATGAGCCTTTTTTTATTCAATTAGGGACCTGATCAGATGGTGCGAAGGTGTGTAGCTGAAGATGAGGCAATACAAGTGTTGGAGAGTTGTCACTCTTCACCATATGGTGGACACCATGGGTGCGAACGCACTGCACATAAGGTATTGCAATCTGGTTTCTTTTGGCCTACTCTGTTTAAAGATATTGCTATGTTTGTGAAGGGCAATGATCAATGTCAAAGGATGTGCACCATTTCTAAAAGGCATGAGATGCCATTGAGCAACATACTGGACATTGAGATCTTTGACGTCTGGGGGATAGACTTCATGGGACCATTCCCATCGTCCCGTGGTAATCAATACATCTTAGTGGAAGTGGACTATGTTTCCAAGTGGGTGGAGGCAGTTGCATTACCATCCAATGTTTCAAAGGTGGTAGTGAAATTCACCCGGAAGCACATCTTCACCTAGTTCGGAACTCCAAGAGCCATGATCATTGATGGAGGTACGCACTTTATTAATAGTTATGTGCGAAATTTGTTGGCCAAATATGGGGTAAGACATAAGGTAGCTACAACTTATCATCCCCAAACTAGTGGGCAGGTGGAAGTGTCTAATAGAAAAGTAAAGCAGATCTTCCAAAAGACTGTGAATGCCCAAAGGAAAGATTGAGCTGACAAGTTAAATGATGCTTGGTGGGCATACTGGACTGCATACAATACATCGATAAGGACTTCTCCTTATCAAATGGTGTTTGGAAAAATGTGTCACCTCCTAGCTGAATTGGAGCATAAGGCATGTTGGGCGATCAAAAAGTTGAATTTGGACGCAGCTACATGAATTATAAGAATTTAAGCTCCACATGAGAACGCTAAGTTGTACAAAGAGAAGATGAAGAGGTGGCATGACAAACATATTGTGTCACACACCTTTGAGCCTGGTCAATTGTTGCTGCTATTTAATTCAAGAGTGAAGTTGTTCCCCGAAAAGTTTTCGTCTAAGTAGAGTGGTCCTTTTGAAGTGGTAAGGATGACCCAACATGGTGTTGTGGAGCTAAGGAACAAGGATAAGAGTTCTACTTTCCTTGTAAATAAGCAACACGTGAAGCACTTTGGAAATGATGTTGATCGTGAGCTTGAAGCGCTCACATTGAATGATGAATGAGTCATGAGAGGGGTCGTACCGCGACGTTAAATTAGACATTGCACGGGAGGCAACCCGTGACCCCTTGTAATAGCTAGGATTTATATTATTTTGTTTGTTATTTCAATTCTTAGGAATGAGTAAAAACAAAAAAAAATGATATATCCAGAAAATACAAAAATATGAGTCGTGCCAAGACCAAAACTCATGTGTTTACTAATGGGTTTTGAGCTAAAAATGTTCACGAATCAAGATTGAAGACATATCCCACGTCGTGGAGGTGTGTGTGAATTTTTCTTTACTTGGAATTAATTTTCCAAGTTGAGGTAGAATGGTCCGTGACCGTCCCGCGTCACGTAGGGAGTCCCAAAATTTTGGTTTCGACGAGAAATAAATTCTCGTCAATAATAAGGAGAATCTATGACCAGGCCGCGTCGCAGAGAGGTTTCACAATTTTGACCTCATGAAATTTAATTATTTTCACGAGGCAGAACACTCTGTGACCATGCTGCATCGCGCCCCAGGTAAGTTTTTTTAATTATTTTCATTAAATGAAACGGGTTCTACCCGTTTTAAAGGGTAATAACCTGACCCAACCCCCTTTTACACCAACTGGGCACCAGACACGAGATCACATTTTGTGACTGTGCGAGGAGTTAATATGCCTATCACTCCCATTGGTATCAATGATATATTAGATACACCATAGGACACTGATCCACTAGTGCTTACAGGGTTGAACATAAGCCCTCCATATCGGGCCATTCGACATACACTGTGTGGTCCTCAGTCCATGGCGCAATGGACTAAGTATAGTGGGAAGAGATATCACCAATCTCTTCCCTATGCTCACATTCTTAGGGAGACGTGAGTTTGGCTAAAGATTTTCATGAATTGTTTGATACCAGGTCTCCACTACACGGATATTACTTGAGACATGGTTTGTTTGGTCTATGCATTGATGAAGGCTATAGAGTTGAATATACGTACTAGAGTTAAGTGCTTCAATGTTAAGATACGTACTAGACCCCATAGTTTAAAAGACCTTTAAGATTGGGTTGAAGGTTGCAAGATCAAGAGCCAAGCCAAAAGGGGCAAGCCTAAGCCAAAGGCCAAGGCTGCCCCAAGCTTGGCCAAACACTACCTAAGGACCAAGACCAGTAGTCTTGACCACGGTCCGTGAAAGGGCTCATGAAGGTCCCTTAGGCATGTATGAGGCATCGCATTGAGACCTAGCCACTGCTAAGGAACCACGACCTTCACTACGACTCGTGGTCTTGACCACGGATCGTGGGAGGTCTCATGGTCTTGCCTTGGCATTATGGGAGCCAAGGGTACATAAAACACCATCTAGCCACTGCCTACCATCACCACGAGGGACTTAACGACCCGTGGTGGCCACCATAAGTCGTGGTGCCACCCGTGGTTGGCAAGGCAGTGTGTACAAGATTGGTGCCAAGCCAAGGCTCTCCTTCCGGAGCCACTTCACGGCTCGTGGTCATGACCACGGGCGATGGGAAGGCTCGTGGGATTTCCTTAGCTTGTGGAGGGTTGTGTAAAGTCGAAGAGGCTACTTTCTCAAAGACCACGGGAACCAGCACGAGCTGTGGTGCCCTAAACGGTCCGTACAAGTGGACGTAAGACCACTTAGGCTCAAGGGAGGAAAGGCAACTTTTCCTAACTACTGCCCCATGACCACGACTCGTGGTCTTGACCATGAATCGTTGAAGGTCTCGTGGACTTGGATTAGCCTCAGAGGTCTTAATAAGTTAGAGTAACACACTGGTCAAGGGACCACAGTCACCACCACGAGCCGTGGTGCCCCTCACGACCCATCAAATGGGCGTGGTCCCTAATGGGGCTGCCTAATTTAGGGAGTTTTACGTAATATCCCTTTCATTAATTGTTAAGTGGGGTTGATTTTAAATGGTTTATATCATATATATATATAAATAGTTTTAAGTATTAAAACACTTCATTATCCCACTATAACCTAAGACCCCAAATCAAAACCCAACAACCCTTCTCTCTAAAAATCTTCTCTCTAGAACCTCTATTGAAGAACCAAGAAAGAGTTCAAGGAAAGCTTGAAGAAGTGAGATTTTCAATACGAATTTAGTTGGATTCTACACCTAAGGTATGGGAGTTCTTCATCCTTGGAAAGCTATCACCCAAGGAGCCCTTTCAAAAGCTTCTAACTCCATTCTAGAAAACCTACTTAGCTAGGGTTTCAACTGAGCTCCATGGATTCCTTTCAAAGTCACTTTTAAAGGTTGAATTATGTTTGTTTATGAATATAATACTGATTTTATATGATTTTAACTCAAATTCTTCAAGAATCCATGAGACCCCAAGCCTAGCTATGGTTTTGCTTTACATTATGTGATGGTTTTGCAAGTTGGTCCAATTGATTGGATGTGAGTTAATTATGATGAAATTTCATGATCTAAGTATGATTATACATGTATATTTGATTAACTTAAGATTCTAAGGTGAATTGATGAGGCCTAGGGCCATGTCATGAAAGAGGCAAACTGTGGGTTTATATGTAACCTTCTAAGAGTGGTGAACTTCTTGATGAATTGCCTTAGATTAGTTCAACTAAACATGAATTTCTTATAAGTAAAGTTTGTAGACATGAACTAACTTGATTAGGGCTTCTATGAATGATCATGTTTGTGTAGTATTGGGATTGAGTTTATTTGTTCCTATATGACTATAATTGATAAAGAATAAGGCATGTGGTTAGGTTACCTATAGCATTAGGTATATATGGTAATCATGTGAGGCAATGCTTGAGAGTAAAGCTTGTAATAGGAAGACGACTCCTAAGGCCTTAAGGTTAATAGCTAATATGAATGAGCTATGAATGTTGATGCTTTAAGAAGGAGGCTATTATGCATGTTAAATTGTATATGGTGCTATTGTGGAAGGACTTCACCCACATGACCTACAATATGAGTATATGATCTTATACATGCAATGAATGAACTACTTGAATTATGATTATATACATGTCTACTACAATGAATTTTAGATGTGTTGATTTACATGGTCTATGATCCTTGAATGCAATGTATGTGAATTATGCATGATTGTGATATTATGCACATGCTTATGAACACTTTGAGAGGAAGTGTCTATGATGATAATGTTGTTGATTGTGTAATTGCAAAGACAAATACACACTCACACACTCCATGCATAAACATGATTATGATGTATCAATGGTGTTAATTGAAAGTATAGTTCTCATATGCACCTTTACGCATTATTACGCATGAAATGTACATGACTATGATGATCCTATTGTGTTGATTAAAAGTCCATTCTCATGAGAACACATGGTCTTGGTGTGAAAGTTATTCTCACAAACTAATGTTGATTCTAAGGTTGAAAGTACATTCTCCCTTTATTGAATCTATGAGTTGTTTGTTGTAATGACCCTAAAAATGAAGTAGGAAGATCTAGAGCCTCATATGTGTTTTAGAAGTTGGTAACTTGTTACAATTATGATTTTTGGCTTTTAAAGTTTAGTTAGAAGTTTTTTTAGGTCAAATGTCAAGAAACGACCATAACGTTCGAAAACTAGTATTTTGGTGCTAGTGTGTTCTAATGTGTTGTTGAAATTGTTGTGTGGTTGAGGTCTAAAATTGGTAGAAGTGACCCTACCACCTAGATGGACATGTGTAGGGGTTAAACGTCTGGGTACCACTCCCCAAGGACCACCCTAAGGGTTCTTGAGAAGGACCCTAAGTTAAAAACCCCAAGCTGCCAAAAGTGGTGATCTGCGACCATGAATTACAGCCAGTAGGTCCACTTACGCCCCGTAAATCTACCTCCGTAAGTCAAGACTTAGCCTAGGGAGCCTTAGCTCCCATGACCAAGTCTCTGTCACAAACAACGAGCCAACAGGACGGCCCGTCACTCCACCTACAGTCCGTAGGAATGGAGTTGTAGGTCGCACCTGCAAGGTGTCAAGTGACACGGCCAAGCCAAGGGTGGTTTGGTAAATTCCACCCTTGGCCAATTAAATACTTGAACGGTTATTTTGAGTATTTTTAGGTATTTTAAGTTAATTAAAACAATTAAACCTCCATTTAGAATTCATTCTTCAAAATCAAAACCCCTCTTTCAAAAAGGTTCTCTCTAGAACACCATTGAAGCTCAAGGTTAAATTGGAGCTAGGGTTGAAGATTTTGAATGCTTTCTTCTCCAAATTCGGGTGGAATTCATCTCTAAGGTATGGTGACCCTTGATCCTTGATCAACTTTCTTTCAAGGAGTCCAATTAAAGGGTTTTTCAAAAGTGTTTCAAAGAACAAAACTTCTATTTTATATTCTAGGCATGGGTTCATTGGTAAAATGTTTTCAAAGTCATTATGTTGATGAATTGAAGTTCTATTTATGATTTTAAGATGATTTTCTATGGAATTCCTTCAAGAACCAATGTTTTCACTAAACTCCTAAATTTGACTTATGAAGTGGGTTTTGTGATTATGATTCAATGTTGATGAAATTGTGCTTAGATTGAATTGATTTATTGGTTTCTATTGTTGTCTATACTTATATATGGTGAATTGTTGAAGAATTCAGTAATGTTGATTATGGCTTTGGAGAATGGTAAGTTAACCTAATTTCCTTACTAATGTAGAATTGATATAGAATTGTTCTTGTATGGATTGATCCACTTATGGTGGAGGTGTTTATATATTGATTGTATTATGATCATGGCCTTGAAGTCATTAAATGGTGGTTGGTAGTATTGTCATGTTATGGTATATGTGAGGGTATGTTGTGAAGGTGTTCATGTAATCTCAATGGTGATCTTGTATGAGGTGACATTGGGTTGTGATGGAAAGTATGTTCTCTGTTAATGTTTATATGTGATAATGATAGACTATGAAGAGTCTCTATATGATGATATTGTCTCTTGATTTGGTAGACTTAGGTGCATCTTTTTGATACATGAAAGCTTGTTGAATGTGAACTCTTGACTTGGTAGGCTTAGGCATCCTTCTCCTGAGTGATGAATGTATCTTGACTTAAGTGTCTAATTGAGCATGAATTGTTAGACCTAGATTGGCAACCTCTTCTTAAATTAATGAATAAATGAATGTCTAGAATCGGCTAGACCTAAGCATGGTGCCCTTTCTGTGAATGAGTAATGAGGCATTCTAGGCTATACCTTGAATCGGCTAGACCTAAGCATGGTGCCCTTTCATGATGAGTCTAGACCCTAAGTGAATGTAAAACCTTGAAGCGGTAGGCCTAAGGGTGAAGACCTTCTTCTTGTGTGAAATGATAGACTTAGACTTGGTGGACCGGAAGGGTAGAAAGCCCTCTCTAAGAAAGTCAATGAGCTATCCTTAAAGAACCTTGATCGACTAGACCTAAGTATGGTACCCTTCTTGGTAAAGGTACTATGGGTCGGCTATACCTAAGAATGGTGCCTTCTCTAGTACACACATGTGAATGAAATTACTCTATGGGAACTAAGGCTAGCATCGAGTGGATATGGTTAAGATGGTGTCTCTTCCCATAGAAAAGGCAAGAGTCCAATGAACATCTTTGGATATCCCCTAAACCATGTGCCTACATGGGTTGTTTTCTAGTTCTACCCTTGGCAAGTAGAACACCCTCCATGGCGTGGGATTTATGACGCCAAACTCCATTCCTTGC
Source organism: Solanum stenotomum (assembly GCF_019186545.1). Lineage (NCBI taxonomy): Eukaryota > Viridiplantae > Streptophyta > Magnoliopsida > Solanales > Solanaceae > Solanum > Solanum stenotomum. Next base: position 38,076,858 of record NC_064287.1, read on the forward strand.
TAGTACGGTCTATGTCGGTTAATGCCTATTCCCATCATGTGGGATGTGCACTCTAGTTATTGGATAAGTTCTATAACGTGTTGGTAGTAGTATGGGATGCTATCTACACATGGCATGAGTAGGCTTTGAAGATACTAAAGTGAGTTCCCTAAGCCTTAATGGCTAATACGTGAAAGTCCTCTAAATGCATAAATGTGTCCTAAATGACTCCAAAGAAGATGTTGACCTTTGAGTCTTATGTTTTTGGATTAAAAGGTTTTTAATTCTTCACTATTTCTATATATTTAATTTTATGAATGCTAAAGGCTTGTATAAGACCTTTGAGAGGTCGAGTACGCCATGTTACGACTTGGGGGTGCTCTCGGGACGTGACATTTGTGAGTTGTATTGAATGAAGGGTAGAGCACTCCTTCACACATGTAAATACAATTCAAGACTAATAATGTATAATTTGGGAAATAATGCATAGCACCGAGTGAATATGGAAAATAAGGAACAGGCCCTTCCGTCAATGCAATAGGTTAGGTCATCTAAAGTAAACTCATGAGATGGAAGCTCCTCCGCCAATGCAATAGGTTGGATTTCTAGAAGGAATCTCACTATCCCATAACTATGTGCCAACATAGGACTTAGCTAGTGGATCCACCTTATAGCTATTCATTTAGTTCTACCTTAGGCAAGTAGGACATCTTCTTTCGGTGTGGGGTTACACGACACCGGANNCCTCCATGGCGTGGGATTTATGACGCCAAACTCCATTCCTAGCTAGTATGGTCTATGTCGGTTAATGCCTATTCCCATCATGTGGGATGTGCACTCTAGTTATTGGATAAGTTCTATAACGTGTTGGTAGTAGTATGGGATGCTATTTACACATGGCATGAGTAGGCTTTGAAGATACTAAGGGTATGGGGCTTCACTTCCACATTGCACAAGTTAACTTAGTAGGATGTCATGGATGGTTCCTTTATGTTATGATGAGATATGTATGTATGCATGTATGTTGAATAGATAGTTGTTAAGGATGACTTTCCTTATAATTCAAGTAATGTACATGACTATTTCCTTATTTATGGCTATTGCTTATGATAAGGTCTAAGGATGAAATGTATGACTAGAGTAGCTTCAAATGAGTACTTAGTAGGGTTGGTATTATGGGATGCCAACCATATATTGCACAAGTGTTTCTTAGGGGTTTCTTATGTGATGATTACTTTATGATGAGATGATCTTAGTATTTGACTATGTATTATGTTATGATTGGAGATTATATCTTGTGAGGATTGGGATATGTAATGTGTTTATGTTGGAGACTATGTTTGTTAATATGATGACATCCTTTATGCTATAATGAATTGTATGTGGGTTGTCTTATGCATTCTCCAACTAGTTCACAGATGATGTTCAAAAATGGCATATAGCATGATTTCAAATGAAATGTCCCTTTTATGCACGTTTTAATGATTTTTATGCATGGCTTCCATACTTGGTACTTTTTGTGCTAACCCCATCTTTCTACATTTTATATAAGTATAGGATTTGGAGATATTGGATTTCATCCTTGTGGCTAGGTTCATAGTAGATCAAGAAGAAGAAGCTTGGTGAGTCCTTATTGTATTTGAGGGCTCAACCATATGTCCCTTATGTCTTTACTTTCATGTTTTAAACTTATGTAAGGGTTATGTCCCTAAGATTGTATTTCAAGAGTTATAATCCAAGTGTTATAGATGGTTTGAGACATATTGTTATAGATTCTTTTTCATTTTATAAGAGACTTTGATTGTAAAGAAAAGTTTTAAATTCCGCACTATTTTCCTATGCTCTTATGTTTAAGATATGCTATGAGGCTTGTATGCGACCCCTTCGGGGTCAAGTACGCCATGTTACGTCTAGCGGGTAGCCCAAGGTCGTGACAAACGTGGTATCAAAGCATAAGGTTTTTGGGATGGTTTTTTTGAAGGATGACTCAAACCACATCTAGTAGAGCTTTGTTCAAAAATGTGAAGCGCGCTATATTTTATGAATAGGCGGCTATCAGATGTTAAAGAACTTCACTTCTTCATTCTCTAAGTCATGCCCTAGAGTTTAGCTTTATTAGACCTTTCTCCTAATGTGTGCCCTATGGTTTTCAGGATATGACTACTTCAAGGGCCTACATTGAAGGGATTGAAGAAGACAATGTGGAGCAAGAAGTTCCACTCCAAGCTCCAATGGACCCGATAGGGGAGGGTGTGACTCATGCAGACTTTAGGTCCGCTATCCAACTATCGGCTCAAGCCTTAAAGGTGCAAGTCAACAAAGAGGTTGTAACTCCGACAAATCATATAAGGGGTATAACTACTTCTAGATTGAGGGAGTTTTTAGGGTGGTATCCTCCTATGTTTTATGGCTCCAAGGTGGGAGAAGATCCTCAAGGGTTTGTGGATGAGGTCTTTAAGGTGTTAGACCGTATGGGGGTAACTTCGATAGAGAAAGTGGAGTTAGCTTCTTGTCAACTTTAAGGGGTTGCACAAATATGGCATGATCAATGGAGGGAGACTAGGCCGGTAGGATTGGGCCCTATAGAGTAGGAAGGGTTCAAGAGTGCCTTTCTAGAAAGGTTTTTCCCTTTAGAAATGAGAGAAGCTTTGGTGCTTGAGTTCATCAACCTGAAACAAGGTGTTATGTGTGCTAAGGAATATTCAAGGAGGTTCACTCAATTGTCTAAGTATGTTCCAATCCTAGTATCCGATCCTAAATCGGGGATAAGTAAGTTTGTGTCGGGATTGTCCGATTTAGTGGAAAATGAATGGCGTATGGCCATGTTTGAGCATAATATGAATATCCCTCGTCTTATAGAGTATGCCTTCGAAATTGAGCAAAAGAAACTTGAAGAAAAGTCGAAGGAGGAAAAGAGGGTTATGATGGATGATGGAAATTTTTCACTTGAGAGGTCCTTTGGACAAGATCTTTCTAAGATTCTCCCAAAAGTTAAAGGGGAGAGGGTGTCTAACCCTAAGCCTAAAAGAGGAAGCAATAGTGAATCGGTGTTACTTAAGCCTACTTGCAAGATATGTGGAAGAAAGCATCTTGGTAAGTGTCTAGCCGACACGAAGGATTATTATGGTTATGGTGGGAGTGACCACAAAATAAGAGATTTCTCGGTACTTACCGCTAGGGGAAGAGAAAGGAAGAAAATTACGAATGATGCTCTTCAAGCTAGAGGTGAACAAGAGTGTCCTCCTAATGTTGCTCACGGTATATGCTTCATGCTTATTTCTATTCCAGTAGTACGTGCCTTTTGTGACTTGATGAATTGGACATGATAAGCTTTATGTTGTCCTTAGTATGTATGGGTTTGATTATGGTCATGTGTGTATGTTGGTGGAACCCCAACTTAGCCATTATGAGTTTTATGATGTGTTGGAAGATTTGATGAATAGTGTTGTTTAAGTGATGGATATGAAAATGTTGAGGAGTGGTATTTTAGTAGGGGTTTAGTTAAAGGTGCTTATTTGGGAGGCCAAGGGCCAATGATATGTCCCAATACCCTTATGTTCCCTTTTATTCCTCCTCTAGTCTATGATGATAAGTTCTCCTTGACTCATTTATTGATTGTGGAGTCTTGGATGTTATATGTGTCCTATGATTCTCCTGTTCCTTAGAGTTACTCTTTTTAACCTTGATAGGGTTTGGATACATGGTTATTAGACCTTTATTAGTTCTAGAGCTCAGTAAAGTTATAATGAGCCTTGGTAATGCTTGAGTTTGTTAGAAAGGAGTAGTGTTTGAGGTTTTAGTAAAAAGGGGCTTACTCCCAAGGGGGAGATCATGTGGTTGTGTAGCAACATTGATTGAGAGTCCCGATATCCTCATCCTTTTCTTTTATTCTTATTCTAGCTTGAGACCAAGAGTTCTTTTTGGGCTTGTTTTATGTTTAGGATTCATGAGTGTTTTAGAAACTTCCATGATCTTCTTATGTTATGCATGTTTTTTGAAAGATTCTTATTTTTAATAAAATGGATTTTTCATGATTTACATATTCCTCATATTGCTGTGCATTTAGTATGGTGATGGCATATTTAACTTCATGGGATGATGTGATGAACATGCCTTGTTAAGTTTTTGATGAAATGGCACATTTTCTCCATAATGTTATGATGGGCTTGCTTATAGTTGGAAAAGGTAATTCTTTCTATGACTATGTGATTAATGATGTTTAGAAGCAGTTGTTTAGGCTCACTCCCAAGGGGGAGATGGTGTGCCTAGCTAACATTGTGTTATGTGGTTATGTGTTGCCATGACTTCTTTATATAATGCATGTTCATGAAAACTTGTGTTTTGAAAGAAAATGAGTTTATGAGAATTGTTTCCCTCATGTTGTGGTGCTTTGAGTAAGAGTTGCCTATTGTACTTCATGAGAAGAATTTATGGACATGTTTTAGTTGGGAGTTGAGAGTTCCTCCTTAAATGAAATGCTTTTTGAGAAATGATTGCTTATAAACTCCATGAGAGTATGTTGAGCATGCTATGAATAGGAGAAGGTAGTTCCTCCTATTAACATGAGATATGTTGCATTTCATGCATCTTGGGTTGATAGATGTAGTTCCTACTTTCTTGTGATTGCATTGTTTAGGTCTTGAGATGGAGTTGATGTTTCCTCTTATAAGTTGTGTTTTTTGTTATGATTGCATGCATGATGGACTACTAGTCTTGAGTCTTTATTTCCCTAAAAGTGTTTAAAGTGTCATTCAAGGATGAATGTTTCTAAGGGGGAGAAAATATGACGACTAGCAAAATGATAGGTTGAACTAGAGCCTAAACGTGAGGGTTAATGTCAAGAGTTAAGGGGTTTAGTGGTTAAACGATAAGATACGTACTAGACCCCGTAGTTTAAAAGATAAGGTTAGGTTGAAGGTTGCAAGATCAAGAGCCAAGCCAAAAGGGGCAAGCCTAAGCCAAAGGTCAAGTCTGCCCCAAGCTTGGCCAAACACTGCCCAAGGACCACGACCACTTTCACGACCAGTAGTCTTGACCACGGTCCGTGAAAGGGCTCTTGAAGGTCTCTTAGGCATGTGTGAGGCATGGCATTGAGACCTAGCCACTTCCAAGGAACCACGACTCGTGGTCTTGACCACGGATCGTAGGAGGTCTCGTGGTTTTGCCTTGTCATTATGGGAGCCAAGGGTGCATAAAACACCATCTAGCCACTGCCTACTATCACCATGAGGGTCTTCACAACCCGTGGTGGCCACCAAGAGTCGTGGTGCCACTCGTGGTTGGCAAGGCAGTGTGTACAAGATTGGTGCCAAGATAAGGCTCTCCTTCACGAGCCACTTCACGGCTCGTGGTCATGACCACGGGCCATGGGAAGGCTCGTGCGATTGCCTTAGCTTGTTGAAGATTGTTTCAAGTCGAAGAGGCTACTGCCTCAAAGATCACGGGCACCACCACGAGTCGTGGTGCCCTGGATGGTCCGTACAAGTGGACATGAAGACCACTTAGGCTCAAGGGAGGAAAGGCAACTTTGCCTAGCTACTGCCCCATGACCACGACCATTACCACGACTCGTGGTCTTGAGCTTTTCAATACTAATTTAGTTGGATTCTACACCTAAGGTATGGNGCAAGCCTAAGCAAAAGGTCAAGTCTGCCCCAAGCTTGGCCAAACACTGCCCAAGGACCACGACCACTTTCACGACCAGTAGTCTTGACCACGGTCCGTGAAAGGGCTCTTGAAGGTCTCTTAGGCATGTGTGAGGCATGGCATTGAGACCTAGCCACTTCCAAGGAACCACGACTCGTGGTCTTGACCACGGATCGTGGGAGGTCTCGTGGTTTTGCCTTGTCATTATGGGAGCCAAGGGTGCATAAAACACCATCTAGCCACTGCCTACTATCACCACGAGGGTCTTCACGACCCGTGGTGGCCACCAAGAGTCGTGGTGCCACTCGTGGTTGGCAAGGCAGTGTGTACAAGATTGGTGCCAAGATAAGGCTCTCCTTCACGAGCCACTTCACGGCTCATGGTCATGACCACGGGCCATGGGAAGGCTCGTACGATTGCCTTAGCTTGTTGAGGATTGTTTCAAGTCGAAGAGGCTACTGCCTCAAAGATCACGGGCACCACCACGAGCCGTGGTGCCCTGGATGGTCCGTACAAGTGGACATGAAGACCACTTAGGCTCAAGGAAGGAAAGGCAACTTTGCCTAGCTACTGCCCCATGACCACGACCATCACCACGACTCGTGGTCTTGAGCTTTTCAATACTAATTTAGTTGGATTCTACACCTAAGGTATGGGAGTTCTTCATCCTTGGGAAGCTATCACCCAAGTAGCCCTTTCAAAAGCCTTTAACTCCATTCTACAAAATCCAATTAGCTAGGGTTTCAACTCAACTCCATGGATTCCTTTCAAAGTCACTCTTAAAGGTTGAATTTTGTTTTTTTTATGAATATAAGACTGATTTTATATGGTTTTAACTCAAATTCTTCAAGAATCCATGAGACCCCCAACCCTAGCTATGGTTCTTCTTTACATTATGTGATGGTTTTGCAAGTTGGTCCAATTGATTGGATGTGAGTTAATTATGATGAAATTTCATGATCTAAGTATGATTCTACATTTATATTTGATTAACTTAATATTCTAAGGTGAATTTATGAGGCCTAGGGCTATGTCATGAAAGAGGCAACTTGTGGGTTTATATGTAACCTTCTAAGAATGGTGAACTTCTTGATGAATTGCCTTAGATTAGATCACCTAAGCATGAATTGCTTATAAGTAAAGCTTGTAGACATGAACTAACTTGATTAGGGCTTATATGAATGATCATGTTTGTGCAGTGTTGGGATTGATTTATATGTTCCTATATGACTATAATTGATCAAGAATGAGGCATGTGGTTAGGTTACCTTAAGAATTAGGTATATATTGTAATCATGTGAGGTAATTCTTGAGAGTAAAGCATGTAACATGAAGACGACTCATAAGTCCTTAAGGTTAATAGCTAATATGAATGAGCTATGAATGTTGATGCTTTAAGAAGGAGGCTATTATGCATGTGTAATTGTATATGGTGCTATTGTGTTAGGACTTCACCCACATGACCTACAATATGAGTATATGATCTTATACATGCAATGAATGAACTAGTTGAATTATTATTATATATATGTCTACTATAATGAATGTTAGATCTGTTGATTTACATGGTCTATGATCCTTGAATGCAATGTATGTGAATTATGCATGATTGTGATATTATGTACATGCTTATGAACACTTTGAGAGGAAGTGATTATGGTGATAATGTTGTTGATTGTGCCATTGCAAGGATAAATATATACAAACACTCCATGAATAAACATGATTATGATCTATCAATGGTGTTAATTGAAAGTATAGTTCTCATAGGCAAGTAGGACACCTTCTTTCGGTATGAGGTTACACGACACCGGATTCCATGTAGCTCACATGGTCTAAGTCAGTTATGGCTACTCTTCCCTATATAATAAAGATAATGAATGAGACATGAACTATAATATGACTTCTTGGTGAGTTTACTTAGTAGGAGTGGGGGTATGGGACTTTACTTCCACATTGCACAAGTAGACTTAGTAGGATGTCATATGATGGTTCCTTTTATGTTATGATGAGATATGTATGTATGTATGTTGAATAGATAGTTGTTAAGGATGACTTTCCTTATAATTCAAGTAATGTACATGACTATTTCCTTATTTATGGCTATTGCTTATGATGAGGTCTAACGATGAAATGTATGACTAGAGTAGCTTCAAATGAGTACTTAGTAGGGTTGGTATTATGGGATGCCAACCATATATTGCACAAGTGTTTCTTAGGGGTTGCTTATGTGATGAATACTTTATGATGAGATGATCTTAGTATTTGACTATGTATTATGTTATGATTGGAGATTATATCTTGTGAGGATTGGGATATGTAATGTGTTTATGTTGGAGACTATGTTTGTTAGTATGATGACATCCTTTATGCTATAATGAATTGTATGTGGGTTGTCTTATGCATTCTCCAACTAGTTCACAGATGATGTTCAAAAATGGCATATAGCATGATTTCAAATGAAATGTCCCTTTTATGCATGTTTTAATGATTTTTATCTATGGCTTCCATACTTGGTACTTTTTGTGCTAACCCCATCTTTCTACATTTTCTATAAGTGTAGGCTTTGGAGATATTGGATTCCATCCTCGTGGCTAGGTTCATAGTAGATCAAGAAGAAGAAGCTTGGTGAGTCCTTATTGTATTCGAGGGCTCAACCATATGTCTCTTATGTCTTTACTTTCATGTTTTAAACTTATGTAAGGGCTATGTCCCTAAGATTGCATTTCAAGAGTTATAATCCAAGTGTTATAGATGGTCTGAGACATAGTGTCATAGATTCTTTTTCATTTTTAAGAGACTGCGATTGTAAAGAAAAGTTTTAAATTCCACACTATTTCCCTATGCTCTTATGTTTAAGATATGTTATGAGGCTTGTATGCGACCCCTTCGGGGTCAAGTACGCTGTGTTACGTCTAGGGCATAGCCCTGGGTCGTGACAGGAGCTGTCCTGAAATCGGCAATGCAAAAGGCCCGGGTTCATAAAGGGCACATGTATGCTTTTGGTGGCCTTATTGCCAGAATTTGTCGTGTTGCAGGTGCTCCTAAAGAAAACGTGGATTACATGGCACCGTTATTCCCAGCGCCCATGGATATCACGAGGACAAAGGGGATCGACACTGAGTTTGGCCCAACTCTCACCACTGCAGAGCGCCATAGCAGGGATAAGCTGATTATGGCCTCGAGATGTTGCGCCACCAGAATGGCTATCTAGCTTCCACTAACATACAGTTGGGAGATGTTGAGAGGTGTTACCCGCTAAATGCCCACGCCAAGGCCCTACTTGGCATTGGTCCCGAGTTTCATGAGCCAGTCGATAATGACATTCTTACTAATGAGGTGCGACTGCGTACTAGCTCAGACGTAGAGTCTGATTCTAATAAGGAGGTAGACCCCACTCATGCAGGTGATGAGGCCGAAGGGGGTGATGATATGGAGGATTGATCAGGGAGTATTTTAACCTTACCTCTTGTATTGTTCTAATTTTTGTAAAGCACTGGGACAGTGTTAATGTTTAAGTGTGGGGTGAGGGTGAAAATCATACTTGGTCTATATATACTTTTATTGTTGAACATTGTTAGAGTCTAATTTGTATTTTTTTGTTTTATTTTGGGTTCCTTGGAGGTTGTTTTCGGTTCTTTGACCAAGGAAAGTCCTTTGAATCGTACAAAATACAAAAATATTTTATCTTTTTAGGATTGAGTCAGTAGTCGTAGTTGAGTCACATTGCCCAATGATAGATGGATGACGACCGTCTTAAGGGTGATTTCGCCATTGAGTCTTAGGTTAGTATGTGTTGAAGGCTGAAATCCCAGAAGGAATATGTATGAAAGCATGATGTGAAGTTGATGTATGAATGCATTTGAACTCTTGTATTTGACTTGAATGGTTACAGCTTAAGCTTAAATTGGACCTTGTGCATAAATTGATTGTGTTGATATGATTAATCTATTCTTGAGTAGAACTTGTTCCATGAGCAGTGAGTGATTGAAGTATCCATGTAGTGTCTCTGAGTCTAGAACTTGCCCGACATGTTATTAAAGCAAAATGAAAGTTGTGTTGTGTTTAGAAAATGATAATAGGCTTTCTTTGAAATGTCTTGAATATTAGCCTTTTCAGAAATAATATCCCTAGTATAGCCCAATTGAGCCTTTTTAGCCTTGATTTTGTTCTAACCCATGGAAGTAAGCCGAATCCCTTTTATTGATACCGTTAGTTTTTATCCTAAATCCCTAATGCACTATGTTAGGAGGAAAAGTGAAAACGGCGAAAAGAGTAAATACGGTGGTAATGTTTAGTTTGTTGGGGAAGAGAGAAAAGAGGTAGTAAAATGATCCCCCATAAGTTCAAATCGGGATTGGCCCTGGTCCTTAGGACATTGTACGCTTCGACTAAGGTGAAAAGCCTAAGTTGAAGGTGGCTAACTTGGAGAATACTTTGATGATGTCCTTGGTCCTTACAAGGACAATGTGTACCTTAACTTGAGAGAAATCTCTAACTCAAGGGTGGGTATTGTTGAGTGTCATAAAAAAAAGGAGCTATAGAAATAAAGGGGCGAGTGAGAAATAAAGGCAAGATTGGAAATACTAGTGGAAATCTACGAAGAAAGAGGGGACTAAAGAAAAGAAATAGTTGTGAATGTAAGAAGGAAATTGAATCTGGTGCATTAGGGAGGATAAGTCACTAATTTTATCTAACTGAATCCTCCCTTACCTTAAGCCTACATTACAACCTGAACAAATCCTATTTGATTTTGAGCATAGCATCCTTTATTAGTGGAGATGTACATAACGGGCAAGTTTATGGTTCTCAATGCGTGCATGTATGATGTCTTTGTTGAGTGAGAGCATGCTATGTTTGCAAAGTCCTTCAACTAAATTCAATCTGAGTTGAGTGTGTGGACTATTCTTTGGAGTGAGGGGCACTTGTTGTATGAAAGTTAGGTAATATGTAATAGTGCACATTTGTTGGTAGCTAAAAGTTGTCAAGTCAATTACATGAGTCATGCATATTTTAAATGAAATCATGCATGTGGTAACTGGTTACAGAAGAAAGTGGCGGATGCACAAATACCATAGTAGAGAGTCTAGGTCTAGGAGTAGTTAGTAAGTTGTTCGAGGATGAACAAAGCTCTAAGTGTGGGGTAGTGATCTTAGGCGTATTTATATGCCTAGAAATCTAATAATGCCTGTATTTAAGCTAAGTTTGAATTCAATGTATGTTTGTTTATAGTTTTATCGAGTCTTTTGGTTGTATATGAGCTAACCAACATGATTAGTTGTGTAGGTGAGCTTAAATGGAGAAATGAGCACTAAAATGGACATTGGGGAACACAAACGATCCAAGTCGAAAAGAAGCAAGGAGAAAAAGGATGAAATAATTTCCAGGTAGAGCACTATGTGTCCTCTCCGCGTCACGGAGAGGAATTTTAGTTTTGGTTTGCGAAAATGGATTTTGAGGCAGAGTGGTCCGTGTCAAGACCGCGTCGCGGAGAAGAGAAAAGATCTCAGAACGGAATTTGTGAAGCCCTCCGCTTTGTGCCCTTTATTGCTAGATTTGGCCGTTTCAACTTTATTGTAAATAGGTTAATATTTTATTTTATTTTATTAAGGCATTCTTTTTTTGGGTTTTGAAGAACGGCGACTTGGAGAGCTATTTCATCATTTTTTAGGGTTCTTTCCTAAACTCTTTTACGTTCGATCTCTTTATGATTATTAAACATTGCTTGATCGAATCTATTGTTATGAGTAGCTAAATACCCTAGTTCTAGGGTTGTGGCTACAGAATGATTGTAATCTATTAAGTTTTCATTGGGTTAATATTGATTATCATATGAATCTTTCTTATGTTCTTGTTTTTAGTATTTCGTGCCTGATCACCATTGAAATAAACACATTGTCCAAATTGAACTCGGGAGAGTAATAAGAGGATAGAATGTGGGGCATAAGGAGCATGATTTTCTCTTAATAATTAAGGTTAATTTGTATCTAGGATAGGGAAATACCTAGAAACCATGCTTGGTCACTATACAGGAAGAAATCGTAATGCTCGGTTCTTTGTCCAACCTATCCCCACTCAACGATGTAGTTAGGTTGTCATTTAGCGTAGGCGATTAGAGGTCAGGAGACCATGATCATACATTTAACCCTGTGATCACTGATTCGATAGTTGATTAACATCCATTTAAACAAGATAATTGCATGAATCCTGATAAGAGTTGTAGCCTTGGACTTTACCCAATCATTGTTTGAACCCTTGAAATTGAATCGTGTTTGTTATTTAATTATGTTCACTCTTGAAATCTTGAAAACACTTGTGCTTAGCTGAAAATATTGGAACAATGGAGTTTTCTAATCGTAAGTCTTTGTGGGTACGATACCCGACTCTTTATAAGAATCACTTTAATACTTGAACGACCACGTACACTTGCGTGTGCGATTTGGGCGCAACAGTATACTTCCACCCCATCTCCACCTCCACCGTCATACGTACCCGGACAATGCGAAGTGCAGTATATAATTTCATTTAAAATGTGAATTATCTAATAATTTGATTACTAATTTAATTATGTAATATTCAATATTTCTTCAATATTGAATCATTAAGCAATTTTGGTTAAATAAACAGACATATATAACTTTGGTTACAACTAGGGGTGGCAGAATGATACTCAAGTCTGTATTCAATCCCAGCCCCAATTGTATCAAATGATCCCATGACCTGGTGAATAAAATTTATCTTAGGTATGTGAGGTCATGCTATTGCATTAAAGGCCATGGAATGATAAGGATTCACATTTCAATTATTTATTAAGTATCAAAAAGTCATCCTTAAAAATATACTTCTTATTTATGGATCGTATTTTAATCCGAAAAGGGTCAAAATTGCTCCTGAACTATGCGAAATAGACCACTTATACCCTCCATTACATTTTGGGATCAAAAATACCCCCGCAGTTATCCTAGGAGACCACAAATACCCTCAAGAGTTAACACCCCAATTTTTTAGTGACGTGGCAAGCCATATGGGACTAAACCCTCCACCTAAGCATTGCCAACTAAGATTCACTACAAAGAACTTGACTTTTAGTGGCAACAAAGTCGCCACAAAATCCCAAAATATTGTCACTAAAGGTTATGAATGATTTTTAGTGGTGACTAAGGCTCCAACAACCATTCGCTAGTAAAACCTATTTTTTCAACCAAAAAATATGATAATTAATTTTCGATTGCGACCTAATTTTCTAAAATAAATAACTTGCAATATCCATATTAAAAACATCCAATATTATTACGAAAAATAATCAAAATTACTTCTTGATTTAAATCTCCTACTATAAAAAAGGGGGGGGGGAACGAAAAAAAATTCAATTTGCAAACCAAAAAGAAATTTTTCGGTGCGAAATTCATCTTATTGGTAGGTGAGGGATTCATGATATTTTTGGTAGTGTAATAGGTGTGAAATTCATGACTTTTTTGGTAGGTGTACCACTTTTGGTAGGTGAGTAGTCCATTTTAAAGATTTTATTATAATATTTTTTTTGCTAAGTGTCTTAATCTTGATATCTCTTTAATATTATTTATGATATACTATAGATATAACATATCTTGGGTTCTTAGGTACATATATAAATTTTCTTCCATTAATTGTTCTAATAGTTTTATATCTTCCATAGATTCTGTCCAATATTATAAATATTTGTAGTTCATTTTAGTTTCTTTCGTAGTCTAAATCATGTAGGTCTATTTCATACCATTGTTGGTTCAATCAATCTTTGCAAGTAAATTGAAAATTTTATGGTTCATTTTCCTCTTCTATTTCAATATATTGGAGAACGCTTTGGCTTCATTCTAAAGGTCAATTTCTTGATATTCATTTAATTCATTTCATGTTTGTTAGTATAGTGTTTTGATAAATTTATTACTCTTTTATAATGTTTGATCTTATTTTAGTTTTCTTTGTTAGTTTATTAATTTTCTTGATGCAACAATATTAATAAGTATATCTTTTATTTAAATTAATCTTTCATATTTTAATAATTACTTTGCGAAAAAAATAAAATCAAAAGAAAATGTAACATATTGTGACAAGAAATGCAAAGAAATAGACTTTTTAATTGAATGCAAAAATAAATAAGACTCATAATTATGAACAGTAATATAAATATATTGGCAATAAAGTATATTACGATTCAAATTATTTCATGTGATATATATGGTGGATATCATTAAGGTCATTTTTTTTCTTGTTTTTTTTAAGGGCAAAAAAATTTGTTGCTGATTTGATTTACTTAATTCGTTCCTCTTTTAGTTAGTTTACTTATTGGACATTAGAGTAATGAATAATTTTTTTAAAAAAAAAAACGCTAAAAGGGTTTAAGTTGACTTTTTGTCATTAATTTTGGTTACTAGTATAACATATTTGGTTGATGAATTACATCTTTACAGAGTCACAATGATTAATTTTAACAAAAACGATTTAAAGCATTTAGACTTTTAAACGAAGATTTCGAATTTTAAATAATTTTGATGATTAAATTTCTTTAAATTAAATTGTTAGAAGCATGATTAGGCTGATGATAATAATAGTAAATTTACTACTTGAAGAATAATACACACATTTTAGACATAAAAATATAAACATAAATAATTTTTGGTAAGGTTGGAAAGCGCACATTAATAAAACAAGTCAGTTTACAATAAATTAAAGAAGGCTGAATATAAGTAAATTTACTAAGCTAATAAGTATAATATATCCAAAATTAAGTCAAGCCAGATATAAGTCAATGAAGCGACCGTGCTAGAACCACGGGACTCGAGAGGTGCTTTACACCTTCCCCTCGGTCAACAGAATTCCTTATCCGGATTTCTAGTTCGCAGACCAATAAAAATTAGAGTCAACTTCATTTTGATTAGGGATCTAAATAAGGTGACTTGGAATACCAAAACGCAATTCCAAGTGACGACTCTAAAATAAAATAATCCCTTTTTCGAAATGTCACTTTAATTGGAAAAACTTTATTTTCAAACCATATCAATCTGGGAAAAAATAGGGGTGTGACAGATTACATGAAACACTTGCCCAACCATTAAACCAATAACCCGATATCAATAAAATAGTATTGTTTAGTCGGTCCGGATATCTGCCAAAAAGAAAACGGACAAATCAAGTCTTGAAGCGAACATGTAACACTTATGTAACACTTGCTCAACCATTAAACCAATAACATGATATCAATAAAGCAGTATCGGTTCTTCTGTTCGGATATCCGCCAAAAAGATTTAAAAAAGGAAATGGCTTCGCCCGGACTCGAACCGGAGACCTTCAGTGTGTTAGACTGACGTGATAACCAACTACACCACGAAACCTGCTTTTTACTTTATGTATCACAATATTAACAACAATTAAACTACTTTTTGTTTAATATTATTTGACTTCTTACCCCTTTCGTCTAAGGTGGCTCCGTCTATAGGTCTGGGGAGAGTAGAGTATACACATATCTTACTTCTACCTCGTGGAGGTAAAGAAACTATTTTCAAAAGACCCTCAACTTAAATAACATATATCAAAGTAGATTTTAAGACAGAAAAACATAAGTAATGAACACATGCATCACAAATAATAAGAAAAACATTCTAAAGCATACAGAGAAAAATAACAATAACCACCATTTAATAAAATGATAGCCGAATCATAATATAATAAACAACAGATAACAAAAAAAATTGAGGGACCATTATCAATTTCAATACTTCTATCCAAACACGTCACTCTATTTATTTATAAAATCGATTTCAAGACTTAAAATTACTTATCAACTATTTACAATCAGCTAATTCAAAAGGATTCTGAATTATTTCCTAAAAAAAATATATATTTAAATAGTATGAACATAGCTTTTTCTTTGCAATAGTAGTTGTATAACCACTACTACTTTTTCTCTTTCCCAATTAAACGTTGGCTTAAATAATATATATTGACCATTCGTAATCGTGTGAATAATACAACAGACTTGAATCATCTCAACTTTTGCTCCAACTTATCTCTGGGATCTGCTGATTTGGTGAGTGTTCTTTCATTATTTCTTCAAAATCTTATGAATTGTTGTATAATTGTGCAGTAAAATATTTCATCCGTTTCAATTTGTTCGTCTTATTTTTCCTTTTAAGTTTTGTTTAAAAAAGAATGTCTCTTTTCATTTCTGGCAACTCTTTAATCCAACTTTCTACATGATATATTTAAAACCATTCTACATATCTTCAATTTAGCATCATAAGATTCAAAAGTTTTCTTTAATTTATTAAACTTTGTGTAGTCAAATTGAGACAAACAAATTGAAATGGAGGGATTCGTTCTTAAGATATAAATATGAAGTAGATGTATGTATGGCTATGGTTAATTTGTTTTACAAAAGGTAGAGCCAGGCTGAAGTAGTATTGGAAATAGGTGATTATATAATTTCAGTTTATCGAGGACATGACCTTAGATACGAGGTCAAGGAGCGAGGACATAAATTAGGATAAGAGGTTAGTTAGATAGTTGAGTGTTGTCTCACATATTCTTTTATACTATTAGTCATATTATTCTAGCAGTTGTTTGTCCTTTGAGTACGGTTATTATCTCTGGTTTCTATTGCTCTTCAATTATCGTTTAGCTAAATTGACTGCTGTTTAGAATGATTAGTCAGGTTGACTGTAGTATTATGTCATGACTTTTTTCATTTCAGTTTATTATTTCTCTATGTTGTTTTTATCTCCCAAGCTAAGGGTGTATCAAAAATAGTCTTTCTACCTCTAAGGTAGTGGTAAGGTCAGCATAGACTCTACGACCTCCCACACCCCTCTTTGTGCAATTGCAGTGGATATGTTGTTGAAGTAAAAGATGCTAATGTATTCTAAGAAGTGATCACTTTTTATGGTATGTTCTGATTAAAGTTTGTGCTAAATTTGTAAGGAACATAAGTTTCTATGGCTTCATCCAACCATATCAATAGTGCTGAAGCAATTGAAAGAAGTGATGATCTTGTTCTCAAGATTCTAGTACTCCTCCCAGCAAAACCTCTGTTCAAGTTCAAATTAGTTTCTAAACGTTGGCAATCACTCATTTCTGATCCTTATAAATCGTCCTCGTGGAGGCCTCAAACTTCCCCGAGTGCACTCATTGTCCAGAGGTTAGCTTGGTTATCCGAGGATCAATGTGACTAACTTCTCTGTCTTTCCTCTGGAAAAAGAGTATATTTCTGGTAGTCGACTCTTGGATTTCATCAAACGCAATGCTTTAACTGATATGATGATTGAAATTTTGAGCTCGTGTGGTGGTTTAATTTTATGTTGTTGTCATAAACCACAGATCAGAGAGTACTACGTCTGTACTACGCAATTCACCATTGTTCCAAGTCTAGATATGAGTGATACAGAATCACCTCACTATAGAATTCTTAAGGTTGGCTTGCATTATAATGAGATGTACTCTTCAGAGACAAACTCCTGGACGTGATCCGTTTCCAATGTCAATTCGAAACCACGGGAGTTTTCTTCAATGGAGCAATCTTTTGGGCGTTTAATAGCTGGTGTTATTTCAATATGGATACAGAGACTCTGCGCTACTTAGACAATCCAATGCAAGAAATGATCAATACTACTTATCCATATACAGATTATTGGCTTGGATGTGTCAACGAGCGTTTGTATTTTGTTGGCCCTGCAGACAACGGATGGATCCCTCATGTCAGCGTGTTTGAATTGGGAAACGACTACTTGTGGAGCCTAAAGTATAGGAATGATCCATTGGAAACTTGGAGTAGTTTTCTTTCGGTTATGGCAAGAGAAGATGAACTATTTATGGCAATATACATGCATGATCGTGACCCAAGTGATCATGTTAATCAAGCTAATTAGTGATAATACTTGCAGCATGGTCTTGCCATTACATGCTTCTGCTCCCTTTGGGTCTGCAAGTAAAGTTTATCATTTCATTGAGAATCCATTCTTGGCTATCTAAGTAGGCATCTATGTGTAATAGGTACGTATACAATCAGTCAAGACTTCTCTATAACAATAATTTGGTATAATGATCAAGTTTCCTTTGGAATCGATTATGTTATGTTATATTATATGTTCTTTATAATTGAATCTGATCCACTAAGTAGTTGTAAAGTCTATCATCCCCAAAACTTCACTTCATGGGGACTAAGGTATGTTGTTGTTGTTTTGTAAGAGTGGAACTTCACAAATATATTGTGTTTTTATGTTTATCTCTTTCATCCTTTTTGTGCCTTAAACTTATGTTCAGTTTGAAACTAAAAGTCTCGAATTCAATCATTGCAAATTAAAACTATCCTAATAGAGAAAGAAGGAAAATTAAGCCTTATGAGACACGATTTTTACGAGTTTACGAGAAAAGAGGAGAAAAAAAAAGGCTTGGCTTCGCCCGGACTCGAACCGGAGACCTTCAGTGTGTTAGACTGACGTGATAACCAACTACACCACGAAACCCAATTTATTACATTTTTCCTCGTTTATGACCATGTCAGTCAACACATTTTTCTGAAAAATGTTTGAAAAGTAAATTTCATTACTGACATTTCAAGTTGATTATCTCGTTCTTACCTCTAATCCCCACACTTTACCATGTACCCTGACCCCCATACTCTTATTTATCTAAATTATGCATATAAATATTTTGCGAAATAATATTTTTTTGCTTGCGCCTTACTCCAAGACAAAAATAAGTAAGAAAATTACTTGATTTTCAAGAAAAGCATTATCATATGGTTGTCGTGTCCTTGAGAATCATGTCATTTGCATTGATGTGTTGCCATCCGCAGTCATAGTTAAAAGAGTTGATATATTTTAAGTAGTTTTGTCTATGTAATAGGCGTTTGAGAACACAAGTGAAATCATTAAAAAAAAAAAAAAATGAATCAAAAGTGTCTAATAATACTTTATTATGTATTTGGATGCGCAATTGAATATGTTGAAGTTTCAATATTTAAATAGAATTATTAATAAATTTAAGAGATTGTCTATATATTCTTCCTTGATATTAATTCTTGTTGTTGTTGTAGTACTAGAAATTCAAAATTCCGAACTATACTTAAAAGTGTGTCATCTTCTAATGCTTTAGTGGTCCATGAGTTCTAACTGGGCAGTGAAATCAGAAATTTTACTATGCGTATCGATTTCAATCGAAGACTTGGGGTAGCTTGCTTATTTTTTGGCTGTTGCAACATAATTGTATGTTCTTCTTTTTTGGGTGATTTTGACATGAATGATTGCTTTTGTCTTCGCTAGGATTTAAACCTGAGACCTCAGTTTCTTCTCCCAATTACAATCTGAAAATATTTGCTACTGTAGAATACAAGTTCTATATATGTGGAATTGCTTAGTATGGAGGTAGAGGATGGGCTTAGCCAATCGCCAGAAGAAGTCCTTGTCTCAATTTTTTCTCTGTTGACAATGGAACAAGTAGTGGCCACAAGTTTCCTTTCGAGTCTTATTTTTAAAGGGTTAACATGCCTTGAAGCAGACAACATTTGTAGACAGTGAAATATTATAAGATAAATCCATATTAATTTTTTTGTTAAATCATAAATTTATAATATGTTGATCGAGTGAGGTTAATATAGTTGGATCAATATTTCAATTAATATTATATAATTTAAATGAAGTGTAATACATTTGTGTCAGCATGTTAGGTTGACAAGATAACCCAACTCATGGTCTCTATGCCCAAGGTATGAAAAAGACGCACACAAACACATATATATATATACATATAGAGTAGTCTTGCTCTTTATTGATGATTTGCAAGCCCTTCCGCATACATATACCATTGAAGGATTTTCAGACTAATTCAACCATCATGTTTATGCCTAAACCCCAGAACAAAATACTAAGCTATTCATAAAATTTACAAACGAAATACAGCAACAACAAGACTACACAACTTCCTCTTTGACACTCTTCTTTTGCAAAAGAAAATAAACCGGAATATCGAGCCCACAATATGTAGCAAGGCAAGGCTCTAGCCACTTCCTTCGTTTACGCCCTCAAGATGCTCCTACATCGCATTAATGGAGTGAGAACAAAAATTATTTTGCTCGCACCAAATTAGTCATATCGAGATTTGGATGATTACCCTTCCCCTAATCTTATTCTTTTGTCAGATTCAGTTGCACTTTCAATGTGAATATAGAATGAAAAAGTCGAAAGTAATCAATTTTATAGTCCATCCATTGAAATGCAGCTATTGAGTTATCTGTTTATTCTTCCGGTAAAAGAACACACATGTGAAATATGGACTAAAAAGATCAATAATCAGGTTTGCTAAAAGACTCCGTATAGATTATATGTAAGTAATTGTTTTTTCCTATTTTATCGAACAAATGTTTATCTAAGGTAAATGCGATTATTACTGTTGCACCATCTTCTAAATAACAAATGAAGTTTCTTACAAAAAAAAAAAAAAAAACAATGAAATTTGATTCTGAATAATACTGTAAAAAGCAGAATGAAAGCATATCACACCTTTACCGTCTTTCCAAATACTCTCATAAGCAAGCCCATAATGACCAAAAGTTTCCTTGTCAAAATTTCCACCTCTGTAACCCCATATAAAAATTGAATTTCCCTCTTCAATCATGACTTCTTTCCTACTGGACTTTCTGAATTATAAATTCCGACTCCTTTTTCTCTCTTATATAATGTGATAGCTCTTTTGATAATTTTTTCTGCAAACTTTACATGTTTTCCCGTTTTGCTGTAATTAAATGCCTCAAAAATTATCTTTGCTAAATCTATAGAATCGGTGTGCTTCTAGAACCATAATTATCTAGCATAAATTATCTTTGCTAAATCTATAGAATCAGTGCTTCTAGCATCATAGTTATCTATCATAACAAGATAAGCATTGTTCATTGATCCCAACTTATCTCGTAACATGTACAACAAGAAAATCTCTACCAAGTCCTTCATAGTTGGGCAGCAAAGACTGATTTGTATTAGCCTAATTACCATGCACAAAAATAAGATGGATATGAAGAGCAAGTGATTGACTCAAGCTAATTAGTGACCTAAAGTCAAAAATAAATTGGAGGCATAACATTTTTTTATTTTTGAGATCCAAAGTTATTTCTTCCTTTCTAATGAAAAATATACCAAAATATTTTTTTAATTTTATGGTCTTAAACATGTTATGTGGAAGTTAAATTTTAAAATTGATAAAAAAGAAGAAACATTCTTTAATGTTTTGAAATGAACTGAAAGAAAGACACAATATAAATATTTTTCTTCGTAAAAAATACTTATAATAATTTTTATTATTACTAAAAAAAATGAGGGTGCAAACAGCATAGATACCTTGTTTTGGACGTTTCCATGAAAGTCATTAGTAGTTGTAGAGCTATAAGATCGTTGGCTCAAAAGAATTTAAATTTTAACCCATGTAACTAAATAAAGATCACTCCCTGATGCCTCGTCTGCATGGGGTGTCTTCCCCTTCAAACAGTCTTTGAAATGCGATAATTAGAAAAGTTGTTTTCGAATTGGGTCAACAAACCAGCTCAGCAATACGATTACCTCATTCGCGACATAAGTTTGAAATCATTTGGATGATTGTTGACAGGCTAACAAAAATTAGCCCATTCTTGCTGGTCAGGTCTATTTTTATAGTCAAGGATTATGCATAATTTTATATCAAGTAAATAGTTAGGTTCTACGATCTGCAAGTATCCATTATTTCTGACAAAGGGGCACAATTTACAGCTAACTTTTATAGGTGCTTTTAGAAAGGTTTGGGAACATAGGTTAATCTGAGTACAACTTTTCATCCCTAGACAAACAGCCAAGCCGATTAAATAATTTAGATGCTCGGGGATATGTTACGAGTGTGCGTGGTAGACTTTAAGAGAAGTTGGGATGAACATTTGTCTCTTATTGAGTTTGTGTATAATAACAACCACCATTCCAGAATTAGAATGACTCCTTATAAGGCTTTTTATATGGGCTAAAATGAAGATCTCCAATTAGATGGCTCGAGGTTGGTGAGTCAGGGTTGATTTGACCTGACTTAGTATATCACACAATGGAGCAGGTTAAACTTATTCGAGAGCAGTTGTTAACAGCCTAGAGCTGCCAGATGTCAGATTTTGATATGTGACAACGTGGCTTGGAGTTTTGTGTTGATGATTGGGTATTCATGATGGTCTTGACTATGACTGGTTTTATGAGGTTTATAAGGAAGGAAAATATAAGCCCAAGATTTATTGGGCTATCTCAGATCCTCAGAAGGGTAGGCCAAGTAGCTAATGAGCTAAAGTTCCCTTCGGGGATAGGGTTTGTTTGTCTAATCTTTTATTTGTCGATGTTGCAGAAATACATATGAGACCCTTTTTCAGGTTGTCCCGGTTGGGGATATTCAGATCTTAGAGAACTTGTCCTACAGCAAGACTCCAGTTGCGATACTAGATTGGTAGGTCCGCAGATTGAGAACCAAAGGTGTGGCTTCCGGAAGAGTATGCCTACCTAGATCACATAGCTGAGGTGAGTTACCCCTTCTGTTGAATTTTTGTATTACAAGTATGATTTGATTCAGATATTTGTTTATTGAAGTGCATCTTGTTAGTATTGTGTATCGGCTATCGCCCTGTGACTTGTTTGGACAAGAACTTTCTGCATTTTAAGTTTTCAGGTAGGCACGTTTATAGAGAAGACTCTCTCGAAATTCCAGCAACTACTAAGGACTTAATTAATTAACTATGTGACTCTGATTGTTTTTTATTTGAGGACAAAGTTCCGAAGGGGGTACCCCTCCCTTTCAAAATATTCAAATCAACCCATACCTTTAGGGCAAAACTAAGAGTGAGTTATATGTTAATAAGGATGTGTAAACTTATTTGAATGGTTCAACAATCGTATTTAAGTTTTGAGGTCTAGCAAGTTGTAAAATAAAAGACGACAAAAGTTATCATAAAGTACTTTAATTTTTTTCCCCAATCTATAAAGAGTTAGAATAACCACAATCTATCAAATCAAAATTGTACGAGTCTAGTTTCCAACACATCAAACCGTTTGTCCATACAACTTCAAAATAGAAAGATATTCATGTTTTTGCGAGACAGTGCAAACGAACATGTGAATGGTCCCCATGCCGAAGGAGGCTTATACATATATTCTCCTTCGAGATTTATTTAGTCTTTCATGGAAAAATTAGAAAATCCAGCAACTTAATACCTTAGATCACCAAAATTATTGATTTGTAACACCCCAGAAAATTTTTCAAACTAAGACTCAAACCGGTCATCGTAGTGAGTGAGATTTTACCGAGAAATTTAAAATTTCTTAAGTGTTAAGTTCACTAGATGTAGCACCTTGAGTTCGAAAAAGAACTAAATTGGAAATAACAAAATCTGAAATTTTGCAAGTTAAGCTAAGTATGAGTTTTGGGTCAACTTCAAACGACCATAACTTCTAGCTCAAGATGAGTTAGGTATGATACCAGATACCGTAGGAAATACCTTTGAATTATCTTTCCAACGCCGCCAAGTTTGCTAAGTTTCGAGTTCGGATGAGTGAGATATGACCTTTTGAAGTTAGGCTGTCCAGTTAAGGAAAGTTAGCCGGAAATAGTAAAGGGTATTTTGGTCTTTTCCTTAACCAATCAGATTTAATTCATTTTTAGTAAGGTTTTAGGAGTATAATCTGATTAGGTTCAGTTTTATAATCCTAGTTTACGCCTAGGGTTTTAGTTGAGAGTTCAAGAAGAGAAAAAAAAGAGAAAAGAGGAGAGGATCAAGCGTTTGTCGAGATTCTTGCGTCTTGTTGCGGATTTTCGCCATGGGTTTGATCCCTAAGAGGTATGTAAGCTTCCTTAGTGTTGGTTTTGTTCACCCACACACCAAACATGTTATTTTCAGGGCAAATTTCATTCTTGAAGTTGAAAGATTTGAGTTCTTGATAGGTGTTCTTGAAGTTCATTCTAAATCTTGTTGTGTTGGGTTTTGGATGATTTCTTGAGATCAAAGTGAGTGTTTTTAAGGGCTTTATTGAGTATATTAGAGTGCACTTATGTTAAGTAATTGATTCTAAGTGATTGGGGAAGAAACCATTCGATTCTAGGCGAATTAGGGTGAGAAAACGAGCAAGGAAAATTCATCGATTTTCTGGCTTGGGCGCCAGCCAGAGCGCCCCAAATCCTCCTCCGAAGTTTAGGGGCTGGTGCCCCGCGCTACCCATAGCGCCAGGGTTGCCTGCCCCCTCCAGTTTGTCGTTGGTTGCCCCGTTTGAGTTCGTTTAAAGTGCACATTCACTCATTTTCGATTTTAACTACTCTAAGCTACTTCTAAACACCTAGAAATCATTCATAACATGATCATAACCTTGAATTCATAATTCAAATTCAAGGTAGAGCTAAGAGTTAAGTTTTGAGAGTTCTTTCGAACATTCTAAGAAAGTCCCTTTGAGTCCTTTTATGGAGTCTTCTACAATTTCTAGTAACTTGTTTCAAGATTCGAGTAAGTGAGCATGAGAGTGAGGAGAATGTATTCATGAGCCTACTTTGTCATCATGAGATCTTTCATAGCATGAACCATAACTCTTGATTTCATAATTCACATTCAGGAGAGAGTTAAGAGTAGAGTTCAAGAAAGCCTTTGAGTTCGATTGTGAACCTTTTGAGATCAACTATTGATTTGAACTAAATTTTGAGAAAGTAAGTATGAGAATGAGAAGAGTTATCATGAGTTCCATAATGTTATGTAGACCTACAAGTCAAGTCGTTCATGCCCATAAATTTCGCGTGAACTCCATAAGTTGAGTATCTATGAGGGGAGTAATATCTCCAAGTCCTAAGTCTTAAGTATTGAGTTTCTAACCCATTTTAGATTTCATTCCTAATAATGGTACTATTATATGTTACCCATGAAGTCCTTGAGTTGGGTTATTCATGTCCATAATTTCGCATGAACCCTATAAGTCGAGTAGTCTTGAAACGAGAAGTATCTTTGAGTCCTTGAGTTGAGTAGTTCATGCTCATAAATTCTGCATGAACCCTCTAAATTGAGCATTCTTGAAGTGAGTAGTATTATTGAAGTTCTTGAGTTCCAAGTATTGAGTTCTATCTATGGTTATTGGAAACCTTGCATTGAGTCGTTCACGTCCATAATTCGGCATGAACCATATTTTAAGAAGTCTTTTACAAACGTTTTAATTTTGTTTTTAAGACTTAAGTTTTGAGTTAAGCAAAGAGTAAAGAGTAAAGAGTTGAGTTCTTTTCTTTAAAATGATATATGGGAACTAAGTATTCCCAAGAGTAAATGTTTTCACATTTAAGTTGAGAGGAAACTGAGATTTCCAAAAGAGTTTTGAACAACAAAAAGGGAACATTGATTCCAAGAGAGATTTTAAGCTAAGTTTGAGTAATTATCTCAAACTAGAGAATAATTTATTTTAAAAACATATGAGCTAAGTGTATTTTGGGAATAGTATTGAGCACCAATATAGGGATGTGAGTTCATAGTAACTCAAGCCCTCATAAACCATGTAGCCATCATGGGCAGAAAAAAGGGTCATACTTTTTAGATGATTCCTTAGTGCTTTTTGGCATAGACTAGTGGATCCACTTAGTAGTTCAGGTTCTATACCGATGGCAAGGTATAGGACAGTCATTGGCAACATGAGGTAAAACGTTGTACCATCATTTAGGCTCATAGTGATGGTTGTCGGTTAGAGAAACTCCCACAGAAGTTATTGTATTCTTATATACGCAGTTAATTGTATTTTTACATACATTTTAGAGTTATGTTGTATCCTTGCATACACATAGAGTTGACAACATGTTTTTTTAAATAGTTTGTTTCTTTATATTGCACTTGTTTTAAATTGCTTTATATTGAAATGAGTTCAGTCATATTGAGTTGAGTATCCTGAGTTGAGTACCCAGAGTTGAATATCATATCTTTGAGTTGAGTATCTAATCTCTGAGTTGAGTATCTTATCCTTGAGTACTTCTGAGTTGAGTAAGTTTGAGTAGTTTTGAGTATCCTTGAGTATTTCTTGAGTTGAGTAAGTTTGAAAAGAGGTAAGTATGTTTCCTTTTTATCAAGTTTCAAGCTTATGTTATGCGTTAGAATTCCTCTTACATGCCCGTACATTCCATGTACTGAGCCATTTGGCCTGCATCTTCTTATGATGCAGACACAGGTATTCAGGATCATCAACAGGAGCTTCGTTGATACATCCGAGAGTTCGAGTTAGCTATGGTGAGCCTCCTTATTTCTGAAGGATTTTATTTACTTTTCAATCTAGTCAAGATGTCGTGGGTCTTGTCCCAACTTCCATCTTTATCAGTTAGAGGCTTCATAGATAGTCGGTATAGTTGAGAAGTCTGTATCATTTATTTTGTTAAATGTTTAAAGACTTAAGTTGCCTATTTTATGGCCAGTTGAATATTATTTTATATTCAGAGATTTTCATTTGAGTTAAAGTTTTGTATTTCAGTTTCATGAATTTTATTCGGTTTTAAGCTTTTGTATGCTTAAGTTAGTCTTCCGCTTATAGTCAGCCAGGATGAGGGTTCGCTTGGGGACCAGCAATGGTCTTCGAGTGCCGGCCATGTCCAGGGTGTAGGCATGGGTCGTGACATGATTTTTTCGACTAAGTCCTTGAAAGAAATTGTTCTACACATTGAGCTTTTCATTGTGGTATAGTTTGAGATGATAATTTCATAGTGTATCACCGTTGATATTGTCAAAGCAAGAGATTTGCTGCATTGTGAGGTTTCGAGTTGTATCCCAAGGTTGAGATCAAGGTAAGAGTCTCCTTTCATTAATTCTAGCTTCGATAACCCACAAACAGTAATTTACAGCGGGAATCCATATTGGTTGTTGGATGGCGTCGTAGTAATTTCTACCCATATTTATTGATTGAGAATAGTCCATGTTGTAATACCTTGGTCTGGGCAAAGTACTAAATCTGCCTAAATTCGATCGGAAAATGTATATTAAGGCTAGATCTTTTCTCAGCAAGTTTTCTTCGTCGTATAGTTGATACAACTTATTTTTTTCATCTCCATAGTGCTCATAGCCATAATATTTGTTGATGGAGTGGGATGCTGAATATATATATATATAGCTGTTCCAACATATTCAAAGTAACTTTAAGAATTTTCTTGTATAAATTGTCATCTCTTAGTGTTGGGTTTTATTTTTCCTGACTTTCTTACCATAAATATGTTTTTCTTTTAAGAAAATGTTTAATATTTTGACTAGTTCTTTTCTTGTAGGAAAGGTTTTAGGAGTCCATAAATATAAGCTTGTTCCTTCTAACTTAATTAGCATTCACAATGTAGTCCTATGGTTTTGAGAGTTTTGGTTATGGGGGAGAATTTTGTGAACCTCCTTGTATTCCGAGTGAATTGGTTGATGTTGTTTCTCTCAATATTTTGTACTCTCATATTTATAGTGGATTGCTCATCTCCTTTGTGGATGTAGGTCGATTGACCGAACCACGTTAAATCTTTGTGTCTTTTGGTATATTTCTCGTTTGTCTTCTTACTCATGATCTTTCGAGGTTTGCTTTGCTAGCTTCCGCATGACACCTAATTATTTTGGTCCTAACACTTGGTTAGTTAGTGATAGATTGTTCCTTGCCGATGCCTTAATGGCTTTGTAATTAGCTGCTTAGTATTTCACATTTATATTGATAGCATAACAATTAATGTGACATGGAAATTATGTGATTGCAACGCCTATAAACTACTTATAGGCCTTTGGTGTATCTTGACGCCTATAGAGCTAAAGAATTAGAGTTGTAGTTTTACCTTCAAATAAATAGAATCGTGGCTTCCTTTTCAGTTATGATGGTGAGTGGTAGGTGTTTCACCTATTTGTTAGCGACCATATACTTTGCTACAACATGTAGATTGTTATGCAGGTTGCTTAGAAAGTCACCTTACTTATTGATAAATTAAAAGATTATTTGATGCCCACGATGGCTACCTCGTCAGTTGTTAGTATTTGGGACAATACATTTGAGCCATATACATATAGATGTCCCTTTATTTGTTTCCTAGAAAGGCTATTTACAAGCATACCTTGGATTATGGGGAAATACTTTGCTTATAAGAGGTATAAAATATTTAGAAAGACCATATTGAAGCTTGCAGAGCTATATTGAAGTCTACTCACTTATGAACTTCATGTATGCCTAAGTTGACATTACTAACCCTCAGTAGAGTTTTGTGTGCTTGAGGTGTTGTTAAAGGAGCCCATAAGGCACAAATACAACTCTAGGATCCCAAAAGGCTCAAGATACAAATTCATGAGCTAAGTATGCTCAAGATACATTAAAAGGTAGAAAAAATATGGTAGTTGTTGTAACCAAGTTACACATAGCCTTATTCGATTAAGTTAGTTGTTGTTGATGATATAAACATTCTTCATTGGGATCTATATGTTTTTAATAAAGACCTATATTTAGGTAAGACGTAGTGATTATTTGTATTAGTTGTAGGAATTTTACTTATTCTTTCGGGGCAATATAACATATTTCCTTAGGGGCTATCAAGATAAGTGGACACCTACAGGTTATTCCAATAGCCTCCGGAGCTAATATAAAGCCAATGCGCTATTATGGTTATCTATGGGATTATGTTAAGGCATGTTCACTTACGAGCCACTTGACTACCAAAAAGGGATATATGTTGATGCCCACGGGGCTATGTTGATCTCTAAGAGGGATATGTGATGCTTATGAGGCTATATTGATGCCTAAGAGGTCATATAATGCCTAAGAGGCTATATACAGTATGCCTAAGAGGTTATACGCAGAGTGCTTAAGGAGCTATTGAGTGGTAATGATTGTTTATGGAGCTAGAGAATTGCCAATATGGGTATATAGATTAAATTCTACTTACTGAGCTCGAGTAAGTTACAGTATTTGTTGATTGCACCTGCCGATCTTATGAGGCTCGAGTAGGTTGAATTGTTTGTTGTTTGTAACTGATGAGCTTATGGAAGCCCAAGTACATGGCTATCTGACTAGTGTTTGTTTGCTAGATTCAACAGCAGGTTAGTGTTCTCACCTTATTCTTGACTTATTTACTTTCTTTCAGTAAATTACAATACATGTTAAGTTATTTTATTGTCTTTTATACTCGATAAATTATTTCATAGTAAAGTCCCAATGCATGGGGGATACATTCTTGTCTATAGGTCCTACTAGATAGGTACACAAGTCTCCTTATATTAGTAGTGTTGTCGAGTTACGGCAGATTGGTCAGTTCCACTTTCTCCGGAGTTTTCAAGTATAGAGTTTTCCTAATGTTTTGTCATGTTCAGTTGATGGGTAGGTCGGGGCCCTATCCCAATCAAGTATATTACTCTTAGAGGCTTGCACTCTTTAGATTGTAGATGTGTGTTGTCAAGTATGATGACTTGTTGTTTTTCCCTTTTACCATAATGACTTGTTAGCATTGATCGTAGAGTGTTATACATGTTCAGTTCAAATGTTTCTAGATTTCTTGGTGGCCTAGAAGACCGACACAGGATTTTGTTTCCATTATATATGGATTACCGGGGTTAGGTGAATTTATATAGGCCTTGTGGGTTGAGGGCTTATTTTTAAGTTGAGTTGTACTTGTTTTTTTTCTTGATTTTGTGGCTGGTTTTACACTAGTAGCATAATAGTTAAGTATGGTTTAGCTCAAGGCCTATGTTTTGATACTAGGTGTCGTTTACGCCACTTGAGTTTGGGGAATGAGAATTATTGTGTATGAATGCATAAATACATCCTATATCACCAACATCCACAATTCATATTTTTTTAACAACAATTTCATGCTACAAAGCATTAGATTACAAACTAGAACCAATTCATAGTTGTAACATCCCGCCTTAGAAAAACCTATATTTAGAAAGCACTAAATTGGAAATAGCTAAATTAAAATTTTTGCAAAGTTATGCTAAGTTATGAGTTTTAGGTCAACTTCAAACGACCATAACTTTCATTACTGGATGAGTTAGGTGGCCCATAAGATATCAAATAAAAGGTCTTGGAATCCTCTTTCCAACGCCACCGAGTTTGCTAATTTTTGAGTCCGTATGAGGGAGATGTATCCATTTGAAATATGTTTGTCCAGTTAAGGAAAGTTACCCGAATTAGTGAGAGGTATTTTGGTCTTTTCCTTACCCATCAGCTTAATACGATATTAGTACTATTTTTGGGGTCAAATCTTATTTAGGTCAGTTTGCATAAATCAAAATACGCTTAGGGCTTTGAGAGGAGTTCAATAAGAGGAGAAAAGGAGAAAAGTTCAAGGCGTTCATTTGGGAAGATTTTCGAAGGGTTTTCGCCAAGGATTCGATCCTAAGAGGTATGTGAGTTCTCATAGTGTTGGGTTCATTCACCCACACATCAATCATGATTTACATATTTAAATTCATCCATAAAGATTGAAAGATTTAAGTTCTTGATTAGTGTTGCTTTTGTTCTTGAATTAGGATAGGTTTGATGATTTCTTGAGATAATCGTATTGAGTTTAAGAGTTGTTTTTTATTAGATTCTTGTGTACTTGTATTGGGTAATTGAATCTAAGGAAAGTTTGAGGAAAATAATCGATTAAAAATGTTTTAGGATAAGAAAACGAGTAGAAAAAATCATCGGATCGTTCAAGGGAAGGGCTGGGGCGGCGCTCCCCAGATGCGCCAGAGGGGCTGGGCGGCACCCCAGCAGTGCACCACATTTGAGTCTCTGAAGTTTAGGGGTTGGCGCCTCGCGTCAGCAGTGCGCCAGGGTCGCTTGACCCTACCCTTTTCCCGTCGTTTTCTCCGTTTAAGTTCTTCTAAAGTATACCTTTAGTCCCACCTGATTCTAATCACTCTAAGCTACATCTAAACATCAAAAGATCATTCATAACATGAATCATAACCTTGAATTAATAATTCATATTCAAGGTAGAGTTAAGAGTTAATTCTAAGAGTTCTTATGAGTCATTTTAAAAAGTCTTCTACAATCATTTTGAAATTGTTTTTAAGACTTGAGTTCTTGAGTATGAGGAAGAGAGAGTTAATTTCATTTTCTTTAAAATGATATATGGGAACTAAGTATTCTCAAGAGTAAATATTTTTCCATTAAATATGAGAGGAAATACTAATTTCCAAAATAGTTTTTGAGCAGTTTTGAGTACTATCTCTTTTAAGAGAAAATTTTTGAGTAATAATCTCAAACCGGAGAAAGAGTTTTGTTTTTAAACATATGAGCTAGTTATATTTTGGGAGTAGTATCGATCACCGATATGGGGACGAGTTCAGATAACTCAAAGTCCTCATAAACCATGTAGCCAACATGGGTAAAAAAAGTCATAACTTTTTAGATGATTTCTTATTGCTTTTAAGCATAGACTAGTGGATCCACTTAGTTAGTAGGTCCTATACCCTGACAAAGTATAGGACAGTTCTGGTAGTGTGGGACAGACGTTATATCATCACATAGCTCATAGTGATGGTTATCGGTTAGAGAATCTCCCACAGAGTTTATTTTGTATTTGCATATACAAATAGAGTTGATTTAGTATTCTTGCATACAAACTGGGTATATTATATTTTCTAATACATTGAGTTGTTATCTACTGTTTTAAGAGATTTCTTTATAATGCATCCTTACTACTGTTGTATATTGAAATAATTAGAGTAAGTTCAGTATCCTTGAGGTTGAGTTGAGTTGAGATGAGGTAAGTGTTTCTTTAGTTTCCCATCGAATGCTCGTACATTCCATGTACTGACACCATTTAGCCTGCATCTTTTATGAGGCAAATACAGGTAACCAGGATCATCAATCAGCGCTTCGTTGATCCAGTTGACTTTCAGAGTTATTTGGTGAGCCTCCTTGCTTACGGAGGATCCCTCACTTTGTTTTATCATTTCAGTTTTGTTTATAGCATGATCGGGGGTCTTGTCCTGGCATCCCTCATAGTATTAGAAGTTTCATAGATAGATAGAGATAATTAGTTCATGAGTCTAGTTAATGTCCATTTCAATTATTTATGTTTGGGACTTGAGTTGCCGTTTTGGCTAGTTAATATTTTATTTCTAAAATGGTCTGAGTTTACTTTTAGACAGTTGAGTAAAGTTTGTTTTTAAAACTCTTTTATTAGTAAGTAAGTCATTTGCTGAGAGTTGAGTCAGGCCAAGGGTTCGCTTGGGGCCAGCAATAGTTCTTAAGTGCTCATCGCGACCAGGGTGTAGTCTCAAAGCGTGACAAACTTGGTATCAGAGCATAGAGTTTAACAGTCCTAGTGTGTCAATGAAGTCGTGTCTAAAGAGTCCTAGATATTGGTGTGAAGCGCTCCACATCTATAATTAGGAGGCTACAATATTTATGAATTATCTCACTTCTTGTATACTCTTTTCGTGTGATAGAGTTCATCTCTATAAAGTTTCTCTCTAATTCGTGTTTGCGCGTATATTTCAGATAATACCTCTACAAAGAGCTTTCTAAGGTCGTCCTACTAGGAAGAATGTCGATCCACAGGATCAAGGGGTACCCAATGCACCAAAAGTGCAACCCCAATGGGAGGTCACAAATATTGATTTCTGGGATCCTATCTGGATGCTGAGTAAAGTTGTGACCAGCCAAGCTGGTCAGCAGAGAGGGGATCGATAGGATGTGGCTGATACATCCAAAATTTGTGAGTTCTTAAGGATGAATCCTCCAAACTTCATAGGTTCAAGTGTCACTGAGAATCCAGAAAACTTTTTGGAAGAGTTACAAAAGGTTTTTGAGGTTATGCATATTGTTGATGCTGAGCGAGTGGAACCAGCTACATACTAACTGAAGGGTGTTGCTAGAGTGTGGTTCGACCAATGGAAGAAGAGTAGAGATGAGGATGCACCATTTGTGAGTTGGCATGTGTTTGAGGAGGCCTTCTTGGGGTGTTTCTTTCCTCGAGAACTTAGAGAGGCCAAGGTAAGGGAATTCCTCACTCTTAAGCAAGAATCTATGAGTGTGCATGAGTACAACCTTAAGTTAACCCAAATGTCCCGTTATGCTCTGGAGATGGTTGCTGACATGAGGAGCAGGATGAGTCTTTTCGTATCTGGTTTGTCTTGTCAGTCAAGTAAGAAAGGCAATACAGCTATGCTGCTAGGGGATATGGACATAACATGGTTGATGATCCATGTGCAACAGGTTCAGGAATATAAGTTGAAGGATAGAGAAGAGTTTCGAAATAAGAAAGCCAAGACATCACGAAATGAGTCCGGGCAGCAGAAGAGTAATCCAAACCGGTCTTCTTTGCAACAAAAGCCAAATGGACTTGCCTCATCGTATGCACCTGCACCAAGGAACATATGTGAGTTGAAGAATCAGAATTTCATAGCTAGACACGCACAGTCTCAAGGTAGTGTGGCACAAAGAGGTAATGAGACTCCTGCATGTGCTAAGTATGGTAGAACCCACTTAGGATTGTGTCATGATGGCTCCACTAGTTGCTTCAAGAATGGTCACTTCATGAAAGAGTGCCCTAAGAATAGGCAAGGTGGCGGTAATGGAGGAAATAGAGCCCAATCTTGTTCAGTGGCTCCATAAGACAGAGCTGCACCTAAAGGAGCTACTTTAGGGACAGGCGGAGGAGCAAACCATCTATATGCTATCACTAGTCGCCAAGAGCAAGAGAATTCGCAAGATATTATCACTGGTATGATCAAAGTCTTTACTTTTGATGTATATGTTTTTTTAGATCCTGGAGCGAGTCTATCTTTTGTGACTCCTTGTATTGCTATGAATTTTAGTATTCTTCCTGAGCAACTTCTTGAGCCCTTCAGTGTTTCTACACCTGTTGGTGAGTCTATTCTAGTTGAGAGAGTTTATTGTGATTGTGTAATTTTTGTCAATTACAAGAACACGATGGCTGACTTCGTTGAATTAGACATGGTAGACTTTGATGTTATTCTGTATGGACTGGTTTCATGTCTGTTATGCCTCAGTTGATTGTAAAACTCGAGTAGTTAAGTTCCAATTTCCTAATGAGCTAGTTATTGAATAGAGGAGTAGTTCGGCAATGCCTAAGGGTCGTTTTATGTCGTACCTTAAGGCGAGAAAATTAGTTTCCAAGGGGTGTGTCTATCACTTAGTCCGAGTTAATGACTCTAGTGTTGAGACACCACCTATTCAGTCAGTTCCAGTTGTAAGTGAGTTTCCAGAGGTCTTTCCAAATGATCTTCCCGGAGTCCCTCCTAAGAGAGAAATAGACTTTGATATAGATATTCTTTATGAGACTCGTCCTATCTATATTTCTCCATATAAGATGGCTTCAACTGAGTTGAAAGAGTTAAAAGAGCAATTGAAAGATCTTCTTGAGAAAGGTTTCATTCGACCAAGTGTCTCACCTTGGGGCTATCGGGTCTTATTTGTGAGGAAGAAGGATGGTTATGTTAGAATGTGTATATATCACCGTTAGTTGAATAAGATTACTACAAAAAATAAGTATCTTTTTTCGAGAATTGATGATTTTTTTTATCAACTTAAGGGTGCCACTTGTTTTTCTAAGATAGACCTCAGATCAAGCTATCATTAGTAGAGAGTAAGAGAAAGTGACATCCCTAATACAACATTCAAGACCCGTTATGGTCATTATGAGTTTCTGGTCATGTCTTTTGGTTTGACTAATGCTCCTACAACGTTCATGGACCTTATGAACAGAGTGTTCAAGTCTTATCTTGATATGTTTGTTATCGTTTTCATTGATGACATTCTAATCTATTTGAGAAATGAGGAGGATCATGCTAGTCATCTCAGAGTAGTTCTCCAAAACTCTCAAGGATAGAGATTTGTATGCTAAATTCTCTAAGTGTGAGTTTTGGCTTGAGTATGTGGCATTCTTATGCCACGTTGTTTCTGGTGATGGAATTCAAGTTGATACTTAGAAAATAGAGGTAGTGCAGAATTGGCCTAGACCCACATCTCCAACTGATATTAGGAGTTTCTTGGGGTTGACATGATATTATAGAAGGTTCGTCAAGGGGTTCTCATCTATTTCATCCCTTTCGACCAAGTTGACTCAGAAGACAGTAAAGTTTCAATGGTCTGAAGCTTGTGAGAAAAGCTTTCAGGAATTAAAAACTAGGTTGACTACTACCCCAGTGTTGACCTTACCAGAGGGTAAACAAGGCTTTGTCATATATTGTGATGCGTCCAAAGTTGGACTAGGTTGTGTATCGATGCAGAATGGAAAATTTATAGCTTATGCCTCCAGACAGCTTAAGGTTCACGACAAGAATTACCCAACCCATGATCTAGAGTTGGTTGCTACAGTGTTCACTTTG
Source organism: Solanum stenotomum (assembly GCF_019186545.1). Taxonomy (NCBI): domain Eukaryota; kingdom Viridiplantae; phylum Streptophyta; class Magnoliopsida; order Solanales; family Solanaceae; genus Solanum; species Solanum stenotomum. The sequence goes on from NC_064287.1 coordinate 38,111,800, forward strand.
AAGATATGACATCACTATTTTTATGATGTTCATGTAGATGTGTTCACCTATCACAAGAGTCTTCAGTATGTATTCAGTCAGAAAGATCTTAATCTCAGGCAAAGAAGGTGGTTGGAGTTACTCAAGGATTATGACATGAGTATTCTTTATCACCCAGGTAAGGTTAATGTTGTTGTTGAAGCGTTGAGAGGGTTTTTTATGGGCAGTACTTCCCATGTTCAGGAAGAAAAGAAGGAATTAGCTAAGGATGTGCACAGAGTTGCACACTTAGGAGTCTTTTTGTTGGATTCGAATGAAGGTGGAGTAGTGGCGATGAATGGGCCTGGATCATCATTAGTGTCAAAAGTGAAAGAGAAATAACACCAAGACCCTATTTTGCTTGATTTGAAGGCAAATGTTCATAAGCAGAAAGTGATGACTTTTGAACAAGGGGGAGATGGTGTATTCAGGTATTAAAGTAGGTTGTGTGTACCAAGGGTGGATGAACTCCAAGAGAGGATCATGGAGGAAGCTCATAGCTATAGATATTCGATTTATCCTGGTTCCACAAAGATGTATCGTGACTTGAGAGAAGTCTATTGGTGGAGTAGTATGAAAAATTGTATTGTTGAGTTCGTTGATAAGTGCCTGAATTGTCAACAAGTTAAGGTAGAGCACCAAAGGCCTGGTGGTATGGCTCAGAATATAGATATTTTGGAATGGAAGTGGTAGATGATCAATACGGACTTTATTACTGGTTTGTCACGGTCTCACAGGTAGCATGATTCTATTTGGGTGATTGTAGATCAGACGACTAAATCAGCCCACTTTTTATTGGTAAAGACTACCTATTCAGCAAAGGATTATGCTAAGTTATATATTCAAGAGGTGGTTAGAATTCATGGAGTTCCAGTGTCTATTATTTCAGATAGAGGTACACAATTTAGTGCACATTTTTGGAAATCTTTCCAGAAAGGTTTAGGTTCGAAGTTGAATTTGAGTACTATTTTCCATCCTCAGACTGATGGTCAAGCAGAGCGTATGATTCATACTTTAGAAGATATGTTTAGGGCGTGTGTGATCAATTTCAAGGGTAATTTGGATGATCACTTACCTCTCATTGAGTTTGCTTATAACAATAGTTATCACTCTAGCATCGAGATGGCTCCTTATGAAGCTCTTTATGGGAGAAGGTGCAGATCTCATATTGGATGGTTTGAGGTTGGTGAAGTTGGGTTGATAGGACCAGACTTGGTTTATCAAGCTGTGGAGAAAGTGAAGATCATTCAAGAAAGGTTGAAAATGGCGCAGAGTCGTCAGAAATCCTACACTGATGTTAGGAGAAGATACTTAGAGTTTGAGGTGGATGATTGGATTTACTTGAAGGTTTCACCCATGAAGGGTGTTATGATATTTGGTAAGAAGGGGAAGCTTAGTGTAACACCCCAGAAAAAAATTCGAACTAAGACTCGAACTGTTCTTCATAGTGAGTGAGATTTTACCAAGGAATTAAAAATTTCTTATAAATTAAGGTGAGGTCACTAGATGTAGCACCTTGAGTTCCAAAAATAACTAAATTGGAAATAACAAAAATCTGAAATTTGGCAAGTTAAGCTAACTATGAGTTTTGGATCAACTTCAAACAATCATAACTCCTAGCACAAGATGATTTAGGTGTGCTACAAGATACCGTAGGAAAGATCATTGAATTATCTTTCCAACTCTACTGAATTTTCTCAGTTTCAAGGTCGGATGAGTGAGATATGCCCTTTTGAAGTCAGGTTGTCCAGTTAAGGAAAGTTACCTGAAAATAGTAAGGGGTATTTTAGTCTTTTCCATATCCAATCAGATTTATATGGTTTTTAGTAATGTTTTATGGGTCTAATCCTATTAGTTTCAATTTTATAATCCTAATATATGCCTAGGGTTTTAGTTGAGAGTTCAAGAAGAGAAAAGAAGAGAAAAGAGGAGAGGATAAAAGCGTTCGTCGAGAGTCTTGTGTTTTGTTGCGGAGTTTTTCCATGGGTTCAATACCTAAGAGGTATGTAAGCTTCCATAGTATTGGGTTAGTTCACCCACAAGCCAATCATGTTATTTTCAGCGAAATTTCATTCTTGAAGTTGAAAGATTAGAGTTTTTGATGAGTTTTTTAAAATCATTCTAAATCTTGTTGTGTTGGGGTTTTGATGATTTCTTGAGATTAAAGTGAGTGATTTTAGGGATTTATTGAGTATATTAGAGTGCACTTATGTTAAGTAATTGAATCCAAGTGATTGGGGAAGAAATCATTTGATTCTAGGCAAATTAGGGTGAGAAAACGAGCAAAGAATTTCGTTAGGTCTTCTGGATTGAGACCTGGCGCGTCGCGCTAGTCAGAGAGCCCCAAAGTATTCTCTAAAGTTTAGGGGCTGGCGCCCCGCGCTACTTATAGCCCCAGGGTCGCCTGCCCCATCCAGTTTGCAATTGGTTGCTCCGTTTGAGTTCTTTCGAAGGGTACCTTCACTCCTTTTCGATTCTAACTTCTCTAAGCTACTTCTAAACACCAAAAATCATTCCTAACATGATCATAACCTTTAATTCATAATTCAAATTCAAGGTAGAGTTGAGAGTCAAGTTTTGAGAATTCTTTCAAACATTCTAAGAAAGTCCCTCTGAGTCCTTTTGTGGAGTCTTCTACAACTTCTAGTAACTTGTTCCAAGACTCAAGTAAGTGAACATGAGAGTGACGAGAATGTATTCATGAGTATACACTATCACCTAGATCCTTCATATCATGAACCATAACTCTTGAATTCATAATTCACATTCAAGGGAGAGTTAAAAGTAGAGTCCAAGAAAATATTTTAGTTTAATTGTGAATTCTTTGAGATCAACTATTGATTTGAGCTATGTTTTGAGGAAGTAAGTATGATAATGAAAAGATTCATTTACTTGAGTTCCATATTGTTATTTAGACTCTTGAGTCGAGTTGTTCATGCCCATAAATTCCGTAGACTCCATAAATTTAGTATCATTGAGAGGAGTAGTATCTTCAGGTTCTAAGTCTTGAGTATTGAGTTCCTAATCCCCTTTGAGATTGTATTTCTAATCATGGGACTATTACATGTTACCCATGAAGTCCTTGAGTTGAATTGTTCATGCCCATAATTTCGCACGAACCCTATAAGTTGAACAGTCTTGAGATGAGAAGTATCTTTGAGTCCTTGAGTTGAGTAGTTCATGCTCATAATCCTGCATGAACCCTCTGAGTTGAGCATTCTTGAAATGAGTAGTATCATTGAAGTTCTTGAGTTCCAAGTATTGAGATCTATCTATGGTTATTGAAAACCTTGCATTCAGTCGTTCACGACCATAATTCGGCATGAACTATATTTTAAGAAGTCTTTTACAAAATTTTTAACTTTGTTTTAAGACTTAAGCTTTGAGTTGAGTAAAGAGTAAGAGTAAAGTTCATTTCTTCAAAGATTATACGGGAACTAAGTATTCCCAAGAGTTAAAATGTTTTCATATTTGAACAAGAAAGGAAACACTGATTTCCAAGAGAGTTTTTAAGCTAAGTTTTGAGTAATTACCTCAAACCAAAGAAAGTGTTTTGTTTTAAAAACGTATGAGCTAAGTATATTTTTGGGAGTAGTATTGAGCACCGATATGGGGATGCGAGGTCATAATAACTCAAGTCTCCATAAACCATGTAGCCATCATGGGTAGAAAGGATCATACTTTTTAGATGATTTCTTAGTGCTCTTTAGCATAGAGTAGTGGATTTACTTAGTTAAGGCGTTCTAAATGACGGCAAAGTATAGGACAGTTCTGGCAGCATGGACAAGACGTTGTATCATCACTTAGGCTCATAGTGATGGTTGTCGATTAGAGAAACTAGCACAGAGTTATATTGTATTTTTATATACACATTGAGTATTATTGTATTTTTTCAATACATTGAGTTGCTATCTACAGTATTTACAACTTTCCATATATATTGCATTTTTTTATTGCTCTATCCTTGAGTATCATGAGTTGAGTCCTTCGAGTTAAGTACCTTGAGTTAAGTATCTTGAGCTGATTTGTGCTTCATTGTGTCGAGTACCTTATTGTTGAGTTTCACCGAGGTGAGAACCTTATTACTGAGTTGAGTATCTTATCCTTGGGTACTTCTGAGTTGAGTAAGTTTGAGTAATTTTTAGTAACCTTGAGTATTCCTTGGGTTGAGTAGGTTTGAGAAGAGGTAAGTATGTTTTCCTTTTTATCAAGTTTCAAGTTGATGTTATACTTTAGAATTTCCCTTACATGCTCGTACATTCCATGCACTGAGTCATTTTGCATGCATCATTTCATGATGTAGATTCAGGTATTCGAGATCATTAACAGAAGCTTCGTTGATATCATATGGAGTTCGTGTTAACTATGGTGAGCCTTCTTGCTTCCGGAGGATTTCATTTACGTTTTAGTTATTTCAGTTGTTAGGATGTCATGGGTCTTGTCCCGACTTCCATCTTTATCATTTAGAGGCTTCATAGATAGATAGTAGAGTTTGTGAAGTTTGTTTCATTTATCTTATTAAATGTATTAAAGACTTGAGTTGCCTATTGTTGGCTAGTTGAATATTCTATTTTTTTATTATTCAAAGTTATTCATTTGAGTTAAGGACTTGTAAGTTTCATGAATTATATTTATTTTTTAAGTTTTTGCATGTTTAAGTTAGTCTTTCGCTTGTAGTCAGCCAACATGAGGGTTCGCTTGGGGACCAACGATGGTTCTTGAGTGCTGGCCACATCCAGGGTGTAGGCTCAGGTCATGATACTTAGTCCCCAGTATATTGGTCCTTACAGGATATCCAAAAGGATTGTTAAAGTAGCGTACGAGTTGGAGCTACCGTCATAGTTAGAAGCAGTCCATCCAGTGTTTCACATTTCAATGTTGAAGAAGTGTATGGGCAATCATTCACTTATAGTACCGACTAAAAATATTGGTATTAAGGGCAACCTATCTTATGAGGAGGTACCCATTCAGATTCTAGATCATCAGGTTCGCAAATTGAGAACCAAGGAAGTAGCATCAGTCAAGATCTAATGGAGGAATCAGTTTGTTGAAGAAGCTACTTGGGAAGCTGAAGAAGATATGAAGAAGAGATAACCACACCTCTTTCAGTCCGGAGAAACTCCAGATCAATGTACTAATTCTTTTCTTAGTACTCTTTACTTGATAAACTGAATGTGTTAGATTTGCATGTTGGGTGTTTGAGTTGGGTGTTAGATGTTACCACTTTTAGTTCTATATAGAGTAATATCATTCAAGGATGAATGTTCCCACAGGGGATATATTGTAACATCCCGCCTTAGAAAGAGCTATATTTAGAAAGTGCTAAATTGGAAATAGCTAAATTAAAAATTTTGCAAAGTTATGCTAAGTTATGAGTTTTGGGTCAACTTAAAATGACTATAACTTTCGGTACACGATGAGTTAGGTGGCCCATAAGCTATCAAATGAAAGGTCTTGGAATCATCTTTCCAACACCACCGAGTTTGCTAATATTCGAGTCTGAATGAGAGAGATATGGCCATTTGGAATCTTCCTGTCAAGTTAAGGAAAGTTACCCAAATTAGTGACGGTATTTTGGTATTTTCCTTCTCCCATCAGCTTAATACAAAATTAGTATTATTTTTGGGGTCAAATTTTATTTAGGTCGGTTTGCATAAATCAAAATATGCTTAGGGTTTTAAGAGGAGTTCAAGAAGAGGAGAAAAGGAGAAAAGTTCAAGGCTCATTAAGATTCAGAAGATTTTCGAAGGGTTTTCGCCAAGTATTCGATTCTAAGAGGTATGGGAGTTCTCATAGTATTGGGTTCGTTGACCAAAGCACCAATCATGATTTACATATTTGAGTTCATCCATAAAGATTGAAAGATTCAAGTTCTTGATTAGTGTTCTTGAAGTGTTTCTTTCGTTCTTGAATTAGGATGGGTTTGATGAGTTCTTGAGATAATCGTATTGAGTTTAAGAGTTGTTTTTATAAGATTCTTGTTTACTTTTATTGGGTAATTGAATCTAAGGAAATTTTGAGCAAATCAATCGATTAAAAGTGTTTTAGGATCAGAAAATGAGTTGAAAAATTTGTCGATCGTTATGGGGAAGGGTTGGGGTGGCGTGCCCCAAATGCGCTAGAGAGGCTCGGCGGTGCCCCAACAGTGCGCCACATTTAAGTCTCTGAATTTTAGGGGATGGCGCCCGCGCCAGCAGTGCGCCAGGGTCGCCTGCCCCAAACCCACTTCAGCTTTCAAGATTGGGTTGGTGTTCCGATAGGCGAGAGGTGTGAAGCCAGATCGTACTAAAGACAATGAAAAAATTTGGAAAATGATAGATTTCCAAAAAATAAGTAAAAACAGAATGAAAGACAGTCCTATATTGACAAGGACGAGCTTTTTCACGAAGAAAGCTTCGCGCCCAACTGTTTGTATATCGATCGGAAAGAAGCAGTTGCAAATGCTATCAGTGGTTCTTCCTTCCTATCCCATCTATCTATAAGAGTTGCTTGATTCGCCCCCATCTTTAATAGGACTAGACTAAGTTCGGGCAGATCTCCGTCCCATTTCACGGATGCATCGCATTGAGAATTGACTCGTCGGATTAACCACTTAGACGGAGAGTCCCCCGTATTCCATTTCATTGGCAACTGAAATAGATCTAAATGGATTGCGCGGTACCCCGGACCGAAGAAATTCCAAAATGAATTGAAAAGAATATCAATATAAGGCCCAGATGTAACCTGTGCGGAGCAAGCCTACACTGGCCTGCAACTGCTTTCTCATTGGCTCCATTAGGGTTCGTAGCCTCATCCTGAAAAGGTTTTTTTCTTTCTCCGGATATACTCTCAACTTTCCCTGCTATCCTATCAACAGGTCAGTCAATATCAGTAGTGGNAAAAACCAGACGAAATAGTAGGTATAAAGTAAATTGCCCAATGTTTCCAAATTAGTCCAACTTCGTACCTTTCCGGCATAAACCGTATATCTCAGAGAGGTCGTATTTCTTTGGGTTGGTAGTAATGGAATGCTTTCATTATCTAAAATAAAGAACATCTCCCACCAAAAGATAAGTCCAATAATACCACTCACTGGTAAATAGCGCAATACTTCTTCGTGAATCTATGGAACCGCTATTTGAATATGGAACATCATAACAACGAATAGGAATGAAACGACTGCAACTTTGTTTGGTCTTCCTTTTTCCTTCGGCCCATGTTTCAAAGCTAGCAAAAAGTTTGAGCCTTCGGGATCTCTCTTGGCTTAGCAGCCCTTCTTCCTCTGGTGTGCCATGATGGTATGGAAGATGCATTTTCTCTGGCCGTTGCAGGGCACTTCTTTGACTAAAGCAACAAGGGCTTTAGGAGTTACACCGGTTTGCCTTCTGGCTTGACTGAATGGACTGAGACCGAGGAACAACTATCGTGCTTTCATCCTTCCTGAATATTTTGGGAACTTTCTTCTATTAATTGTTTTCGAAATGCCGATTTTCCTGTCTGCGCTAAGGCGATAAGGAAAAAGAGAGGGGCCTTTAGTATGTGGAAACAAAAAGAAAGAAGAGAAATTGGGCCATCTTTCCCGAGAGAGGCCGCCTTCTCTCAGGCTAGTAGTCTTCTACTTCTAGTCGACTGCTCTATGACGGGCTTCCCTCTTTCCTTGGCTCTGCTCGCTCGTCTACGCTCCGCCCCAGCAAGTAATAATTGAAAAATGATGTTTCCTTTCCTTACACTCCCCCCAAAAATAAGAGAGACTGAATTTCTTCCACCTTCCCTGTACGAGTAGTGAAGAAGTATAGATTTAGTTGGTTGTTGACCAACGGAAAGCATGGGATCAAAAAAGGCAGAATTTACGCATGAGTAACGAGAGAGATTCTCCACACGAACGAACGACCCGCCAAGTTTGAACTGACATAGGTGAATCGGACCAACACCTATCAACCACCAACAAGGAGTCGCTTTGGTTACGCAGTTTGGTTAGCAGGCAGGCCGCCTTCCGACATCTGCGGGCCGGTAGGCTACCCTAAGGGGGTCGAGGGCAGCTATTTGTACTTTTTTTTGGGCGAATCTCGATTGAAAGAATCTCATTCGGCTCCGCTACAGTCGCGATTGCTCTTATTGATACAGTTTCATTTTTTTAGGCAGTTTCGTATTCTAATGATCCCGTCTTACCTGATGATTAGGATTTGCTTTCCCTATTTGAAAAAAAAAGATCTGTGTCACTCTCACTATGCTTCACACATGAAATTATACAGCTTTCAAGGGCTCATCATAGCCCTTTTTGTGACTCGACTCAAGCTCATCATAACCTTTTTTGTGATCACGCTCATCATAACCTTTCCTAAAAGTAGACGACAAGTTTGAAATCTTAATGCCAGCACTAGGCATATTTCTACTGACGAAGGATAAGAGTGTGCCCCTGCCGATACACTTCCATACCAAGAAAGTAGTGGAGAAGGCCCAAGTCTTTCATATTTTAATGAGCATGCAAGAACGAAAGAAGAGCAAGTATTCCCTTCCGACTTTTCTTGGTCATCAATACGACCTGTTCTTAATAGAACCAATCTTATTCTCTGAACAATCGGAATTTCGTACTTCTGTCGGATCCTCCCTATCTCTTGATCGAGCTTGTGTAGGTAGATGTTGCCTGGTAGGGCCGATAGTAATACACTGTATGGGACGGAGTAAAGGCCCTTCTCACCTCCTACGAGTCGTCCGGCGGAAAAGACTTTATGAATGGGGTAAAAGAACTTGGGATCGTCGATCTCTTCCTTAAAGATTGGGATGAGTCGATGTCGGTCGATGGTGTGAAAACACTTCCTGATGTCGAATTCCAAAAATATGCCAATGGACTCATGACATCCATGCACTGAGTCGTCAAATGACGCGCGTTAAGAAGACCCAAGCCTACATGCACGGGCCCATCCCACAAAGTCCTACAAATGAAGACTCGGGCCTGTCAAGCTTGCTTTCCTCGATCCAAGCCCGGTGAAGGTTTTTGCTCTCGTATTGCGGGTTTTCCACTTCGTTCAGTTACATTAGGGCTTTATACAACTCTACCTTGGTGATTAAGTTCCGCTTTAGTTGGTGTGAAATGAGCGGACATACAGATTTTCATTTTATGAGACTATATGCATGCAAGATGTATTGGGGGTACAAAAAGAATCCTTTTTCTTTACAGTCGTATCTACTGTGATAAGAAAGCGAGATCTCATGACTCGACCTGTAGACGGTGATACCGCCACCTTTGGCGACGTGATCCTTTCTTATTCACTTGTGCTGGTGGCGGAGAGGTCGGCGCCTGTGTTCTGGCTCTGGGGGTGGGTCTTCCCTTTCTCAATTATGACGTACTGTGAAAGGCTATTGGGATCGATCCCTTCAACCCTCCTTGGAATGGAAGGTCGCAAGAGAAAAGAAAACTATTCTTCTTAGAAGCTTTTTCAACCTACCTGAGGTAAGGAAGTAAAGCAACCAATAGCCTTTTTACCTACTATGCCTTTCACCAGGTGAGCAAAAAGTAGGTTCTACCTCCTTCTGCAATAGTGATCTATCCCGTCAATCCCACCCGCGAGCTATCCATTCTAACCTGTCTTTGCCTAGCAAGATACGTCTAGTTCTCCCTCCGCTTGCCTAATCCAGGAAAGGTTTTCACCTATTTTTTATTTGTAGCATTTTGGCGACATGGCCGAGTGGTAAGGCAGAGGACTGCAAATCCTTTTTTCCCCAGTTCAAATCCGGGTGTCGCCTGATCAATGAACCTAAGCCAAGAGCCCACTTCAGATTCATAACATCTTCCACCCTCTGAATCAAAGATTTACTCACTGCCAACAAAAACATACTATATTTACTAGTTTAAATCGATTCACTAAGCTAGTTAAAAGCCTTATTACGCAATTCCACCAGTGTGTAATACATCCAACATTCTCAATATTAAACGTTTTTGGCAAGCCAGAGCAAGACTTCTCTGTGGGAGCTATTCCTAGTTTTTTTTTATTATTCCTAGCCAGAGTAATGAAACTAATCTCGAGATCCAGAAACCTATCTATACGCCTAGCCTTAAGCAAAAGAAATCTCGTTAGTCCTACCATAAAAAGCCGGAATTTTTTATTAGAAAGAGCAGGCAAAGCCCGAAGGCTGCTATCCCAATAGAAAGGGCGGAACAAGGAGAGGAGCTGAAAGCCTTGTGGAACGGGATTTGATTCTGCAAGCGGTTCAGTACAAACGAAGAAATTTCAAACAAAAGGGTCGGAACTCGCTGATAGGAAAGGAAAGAAAAACAAAGCAATGCCAAGAGCTCCGTGTTTGTCAACCAACCTGCCATGTTCAGACCGGGGCGCCTCGACGATGATGTAGTCGTAGTAGTCCTCTGATGGGAAATCTGTTAAGATCCACCCGAGCCGAGTCAGTGTTGGGGTTGGGTTGGTTGATTGCCCAAAAAATGATTCTTATCCCATCCGTCAGGTTTGTATGTACCCACGCTCCTGTTTATTATTTACGACCACTGAACAAACTTGGTTGACGAACTTAGTTTATGCGCCGCTAATGTAGCGGCTTGTCGAGCATTTGACAAACTCACACCATCCATTTCAAATAGGATTTGTCCCTTGGAGGAAAAGGTTGATGCTAGAGTATTACAAAAAAAAATGGAGTTCGCTCTACTGTCCAATGGCTTTAGCCCGGAATCAGTTCTCAATGAGAGGCACAAAATACGAGGAACTTCAAAGTGGTCACTTCCCTCTTCTTATTACTTCAGACAATGCTTCCGGAGCTAGACGGAAACAGCCTTCTACCTTCAAATCTTTTCAAAAGCATTCGCTACCTTCCCTTATGCATCCAACCGCTTCACTAATGTGAATAGGTTATACAGAAGGGTAGGTTGGTTATATACTCTTATGCGCCTTCCTTCTTCGAACCTTTTGGTATGTATTGCCCCCTAACTATAGATCAGATCCACCAGACAAGAAACTCAATTCCGCACTGCTGCTGAGTCGTCGGACTTATCCACCAAGGGATTCGTGGAATTTCTGTGGATTGCGTTGGGGGAAATCTACCAAAGCTAGGCAGATAGATAGACTCCTTTCCCGCTGCTAAGGGAGAGCAAGAAAGAAAATCAAATGATTGTTTTTTAACCAGCGCCCTCTTTTGGGTATGCAGGTACTAAGAGCCCTCTCACTACCAACCAGCGGACATCATCTGGCTGGGTCTTGCCGGTATCAACAACGAGGAAGAAACAACCAGAAACAGCAACTAACTATGGCTCTTGGCCCAGACAACGTCCTAGGCGTAGGGGAGATCGGAGCAACAGGGAACGCCTAGACGACGTTTTTCTTCCTGGGCTGCAGTAAGTAGATCGAGAGGTCGTTCCGCCCCTTGTCCCCGAATATGGGGAATATGTTCTCATAAAATCTTGCTCCAATCTGACCTAGCTGGCGAGCGATCCCAGTTCGCGACAGAGAACAAGACAGCAAGCGAGCGTACTTTTGTTCGCTTCTTCTCCACCAAGCACGGAAGTTTAAGGATAACTGTAGGTCGGTGGCTACCTAAGGAAACTCCGATTCGATCCGCCCCCCGGCTGGGAGGCATCTACCTCATCCCGATCACAAGGAGAGGTTCACTATGATGGGGGGTACTTTTTTTTCCCTTAAGGAAAAAATGAAATGCATAGGGGACCATCCTTTTGTTGCGGCATGNCCGACTTATTTGAGGAACAAAGTAGCTCGACCAACGAGAGAGGAACAACTGGCTAATTTCACACTTACCTATGAGCTATGAGAAAAGAGGTTTCTGGAACAGGTAGTGGGTACCGGCTCGCCGAAGACTCATTCTTTCCTCGGGGATGACTTCTTGCTGACCTAAGCTCAAAGAGGTGAGAACTCTCAATCGAATGTGATCGACACGACAGTCCCATCCTTCTGCTTTCCTTTGTATGAAATGAGGGCCCCCCTATCACTTAAAGGCAGCCTCCTAACCCGCGGAACCTGCTTGCCCGTTGGTTAGCTGCATCTGTTCTTTGAACATGGATGGCGGTACCGATTCTAAGTCGTTCTTGTGCTCTAAAAGACTTGCCTCATAAGAGAAAAAAATGACCTGTGGGAACTCACTCTCCTGCGCTAGTTAATCAGATGCCATCCGAGTCGCCACCAATCATGAATCATGATGGGGAGATTGGTCATCTTCTAGCTTACTCTGCTAGAACTACTATAACTTCCACGGCTGCTACTAAGCTAATAAGATCGAGGGGCCGCCTCGGCAGGTTTCTTTCTTCAGGTAGTGAAGTCACTCCGGTTTGTGTATGACTTGACGCTCTAAAGTCTGTATCTTGCCCCTAGTTACTTAATCGTATTCGACTTCTATCGCAGATCTGTTATTTCTTACGCATTTCTTTCCATTAGCTCTCCAAGCTTCCTATCTTTCCATTCCTTCCTAAGCTTCAGTTGGTGTAATAGTCCCACTCCCAGTAAGGGGAATCCTTCCTAAGAAAGAATTTTTTCCGTTTTGTTGAGGCATGATGAGAGAGGGCGACTCCATGTCGTTGTTGTTCTGAAGAAAATGGAGGCGGACCATATTACTATTATTGTTGTTACGGTCGGAGGAGTCGGTGGTTGGGCGTGTTCTTGGGCCATCATAGAAACATAGATAGGGTCGACGAAGGAACGAAGAACGAAACTTTACGACAACTTTTTCGTAGACGTTCACTTGCATCACATACACAAGTGCTCTCTGAACCGTGCAATAAGGTCACCCATAACACGGCTCTCCCACTTAGAACGAAAATGGGAAGTAGCGTCGCAACTCCGGACCGAAAGCACGACACGAATGGCAAGCGTGTAAGCGCAGGTTTTCTGTCTTTCCTTTCCCTTCCTAGACAGAATCGAAATCTGAGTCTGCGTCTTTTCTTTTGTGTGTCAAGCGAGTTTGGAAAGAAGGTTCCCGGTTGGCTTTGTATGAAGAATCCTATCTTTCTAGCCCTAAGTGAGCAATAGTGCGGGAAGGGGGCGAGACCAAGCCGAGCCACTAGTAGAGTAAGCCCTTCCCACGTGTCAAGTTGAATATGAATAAATGAATGCAGCCTCAACCAGAGAGATCAACCTGCGCCTTTGAGTTGAGGCCGCTGGCAGCGCAGAACGAACTAATCCGCGACCAGCAAGTTTTTCGAAAGCGAGCTGAATGGAATTGTTACTTTCCAAAAATCTTACTTCAAATCAAGAGAGAGCGATTCGACATGATCTTCGAAAGAAGCAAAAGAGCCAAGGAGCATCCTCGAATCCTGATCAAGCCCCTGAAGCTGGAAGATTGCGCATCCGATCATCGAGTGGCGCAGGTACACTCTTTCCTTTTATCCCACCTAATGATTCAACTGATTTTTTTCAAGCAATCGCAACTACTTTCTTTCTCTTCCACTTTCGGTGAGAGGGGTGCCGAGATCCTGGTGCAGCGGGATCTTCCCATCATGATCGACTAAAGGGAAAGTCGCAAAAGCAATATTGGTTCGAATCCAATTCATGATTCCAGTTCAAAATTCATTCAATCGAAGAAAAGAAGGAAGCATTACGAACAGATAGCCAAAAGGTCGTGCCTGCGAGGGGTCGCCCATACGGATAGAGAGTGACTCCTCGTATTTTGTGCCTCTAATTGAGAACCGATTCCGGGCTAAAGCCATTGGACAGTAGAGCGAACTCCATTTTTTTTTGTAATACTCTAGCATCAACCTTTTCCTCCAACGAACGCTTTAAAGGCGCCCTTATTTATTTCCAGGGAACCGTTCTGTCTTATTGCAACAACCAAGCCTAAGACACATAGACTGTACTTCTATGCGTACTGAGCTGAGGTCCTCCCCGCAGGGATAAACTATCTTTGCCATACTTCCTTGATAGGTGAGACTTCCACGAAAGAAAGCACGGATAAGAATAATCTTAGTATGCAAGGACTGAGGAGCGGAAAGCCACTTGACTGTAAGGAAAGGGGTTTAGCGAGAAAATTAGCTCACACCTATCTTTGATGAAAGAAGCCACAAGTTTAGGTAGAAAGAACAGCCAGTGTCAGAGAGATGACTTCTTTTGGACGGCTCCTCTCTTCTCGAGAATCCGCCGGAGTCAGATTAGTAGGGGAGTTCACACCGGGACTTTTAACATAGAGAAAGAACCCATACCCTGAACCGGGGAAAAGTAATAAGGACCCAGGAAATGGTGAAGTACGTGAATCGACTCCTTCTTCGAGTCCAGACCTTTTAACATAAAATAAAGAATAAGGGACTAACTTCTTTCTTGACAAGGATCCTGAATAAATCGCACATGCTCCAAGGACTTCACGAAATTATGAGGCACACAGGTGGGTTAGATCCTGGTATTGATTTAATAGGCTGACATTTCTATCTAACACTTTCTCGGTATAAATCTTATGGTAGACTCCAGGTGGATATAGCACCATTCATCTTCATTATTTAGCAAGGTTGGACCGCAAATTCGAGAAATGAAACTCTACTGACCCCAATCTGAGATCAATCTCGGTCCTTCTGACCCGGCCCGCGGCGGAGTCATTTTCCTCGAATAAGTTGAGGTACTTTTGCCAATTATCCGACCCCGACCCTGAATCCACCGCCCTTCCTCCAGCGGAATTATCATCCATGTGCAAGCTGCTGCAACCGCCTACCAAAGCGACGAGCGAAAGAAGAAGGATAGGCATTTCCAAACCAAAGAGCCTAAAATGAGCACGTAAGGCATGGAGTAAAAAAGAACCTTTGACCCTCTCCATAATAAGGTAGGGATCAAAGCCAATCCAATGAGACAGGAGCCAAGTAGTCAAAACAAGGGTAGAAAGGAGAATCATAGAATGAATAAAAGGTAAGGGTCGAAGGACTTTTAGAAATCCGATCGGTGTAAACATGATATAAATTTTTCTTTGTCCTTTCTTATTCTTAGCTTCCCCCAAAAAAAAGAGAAACTTGTAGGAAATCGCCGGTTGGGTTTGGTTATCCAACCAGGAAAGGCATGGGGCTTTTGGGCATGGTAACTAAACACTTAGTTAGCGTTAGCTTTTTTTTT